>NC_026742.1:1288294-1637075 GCF_000210295.1 Trypanosoma brucei gambiense DAL972
TTTTCCTTCTTTTTTTCCCCCTTTTTTTTGTTTCCACCAGCTTGTGTAAGTTCCAGTTCCTTCATGCAATATTTTTCCCAGACATAATATACATATCTCTTTCTTTTGTCATACATATATATATATATACAAATAAATAAATAAATATATATATATATATACAAATAAATAAAAATATATATATATATATATGTAAATATGTGCTTGAGCATTTGGATACCGTGTGCAGTGGACAAAACAGCGCCAATGTTACAACTAACGAAAAGTTGGAACGCATTGAGGGAAGGAAAAAAAATTTTTTTTTTTTTTAAAAAGGAAGAAACCGCAATAAATAAATAGATGAATGGAGATTGTTTTTCCTTTTTCTCCTGCTTTAAAAATCATTCACTTGAAAATTTAAATGCGTGCTCGTGTGCGCTGAGAAGCAAAAAAAAACAAAAAAAAGAAAAGAAAAGAAAAGAAACAGATTAATTTTTTTGTTTTTGAAAAAAAAAATGAGAACTAGTGGAAGAAGAGGAGAATAAAAAGGGACGAGGGAGTATAAATTAAACAAAAATAAATTGTTGATTCAAGCTGAAAGACAAAAAAAAAAAGGGAAAAGAGGACCGAGCAATACGCGTGTAGAATTTATACACAGCATACATAAATATAAAACCAGTACAAAAATAAACATAATGACAAAAATAACTGTGGCAATAAAAGCAACCACCATCATATTCAGTTGTGACTTCAGCAAAATTATTACGTTCTTCTCTTTTTTTTTTCGACTTTTTTTTTGTTTTTCCTCCATTTTATTCGTTGCTTTGTTTTACATTTCTTTGTTACATTCTTTTTCTTTTCCCTCTCTAACGGTTACCGTGTCCGTTACCTTTAAAAAGAGGAAAAGAAATCAAAAAAAAAAAGTTGAAAGAAACCGCAAACGAAGTCAAGACATTTATAACCAAAGAAAAAAAAAAAATGAATCTTTTTTTTCTTAAAAAAAAAAGATAGGTACCACTAGCACTGGAAGTATAGAATAAAAAATATATAAATACGTAGCACTATTCATTTTTCCTTTTTTTTATTTATTCTCACAATAATCAAAAATAAACAATAATTTTCTTCTCACTTTGTAAAGAGAAGAAAGAAGAAAAAAAAAACAAAATCGCCCCACAGTTCATCCATAATGGAATAGATGGTAATAAAAGGGGTTGCAATAAAAAGAAAAGAAAAAGAAAAAGAAAAGAAAAGAAGAAAACAAAACAAAACAAAAAAGCAAATTTAATATAACTTCCCCATGATTCCTTTTTTTTCCCCCCTTTTCTTTATTTCTTTATTTGATTTTGTTTTGCCACACGCAATTCCTCATTTTACTTTCCTTCTCCCATTTCCTTCTTTTCACCATTTGTATTCATTAATGAAAGTTTAATGAATACAAACAGCGTAAAAAAAATAAATAAATAAATAAGAAACAAGAGATTTAAAAAAAAACAAAGAAGGGGAAAGGAAAGGAAAAGAAATGCAACAAAATAAATAAATTCGTAACAAAGAAATTAAAAAAAAAAGGAAACCACGTACTAAAGGAGACGTCACTAACACCACTGTCAATAAATAAGCACAAAGATATAAAAGTATATAGTGAATATATTTATATATATATATATATAGGTATATACAAATATACATATGACCAAAAAGGAGGGGGGAAGAAAAGAAAACAGCAGAAAAATAATATAAAAGAAAAAAAAATTTTAATGCGTGCACGCGCGAAAACAAAACAGACGAAATGGAAAAAAGAAAAAGGAGCCAAGAGTTCTCTGGGAATAAAGTTCCAAAATCTTCAGAAGCGAAAAAAAAAGAAGCAGGAATGACGGAAGGAGACCGCCTCAATGCTTCATCTCTACACACTAATAAACGGTGACTTCTTTTTTTTTAAAAAAATTACTCTTGTGTATTCTTTTCAAATAAGTCTTTGTGTAGGATAAATAAATACGAGCGGAATATATGTTTATTTTGCGTATAATTATGCTGCTGAATTTACTCTACCCCCACTTCGCTTCACTCGCTATTTTTCCAGTCTGTATTTTATTTCATAGTACCTTTGCCCCTCCTTTTTTTTTTTAAAAAAAGGGTCATCTGCTTTTAGCTTTCTCGCGTTTTTTTAAAATTTTATTTCCTCTCAGTTTCTAATTTTTTCCCCTCCTTTCTTCTTCTTCTTCTATACATTTGTTTTTAATCCTTCCCTATTTGTGGCATTACTGCACATTTTCCTTTATATATTTTTTCCCCTTTAAACTAATCCTGTTTGGTTGTTGTTGTTTTTCTTTTTTTTTTTACCACCTGGATAGATCATCGTTCGATGGTGAGCCCATTACTTCGCACTATCAAATAAAAATGCCACTAAAAAACCAGCAAGGAAAAAAAAATTAACAACAGGGGCACGCCACAGTATTTTAAAATATATTCACATAATTTTCCTTCATTTTTTCCTTTCCCGTTTCTTTTTTTTTTTTAAAAATTCTCTCAAACTGCTCGTCTCAGTTCGTCAATTTTTTTTTTCGCTCTTCTTTCCATTTAACTCTTTTTTTTTTTTACTTTTCCTCCTCCCTTTTTTCTTTTTTTATTTCTAACATGCCACACCTCTCAAACGGCTATGATTATCATTGTGATTCTCTCCTTTTTACTATACCATCTTCATAAATGGAACAAAACAAAACAAAAAAAGTAAAAATAGTGAAGTAACGAAAAAAAAAGTAAAAAAAAATGAACTGACTTTCACATCATCATATGTACTTGAAGCATGAACCATTTTGCCTTTTTTTTTTTTGCATTGTCTCTTTCTCTTTCTCTTTCTCTTTGCCAAGGGCCTTCATGTGAAGAAATGTTTTTTTTCCTTCTTCTTCTTCTTCTTTCTTTCTTTTTTTTTTTACTTTTTTTTTTTCCACATCACTTGGCTACCCACTCATTAGGGTCCTCACCATGAGAGAATCGACAGTTGCGGCGGTTGCAACGACTTCTTAAATGATGTCTGCAAAGGGAAGACGGAGACACCTTCGAATTCCCTGCTGCCGGTTCCACTGAAGCCTCCTTCGTGTAACCATCACCACTCGTCCCAAGGAGTAGAACAGTAGTCGACAGATTATTGTTAGGCATCATAAGCGGCCGAACCACCGGCGGGACGGGAACCGCAGCCCACATGTAAACGCATTGAGGAACGACTGGAGATGTTTGTGGTGGGGTTGGGGGAAGCGGGTTATACATCATGGGTGCCGCAAGAAAGAACGGTTGTGTCGGCTGAGGTTCTGCTGCACTGGGGAAGATCATGTTACTGGGTTTCTGTTTCGCTTTGCTTTGCTTTACTTGTTGTTGATGTTTATGATGCTGTCGGGAGAACTCTCCTTCTTGCCCGTTTGCTCCTTTTGGAAGTTGCTCTTGATGAAGCGTCTTTTGTAAGTAAACGCCCCAACGAAAGATATGAATATATATATATATATATATATATATATACCAGTTGATCTCTTTTTTATCCCCTCGAATCAGGAATGGCTCGTCCACGTACTACAGAAATGTCCTTCAGTCAAATGTAGTATTGCAGCAATGTCGCGCTCTTTCTTTTCCCCTTGCGGTTGAACTTCAACGCCGTCGAAAATGAAAGAAATAAGGTAGTGGAATGACATTCCGTAATATAAGAGTACCGAGCATAACACAGATACATATACATAAAGAAAGTGGATAAAGGAAGCATGGGAATCTCGAGACATTGCATGAAACAACAAACAACCCTTCTCCCCATCACACACACACACACACACAAACACACACACCCCAACAAACAAATATACAAATGAGGGAAAATAAGAGCATACACCAACTACCCACTCTCTCCATTTTGGGGGGACTTTTGACTACAGTTTCCCCCCCCCCCCAAAAAAAAGATAAATGGGAGTACCGAAGTGTTTTAGCAGCCTCTCGCGACAAGCCTCCAAAGGGGACCAAAAAAGTTATAGCACTTTGCGGGTGTCGGGTGGCAGGGAGAACAATGCTTAAAAAAAAAAAAACAGCCAATACGATTGGTTATGATGACGAAGGCACTTGCATAACAAGAAGCCGCCGCGTTTCCTCAAGTTGGCGTCGAAGTTGGTTTGACAACATATTCCGCTGGCGCACGTAAAGTAGCGCATCGTGCAAATCTTCATTTATTGCAGCAACCTTCGCTTCCACGGCGCAATCCCGGAATGGCAGTCGCGTAGCCGTGCGCCGCACCGTTGCCGCCTCCTCCTGCCGCTTTTGCTGCTGGCGCTGGCGCTGGCGGCTGAGAACTCGGGCATGGGCCTCCAACTTCGAGGCGAGGCGGGACGCTAAAACATCCTCATCGACGCGGTTGCGTTGTTGAGAGACGGATGAAAAGCAACTGTCACTGCTTATGCTACTCCGTCTACTTCTTTCAACCGCTACGCCATCACCACCACATTTCTTTAAAGCTCCCAACATTCGCATGTAGAAGCACTCCGGGAAGTAAGCGTCGTCATTGTTGCTATCCGCTGCATCTTCAACCGCGCCACAGGGTTCACGGGTGAAAAGCGCTCGAACCTGCTCACACCACACTGTGTAGCGCTCAGTCTCGCTCATCGTAGTGGGGGGTTCCCTCATTTTACATTAATTCACTTATCCTTTTTTTTTTTTTCGTGTGTGTGTGTGTGTGTGTGTGTACGTGTATGTCTGTAGAGACGCGTTTATGTGTGGTCCCCTTTACGGTGACACAAGTGTGCAAAGTGTTACCTTCGTTCACTTCCTTCTACGACCTTCACCAACTTGGAGGAATGGAAACTCAGATAATTAAAAAAAAAAACATCGCATCAACTACACGTGTTGCAGCATTAGTGTTTGTGTCAACACATTTGCCTCGTGGGCAGAAGCGCCACGAGCGTCCACATTTAAAGTTAAATCAATAATAAACGATTATATATTTATTTATGTTTGAAAGTTTGTTTGTTTGTTTTTGCTTCGCCCACGTCACGCCAGAGTCCAGCCCGAATAGCGGGTCACAAATCCTAACAATTGGGCCCGAGATCCCTCCACCTCACACTCTACAATGACCCTCTTTTTTCTTATTTTTCTTTTCTCCCTCTCCTTCTCTCCGATTTGATCTATTACTATTTTAAAACGAACGGAAAGAAACAACAAAATAAAAAGGACCATATCGTCACAATACAACGGGCGATCGTCTTTCCACCCCCATCTCACATCTTTCCTCAGTGTCTCTAAACGCCGCACGGCGGATGAAGAGAAGAGCGGCTCTTCAGTGAACAAAGGTACACCCCTAAAAAAAAAAAAGATAAGAAACTAACGAGAACTAATGATAACAATAAATATTATAACACGTAAATGTATATAATAGAAACACACGAACCCGTCACCCGTTCATCCTCCTTACATGTTATCCTTGGCCTTCTCCTTCCTTTCAGTAATATACTCCTCTATCTAGCAGAAACTCCGACCATCAACAAAATTAAAAAAAAACATACAGAGACATGAATGCCAAACACAGATAAAGAAAACAAGAAAGGAAAAAAGAAACTGGCATACATCTTGCCGTACGATCAGCTTTGATCTTCTTCCCTTCCCTATTTGCCCTCCTTAAATCATTGCCTATTGAGTGGTACCCCTCCCCCTCTTCTTCTTTTTTTTTTTTCAACTTTTCATCCGTACAGGGAGAGGCCTCAAAACAAAACAAAAAAGAAAGTGAGGAAACCAAGTGAGCACATGGTCGAGAAATTGAGGGGAGAGGTCGACCGCTGAGAGATAAAGAAGAAAAACGAGTAAAGAAAAAAGGAGGGCCCTGGAAGGCGCGTCTCAAACAAAATTACTTCTTTCCGGAACCACCACTTGTGCCAAGACCAAGTGTACTTTTGTATGTGTCGTAAATCCACCACTGCAAACCTGTCAGCGTGCCGATCATTATAATACGTGCCATCAGCCCTTTCGTGCAGAGGTTTCCATAACCAATTTCATTGGCGATTTGGCCGTACGACTTTCCCACATTAGAGGCTTTACCGCGGGCAGACACGAGCATATCGGCCGGATGTGAGACAATGGCACAAACAATACCCGCAATGTAGCCAGAAGCAAAAGTTATGCTGAGCTGCGTACCCTTGCTGTACTCCTCCTTGGGTTTTGTGAAGACGTTGCTGTAAAAAAACCGCACCACCTTCTCAAAAAAGAAAAACTTCGCCATTGTGTAGGGAATCTGACGGGACCACAGGGGCACAAGAGACTTGAAGGGAAACCCAGCAGCTGGGTCCGCCCGCATGGTGGCAACTGCAGCTCCAAGGGATGTCGGGAAGGTTCCACTTGGGGAAGTTTGCACCTTCACTTTCACCATTTCCATCGGGCATAGCGCCACGTCAGCAAAGAATTCGGCACTTGCAGAACCTGCCAACCAAATAAGTCCTTCATACTCCTTGGCAGCCTTCTGACCGGCGAGGTTGGCGTAGAAATCTTTGAACACTTCATAGAGACCAAATTTGCAAGCACCTTGCATTGAGTAACCAATGAGGGTAGGCAACCAACCCTTCCAAATACCTTTAGCACCGAAACCATCCTCCGCGGCCAGCACCTTAAAGCCGCTTCCAATACCCCTGAACTTCTCCGGGTTCACTTGCATATTACATTTCACAACATCGAGGGGACATACGGCGGTGTGCGTTAGGCCACAGGAGAGGACGCCCCCACCTATGCATTTCAGATAGTAGCTGTTGTTGTGAGGGATGTCGGGGTTGGCGTAACGTGCGTCCCAAGTTTTGTTCTTTGCGCTCATTATTTACCTTCCTTCTGTTTTTTTTGCACTTTTTTATATTCCTCAAATCGTGACCCGGTCCGTCTTTTATGATGCAAGCGGTTTCCTATTTCTTTGTTTCTTTATAAACGTTTTCAAAGGTAGTGATATTGGACTCGTATGTGGCCATATACCGAAGATATGCGAAGGGGTGGAAGCGAAACGTTTAAAGAATAGTGAAGATACCGCAAACCTTATTGGCAAAAAAACCTGGCGACGGCGGGGAAGGTGCGCCGGTGCAGCATCATTCTTCTCTACTTGTCTTTACGACTGAATTACGTGCTGAAAAGATTTTGGCAACGGGTACCGCCAAATCCGGCAGCTGTGCTTACCACAGCTTAACTTTACGCTAAAACGTACACCACATTCCCTCATGGGTGAAAAAAAAAAACAAACGAAAAACAACGGCACACACACACAGGACAGAATTGATGACGAGGTTGATTACGCAGAAGGCGCTCACCCAACACGGCCGGAGACAGAAAGTGTATTGGGCACGATTCGGAGCGGCAAACCCGTCCATATTAATTCAGTCCTTCCAAACCATGTCACTTGCCAACGCCGGCATGTCATGGGGAAGAATGAATGGAATACGAAAACCTCATGAAGTGTGCGGCGCTTTCTCGAGACTTCCCCGCCAGCGGTACCGCCTTCTCTGGTGGTTGAGATAATCTCCTCTTTAAAGTGGTTGAAGGAAGCACACCATACGATATCACACCAACCCGCAATAGTAAAGTAAGTAGTGGCATTGGGCGACATTGAAATAACCAGTCCCGCAAATCAAACGCTCAAAACGGGTACGACGCGAATCATCATCCCGATCAACCAAGTAATTAACGATATTTTGGGTCAAGTCCTTGTTTGGTGTAACGAGTGAAAACACCATGGATGCGGACGTAATCCATCCGAGTGGCGTGGGTGCCGATGATCCGGTGTCCCTCTGTCGAGTGAGTTCCTCCCGTTTTCATCTGCATCTGCGTTGGTGTCTTTGTGGACGCTAGAGTTATCTTCTCAAATGCGTACGCATAAAATGAGAACGAGAATGAGACGGGAAATTTCCCACTCTGTGAAGAGTAGTGATGGGTACCTCGGAATGATGTGAGATATCTCCCTACCCACGGTGTTGGTTCAAGCTGCATTTACAAAAGTGAACATTGTACTGTTTTCAATCCCACCTCATTTGAGAGACTCATAAGCTTGCATGTCAGCATCCTCTAGAATCTCCACTATCGAACCTTCGAACCCATCCCGCCGGAAAAAGTGTGTCCAAATGATGGAAACCAAAATCGTTCCCCAAACTATAATAACGGTAACCAAAGCTATCTTGAGGCTTGCACACATTGATGCCACAATAAGGGTCACACTGAACGCTATGGGAACAATTCCACAAATCGCTTCACCCCACAAGCCGCCGGGTACACGGTAAGGTCGCTCCAAGGTGGGTCTTTTGAGACGTAGTTTGAGAAAGGCGAAGAGGATAGAAATCAATCGCAAGGAGTATAACACCTGGTCAATCTGTACCAACACCGTGAAGGTTAGACAAACCGACAGAATCGAGGTAATCACCGTGTTGGTGACGATAGCGTTGATTGGAGTCCCCAAATTCCTGTTATACCTTGAAAGCCAGGAAGAAACGAAAGGAAAGGCATTGAGGGTCCCCATTCCTGCTAGTGACCGTGAGGTTGTCGTTAGTTGCGTTGCCATGAGGCCGAATGTCGAGGCGGCGCCCCCAACCATCATGATTACCGCCATTTTGTAGCCTCCAACAGCATGAGCCACGCGGACCCAAAAACCGACGCCCCATTGATCAAATGGTATGTCACGCACTCCCTCTGCACTTGCTCCAACGAGCACTGGTGGTATGTAAGTCGCGAGGGCTGCGAATATCATCAGAACGAGGGCCCGTGCGAATGTTTTTTGCGGATTGGTAACCTCTTCAATGACGTTGCCGGCGCTCTCGAAGCCAGAGAAGTTCCACGCGACGACGGGAATGAACAGAGGCCAATCGATACTTTGCGGCACTGTCCTAATGCGAGTCCAGTCAAAGCCTTCAGGGATCTGGATGAAGAAAATTAACACAAACGGTATAAGTGTCAATGCCATCACAAGGACGCTCATTTTCCCCACCACGTGCACTCCCAATATGTTGATGAAAGCGCAAAACCAAAGAAACCCTAGTTTGACTAGAGACTTCGAGAACGCTGAGATGCCAAGCAGCGTAGCGCAATAATCCGCGAGGATTGTCGGATATAAGCTGTTATCAACGAAATTGAGCATAGCCGTCCACAAAATAGTTGAGAAGCAGAGCCACGGCTTAAACGTAACGTTCACCCACATAATAGGCCCAGCATTAGAGGGAATTGCGCATGACAGCTCCGCAACACATAGAGAAACCGGGATACCCCAGAAGATTGGTATCAGACAAAGAAATATAATGGTCAAAAGGGGACCGCCAGCGCTCACGGACTCCTCCAAGCCATAACCACCACTAATGCATGCAGTATACATGACACCCAGAAGTGTAAGCGTCGTTAACGCTGCGCGGGGTTGACTTTCAGTATTTTGGTTGGGGTTCTGGAAACGAACCTCTGGAAGTAGCTCCCTCCTAAATTCGGTGGCCATCATCCTCTCGTCGGTGACATTAGACATGTGCATCTAATAGACACGCCTCGCTTCCGCACTACTGCCGAACACCAAAAAGGAAAAACAGAAACAGAAAAAGAAGTGGGTTGGACAATGACGATCTAGCAAAAAGCGAAAAGAAGACACCGAGCAAATTAAAAACAAACAAAGGTAATCAAATATTTAACCCTTTGCTCCTATGACAAGCAACATACTTTCGAGCAAAGGGTTTCGCATATCATGACACCTTCACCCCGCAGCAGCCAGCCGGTGTGCTACGCTACAAAACCGTCTTCATCAGACATAGCTCAATAAAGGGCGCCAAATCACCTCCTAAACACTCAACAGTGTCAACGAAGCAACCCAGTAGTGAAATGAACGTCAAACGGGAAAGATACCATAATGAATTCGCTTATTTGTTAAGGCGGTGGGAAACAATCCTTTAAGAAAGGGGGTAAACATACGGGTGTATTTCATTCGAAACGGTGATTCCCTTTGCATTATGCTCATTTCCGCATGAGCTGAACCCACTGGATTTTTATGACCCCGTAATCTAGCAATCGCTCACCCTAATTGAAAAATAAATTAATACATATTTATAGTTAGCGTCGAATCCTGAGTATTTTGCTCAAACAATGGCACAGCCCTAAAGGTTGTACACCTCGCACCCCATTCTCAAGTAGCTATATCGAAACTAAAAAAAAAAAAGAAGTCCCACTTCGCACACGTAAAAAAGAATTGCTTCAAACACATGAGCGCGCGCACCAGGTATACCTACACCAATCAGAATAACCTCGCATATAGGATTGCTTGACTAAAATACAGCAATACCACTACTTCAACCCCACGGAAAGATTGAGCAGGTCCTTCCCCGCACTTGAACAAACAACGTAAACGAATTCTCCAAAAAAGAAAAACTCATTCCCCCTTTTTTCTCATCCATTATCGTTCCCTTGTTTCCTTTCAGCGCAAAATGAAGCACCAAGATTGTATAGCGCTGCAGCAAAGCAAAAACAAAGAGTAATTAAAATATGGAAGCAAATGCGGGAGGTGAGCGGGAAAGGAAAATGACAGGCCGCGGAGCAAAAATTGAGGCGTAAGTTCAGGCGGTGGATACCCTCATATTCTACGGACCAAAATTTTCCCTTTAAGCATGTAGTTTTTTAAAATGGTGAGAAATAACCGCGGTGTGGCCACATAGCTAATAACTGCGCGCAGAGGGGTACGTAGAGAAACATATATCCATTTACTCACATGTACATTGATACGCGTTTCTAGCAATTGGTGGGCAGCGCGAAAAAACAGATACGCACACACCTTATCACGGCAACTGACAAGGTTAAAGAATCCACAACAACTGACATAACGCATCAATGTGCTTGCTCCACTCTCGAATTTGTGAAAAGTTCACAAAAGAACATTATTATGCAAAACAATTTCCCACATTATTTACCCCTTAACATGTCAAGTCGTGCACTCAGCTCATCAAGATCCGGTTCAGCTGATTTAGTTGCCTCTGGCGCCACGGGTTGCTGCTGCGGAAGCTTTGCCTTATTGAATAACTCCTCCTTAACGGCCAGACCTTCCTCTTCAGCCACCTGCAACAGGAGTAAAGATACCTCATCCTCCGGCATGCTGGTAGACGTTGTTTGCCCTATTGCGGTTTCCATGTATTCAGATGCAACATCCATTGTTTCAAATTGTTTCTCAAATTTCTCCATGAGTTCTGATATCTTCTCTGGGTTCATGGACTGAACAACCTTGTCCATTCCATGTACCATCTGACTCATCCCTCTTGTTACTTTGTTCATCTTGATGGCTGTATCGAGGCGCGAGACAACGGCATCCATACGCGAGGCGAGGCGGAGGTGGCTCAGGGACTCGTTCCTCTTTCGAATGCTGTTTTCAGCAAAAATACGCGCTATATCCATGTTGCCCTTCGCCATTGCCTTTTTACACTTACCCAATTCAGCCTTCTGTTCCTTCTCACATCGCGTCGAGTTTTTATTGAACTGTTTCACAACATACTTGAGTTGAAAGTGAAGGTCCTGCAGTTGATTAACAGACATTTACACCACTCCTCTGCTTACTACTATATATTCTTTTGTTTCTATGCGGCTGCGTCCTAGAAGAGGGAAAAAAGTCGTAAATCTCCCTTATATTCAAGTTAAACCTCCGTTGCCGTAGATACTGAATAAAAAGAAATGCGACGTACTCTTTAGTACAAGCGAAGTGAGGGAACCGGTGGAGGGAAGTAGAATCCAAAAATGAAACAAAGTAAGGCGTGACGAGCACTAAAGCAATGACAGCGGCAAACAGGCATGGAAGAAGAATATTGTAGCTAACAGAAGTCCATGGAAAACAACATACCCAACATGCACGCACACCGTGAAGTAGGTAAATAACAAACGACAACACGACTTTCAGTCCGAACGCCCTTTTAACATGTCCCAGTTCTTAAGTAAGTAATTTTGTGAGGGTAATAATTGCCGCAACCGGCGAGCTTCATGCCTCTTAACGATTTTCCCCAATGGGAATATCGGCCCAAGAGGATGCCAGTGTTTTTTCTTTTTTTTGCGATGCGATGCCAACGTGCCTCTCCCCTCGCACACGATATATTGGCACAAGGGGTGCGAAGACTTTACTGTTATCGCTCCCGCTCCAATAAATAAGGCTAAGCAAGGTTTTCACTGTGCCCAAAAAGGAGTTTTCAAATCAGACAAAGTAAATTTGGTGTTTCTACTTTCCACAGTTCCACCGAAGGCGTGGAACGGCATATGTGCTAATACGAATGAAGGGAAGGAGGAAGAGAAGAGTTCACTCACAATTAATATGCTTCTCAACTTCCTGTAGAAGCGCCTTGTCCTCCATTGCTGCCGCCAGTCTCTCCTTGTCTGCAACCTGTTTTTCTAATTCACGCTGCCGCACGTGAGAGCCATCCACAAGCGTAATGTCGAACTTTGCATTATTTGACAGGGAAAACACCTCCCGAAGCCTTACATAAACACATAAACATATAAACTCCATGAGACTACAGTGAGGCACAGTGGGTTGTAAGATAACTTTCACAACAACACTTGGTTTTCCGCTATCGTTGCACCCCTGCCCGCGCAACGATTGAAAATCAGCCGAACTTTCAATATATTCGACACGGCAGCGGTTCATTGCTACAACGTCAAGATCAGCCAACGTGCAATCCGGCCTTTCTGGATCTCGTATGGTGGAAAGCTCATAGAAGACATCCTCTGCCGTTAAACGGTCCGTCATCGCCAGCACCTCAGTGCTTCAATTGTTGAACCAACCCCTGCCTTCGTATGCTCCTATAGCTCCAATTACGATAAGTGGGAGGAGGTGAGCTTCCCAAAGGCAACTACGATTAGTTAATCGAAGTTGGAGAATGGAGAGGGAGGAGAAGGAAAAGGAAAGGGAAAGGAGCAGGGAGAGTGTGCTTCTCATTAGAAAAGCGACAGCGCGTAGATGCCGCCAGGGGGCGCCGTGGGGGTGATCAAATAAAAATTGCGTCGATGACCAAAATCAATATATTACAAACAAAAATGACAAAGGCGTCTACAACATTTTAGGGGAAAAGATGTTGTTCCTCCCCTCCCCCCCTTACTTCTCGTACTTCATCACCACTCGAATCTAATAAACATGCGGTGCACCGCCCCTCCTTGACACCCACTGGACTTCCCCAGCGTCCAAAGGGTTCGTAGGAACGCTTAAATTGCATGTGGGCATTGCTGTGGCTAGTCGGGTGCGCACAGCAGGAAATCCTACTGCTCCGCGGCAACACCTCTGAAGGGTATCTCAAACCAAATACACCAGTCCTCGATGTCCTGCACAATTGGATGTCTTTCACCATAAAATTTCTGTGATGTTGTGCGAGCTGAAAGAAGGTGTTCTGCTGCCTCATCGTTTTTATTCACCCACAAAAGATACAAACCCAGTAAAAATTGCGCTCGTGCTGTCGTTGGATGTGAGATGGTGAGGCGCTCTTTCTGAATGCTAAAAATACCAAACAACATTTTGGATACATCGGCGAGATTTTCCTTTCCAAATGCCCGTGCTGAGGCGTGGCCGACCTCATGTGTGACTTCATCATCGTCATAACGCTTAACGAGCTTAGCTGCCATCGTTTCATCAACAATGTCTTTGAGTACTCGACGTAAGTGTTTCAGCCAGATGTTCTTCACCGTATCGTAAAGTGCCATCGCCGCCTCCATGCACGCCTTGGTGGCAAAAACATTGGCCAAGTCAAAATAAGCAAAGGTTGTCAGTACATGCTCTGGGCCATTCATTACACTTAGATAATACGTGGCGCAGGTTAGGTGCTTAACAGAAACATCTAGTTTATTGTCCGCGGCATACAGTAGTCCAAATGTCTGGTGGAGTTCCGCTTTTATGGTCGCATCTGCTTCATCTGGATTCTTAAGGATAATAAAGTGCGCAAGGGATAATATTTCCTCCGCATTCCCGTAACGTTTCAAAAACTGGTTCGTTCGAGCAAGATGGAAGTGCGCTGGCACAAGCTTTACGCTTCCCTTTCCATAGAACCTCTCCTTCAAGCGAAGCGTTTTCACGCCTGCCTCCGCTGCTGCCTCTCCGTTTCCCTCCACAAGCAACCGTCTGCTTTCATCCTGTGCGCGCGTCAGCAGCTGCTCAATGACCGCACCCACCTTTTCGCGATGCGCCGACCTGGCCGCAAGAGCGTTGATGCCACTAGATGGCGCATCCATTAACTGCATCAACTCGTCAAACTTTGGCTCCAGTGTTGACCAGCCAACATTGGTGATGTCGAGTGGGTCCACCAACTCCTTGGCGGCTGCACGCGTGGAGGGGAGCACTTTTAAATTGGCGCCTTGCATATGACTTCAAAAACGAAACCCGATATGCCCAGCACGTGTTAATAAAGTAAAATGTAGAGGAGAGTTGGGGTTAGAAATGGTGCGTCCGAGACAAACTTCAACAAGAGAAAGGTAGGAATCAAGAGAAGAAGCTGCACTCAGTTGGTGTGCCCAAAGAAGGTACCTTCTTTTTAAAGACGCATTCTACCCCCTAAAAAAGCCCTTACAAAATATTTCCTCCCTTACGAAGCACCAACTTCTCTGCTACTCCCATCCCCTACACTAATCAACCAATAGAACAAGATGAAATAGAGACTGATGGTTTGCTGTACCACATGCGCCGATAAACCTACGGAAACGAACTTGAAGGCTTCCCCAAATTGTCACTGCCGCAAAGGTACCAATTTCGCAACCCATCCTCTCGTTCAAATTCGATGTGAACATCGTTTACTTACGGCATAACAGCTTCTGTCCACTTCAGCGCATGACTACCTATTAAATTACTTATCCGCCGCTTATCATTTACTCATTATTGCCGCTACACATCGAGACATTGCCAAAAATGTGGGTGTAAAAAAGAAAGAGTGTGTAATTATTGCAACAGATCAGAAGGTCCAAAATCCTGACAGACAAGCGGTTGAGGAACATATGTAGATCGTGAGGTCGCGTGAGCTGTGTGAGCACTCCCCGGCCGTTCAACACGGAAAAAAACTTCTTTAATACTTAAAACATACTTCAATTAATTCACAGTTAAGGTGATTGCTCTTTTTCGCTTTAATCGCTGTCATCGAACCTTGTGGTATTACGGTTATTGTCGAAAGAAGGAGATGGCCGACCAAAGCCACGGCCTCCACGATCCCCAAAGCCACGGCCTCCACGGTCCCCAAAGCCACGGCCTCCACGGTCCCCAAAGCCACGGCCTCCACGATCCCCAAAGCCACGGCCTCCACGGTCCCCAAAGCCACGGCCTCCACGATCCCCAAAGCCACGGCCTCCACGATCCCCAAAACCGCGGCCTCCACGGTCCCCAAAACCACGGCCTCCACGATCACCAAAACCACGGCCTCCACGATCACCAAAACCGCGGCCTCCACGATCCCCAAAACCACGGCCTCCACGGTCCCCAAAGCCGCGGCCTCCACGATCACCGAAATCACGGCCTCGGCCGCGACCCCGTCCGTTTCCATTTTCATTTCGAATAAACTTTCGAACAGGCTCGTCTTCCCCCTCCTCGTCATCACCAATGGATCGCTTACCATTGGCATTCTGCGGCACCTCTTCTCCATCACTGTCAGACTCTGGCATAGGTTTCTTGGGAGCAACCTTTGGTGACCTCTTAGCTGGTTTACGCACGGGCTCATCATCATCACTGTCAGACTCTGGCATAGGTTTCTTGGGAGCAACCTTTGGTGATGCTTTCACTGGTTTACGCACGGGCTCATCATCATCACTGTCAGACTCTGGCATAGGTTTCTTGGGAGCAACCTTTGGTGATGCTTTCACTGGTTTACGCACGGGCTCATCATCATCACTGTCAGACTCTGGCATAGGTTTCTTGGGAGCAACCTTTGGTGATCTCTTAGCTGGTTTACGCACGGGCTCATCATCATCACTGTCAGACTCTGGCATAGGTTTCTTGGGAGCAACCTTTGGTGACCTCTTAGCTGGTTTACGCACGGGCTCATCATCATCACTGTCAGACTCTGGCATAGGCTTCTTGGGAGCAACCTTTGGTGACCTCTTAGCTGGTTTACGCACGGGCTCATCATCATCACTGTCAGACTCTGGCATAGGTTTCTTGGGAGCAACCTTTGGTGATGCTTTCACTGGTTTACGCACGGGCTCATCATCATCATCACTGTCAGACTCTGGCATAGGTTTCTTGGGAGCAACCTTTGGTGATCTCTTAGCTGGTTTACGCACGGGCTCATCATCATCACTGTCAGACTCTGGCATAGGCTTCTTGGGAGCAACCTTTGGTGATGCTTTCACTGGTTTACGCACGGGCTCATCATCATCACTGTCAGACTCTGGCATAGGTTTCTTGGGAGCAACCTTTGGTGATGCTTTCACTGGTTTACGCACGGGCTCATCATCATCACTGTCAGACTCTGGCATAGGTTTCTTGGGAGCAACCTTTGGTGATGCTTTCACTGGTTTACGCACGGGCTCATCATCATCATCACTGTCAGACTCTGGCATAGGTTTCTTGGGAGCAACCTTTGGTGATCTCTTAGCTGGTTTACGCACGGGCTCATCATCATCACTGTCAGTTTTATCTCGAATATTCTTCGGTGCAGCAATGAGAGCCGAGAACTTCAGACCCCGGCCCGCCTTTTCCACTGAGGGATTACTTGCTTTCAAAGCATCCGCAGCTTCGATGTAGTTCGACTCTCTCAGATATCGGTATACCTGGGCATCAAGCTCATCTTTTGGAAGACGTAACACAGACATTTAAAGAGATGTTCTTTAACTTTCCTAGGGCGACCAATAGAAAGCAAAAAGGGAAAAGGGAAAGATCAAAAGTGAGAAGTCGGATATGTGGACCGTTATCTTCCGTAGGTCACAGTCTCATTCATTGAAGAAGGATTCAAAAGAATGACCGCTCGTGGTTATGTATAACTTTTTTTTCACAGACAGATTTGCACGGAGACAAAACGCATCTCAATAAGGATTCAGCATGATGAATACAAGTTCGTGTGGGTTGGTTCCTGATTTTGCACAACAGAGGTCAACGATCAAGAGGGGGTCCTGCAGGAAGCGTCGGCTGTTGGCGTACTTCTGTTCCTGGTACACCTTCATCTGTTATTTCCGTCCCCTTTGAACCCTCTTATCGTATCGTATATGTCGTAGCTTCTTTCCGTGTCTACTAGTCGATGCCCCCGGTTTGACCGGGTGAGGTGTTCGCGTACGATTAAAAATCGTTTCCTCCGGGCGTCCAATGTAGTACGGTTTCGTCGTTGTCCCACACTCTTCACAGGACTCCCCTTGGTACACGCGCTGTGTAGTCCTCGTAACCCACACATGAGAGGAAGTCCACGTGTTGCTGCACACCCGGCAGCGAAAGATGCCCGGACGTCTAGCCAGTGGTGGGGGAGTAAACATAATATGCCGTGGCCGCAGAAGAAGAAGAGCGGTGATAGTGAGCATAAAGGGGGTTGCTATAGATGGGAAAGTTTCTCCTTCACGCCAACATATAGACACACCCCACGTGTTTTTGACTGCTGCCGTGAGGCAGTGTCCGGAAGTCGCTACCTTGCGCGTGCACGGGAGAAAGAAGATCAGAAGAAGGGAAAGATATAGTGCTAGTAGCTACTATTATGGGACGGCAAAAACACGACCACCTTTTTACAAGCATTCGCGTGTGTTTCCTCTCCATAAGCGTTGCTCCGGTTGACAAGAAAAATTTGCGGCTCTCTGGCACTTCCTCCTGCAAGTATCATCTTGTATTCAAATATTTTCCCCTATAGAAATACCCGTTCTATATTTCGATTACGATCTCTATGTGTTACCGCCAGTTTGTGAAAGCTCCCTCTATCATGAAGGTTAGCTGAATTGAAGCGCTGTTTCAACACACTCCTCCAACCACGCAAACCCCTGAATGACAGCGACTTTTTTGAGCGCCTGAAGCTGAGTGTGGATTGGCTTTGCCTTTCCCACGAGAGGCCCACAACATGTTTGATTGATAGAGTTTGCCGTGACCTCGTGACACTTACCACAAACAAAGTCCTGGTTTGTATAGCTCATTACCAGTGTGTTTACTTTGCGTACGAGGTAAGACTCGACGGCGGAGGCGAATATGGGGGCACTGCATCCATTGCAGCGCATTCGTTTCTCCCGGATGCTCAGATCAAGAAGAACATCTGCATTACAAAAGCTACATTGAAACATCAGCTGGTGGCAATCGGTGTCTGCATCAGCAGTAATCTGTGCCAGTGGAGAGAAGGGACTCACCCCACACAGCCTCAGACAGTTATTTCGTACCTTTCCCAAAACCCCGTCGTTGGGGAACAGTTCCAATAGTCGACAAACCACCTTTGTGTACTCCAGTGCGACCGCAGCACCTGTTAGAGTTGTCTCGCCAGCTGGGACCCCCTTTTCATGGAGATCCTTCCGCTCCGTGAGGTCGTGAACCTCTTCAATAAGTTCGGTGTGAAGTTTTCCTTCAACCAACTTCTTGTAAACGCCAACTATCCTCGTAAGAATTTGTTCATTTTTTGTCGCCAACACGACTGTTGGATCCTCTTGAACCTCGACAAGCACGCTCTCCCGCTCCAACGCTATCGCGCGCAAGGTCCCCTCTATTCGAACCAATAAGATGTCCCTAACCTTTTTTGGCAGCTTACTCCATATGGTGAAGGAGTACTCAACTAGCATCTCGTCTAATACCACCTGATCTTTCTCTTTTAGAGATTTGCATCCTTCGCTTGTGACATACAAAAATACGTAGTCCCGCTTGTCAAGAATGACAAACGGGCACCAGTAACGAATCGGTTTCAGGGACAAGAGGAGGAGCATCGGTTGGTCCTTCAAGGAATCCACCATGAATCGTGCGAAGCTCACCGTATCTTGAATGGTGTGCTTCGGAGTCAGAACAACGATGGAGTCACCATCTACCTTCACCGTACGACCACCAAGCTTCGCAAGGCTAAATAAGACAGTTGTCAGTGCACGGTGTGCCAGCGTACTCACCAACTCTAACAGCCGCGGCTCGTAACATGATGAAACGGGGTCCCGAATCCACCGAGAGAAGCTGGCGAGAAGAACATCTGCTACAGCGTTGGTTCGCACTTGACCCAACAAATCCGAGACGAGATCTCGCAGTATGTTAAAGTGTGTGGTTACACCTTGGTTGCACAGAGCATGGGCATTAGGGTCATCGCCTTCTTGAATCAACTGTGAGAACAGCACGGCGACCACATCGAGCCGCGCCAAACTAAACTCAACGCCCCACGAAAGGTAACCACCGGGCATGACAACCTGCCGCGGTCGCTCCTCTATGGAATCGAAGGCGATAGATACATCACGCGAGTTCCATAAGACATGGGCACGAGCATGCAGTGCTCTCGTGAAGAGCACATCCCAAGCATGGACACTCGTGTCTTGCATCAGATTGCATAGAGGGATACGGGAGAGGCGACTAAATGAGATGCGCTCCTCTACCCAAAGTAGAGATGCACAATAGCGCTGCAGCAGCCTCCGTGCGAGTAACCGTGTCCACCGGAATGGATCAGAAAGCAGGCGTTCATCCTCCGCTGCACCAAGGATACGGAGATATGGGAGTGCTGACGGAAGGCAACGTTGTTCAATAAGTTGCGTCGTAGTGATACTACTTTCAAGGACAGCAAACAACGGTGAGCCCCCTCCTTCCATCACTCCATTTAGTGAGCGATAGACGAGTCGCCACGCACTTTCGGTATCTGCGACGACCTCCCACGTCACATCCAGCGGAACCTCAGTACTGTTGAGAGACTGTGCTGCCTCAAAGAACAATGTTCTCCAATTTATTGTTGGGGCAGGCGCCGAGGCTGGTTGAATTATAGCTACGAAAGCAGTATGATCGAAGTGGTTCACAAGCCCAATTATGCCGCGGGTGTCGGAACCGACGTGAAAAAGAAATACAAAACGGTTAGACGAATTTTGGAGGTAGTTTCCGGTGGGGACACTCGTAAGTTCATCTATGCTAAAAGTCCCTCTTGCATATGGTCTCTGCCTCGCGTTTCGCAGATAATCGTCAACCAAAACGTTCGCACAGCACCCGATTTTTTCAATCATCACCTCAGCTCGTGTAATATGATCCTCATAAACCATGTGGACATCCTCTCGTCCTGTGAGTAATCCATTCAGCATTCTTTCGCCCTCTCGACCCGGAGGTAAATCAACATGCAACAGGTTTGTCGAGCTTCGACTTCGAGGTAAAACAAGAGCATTGGTAACAGGTTTCGCGGAGGGTAAAAATGCATTATGATCGGCATCAACAACAATGCGCCGTGGAACAAGGCACCGGAAGGTGTAGAGGGTTTTATCCAGAGCTGCGATGACCGCCACCGTACCGTCGTCAGCTTTGTCCGTTCGTATTTCCATGATATGCCAGGTTGTTGATAGTGCTTTAGTTTTCACATCAATGAAGTGGCTGCTAGTTGGCTGTCCATCCGCAGTGAGTGACTCACTTTCTTTCATCATTTGTCGGCGTAACGTAGCGCGACGTGTCCACGCTTGCTTCTGCAGCTTCAACCAAGCCCCCACACGTGCATCTGCGAAGAAAGCGGCATCCATAGGGTGGTTGCTGTTCGGTGCAAAATACTTGGACTTTAGCATTTCAACATCCTCAATTTCACGTAACTCTGCCTCACGCAAAAGGCGGTATCCCTCATCGTCAGACACATTAACGATACTAGCAACGTCCGAGTCAGTACCTTCGCTTTCTTGAAGGTAGTAAACATCGCCGTTAACCACCCCTGCAGAACCATTCTTCTTACGACGCACATCTTTCTCTCCACCGGATGAGGGGGCCACCCCATCGCCCGTAACAAGATCCTCCACATCAGGCACACCACCGTCACCTGGTTTAGCCTTGACGAACATATTTGTCAGCGTCGTTTGCTTGAATCTTGAGTTCAGTTGTTGAACACGCTTCTGAAGCCAGTCCGGGTACGGCACTCGTGGGACTGGGTTGGGGACCTGCTGTAGCGCGGCAGGAATCGTTATAATTTTCTGCACGCATGCGTTGTAGCGAGCAATGTAATAATCCCAGTCAAGCAAATGTTGAAGGTCTACATTAGCGGATATGGAGTTGTCACCCGTCCATTTGCGTAAGAAGTGTGTGCGAATGGCAGGATCTGCCCGGAAAATAGTGAGTGGAATCGCCCGCTCAGTAACTGGGCGGCCGCTGGGAAGACGCGAGATCACGAATTGGCAAGCAAGTCCCTTATCTTTAACCATCTGTGGACCAAGGAAGTCTCCAATACGTCGAGCTGTTGTCAGTGCAAGGGACTTCTGCGAGTCAGGATATTCTGACAGACGTCGAGTCATGTTGCTGCTCTCCGACAGCTTCTCAAGAATCTCCTCTGGGTCGTAGCCCTCGCCCTTGGAGTACAACATGTCGAGTGCGACGTTAGCTGCAACGGCCGCTGAGGCATACGATTCAACCAGGGTAGTGCCGTCCAAGAAGCGACGAAACACCTGCGATTGAAAATCCTTTATAAGCATCAACTCCCCACGTCGCTTGAGCTCGAACCCCTTCAAATCAGCAAGTCGGCCGTCCGGGTCAAACACAGCGTAACGTTTCTTAATACCTTTCCCCTCCTCCCTACTCGCTGGGAGCATCATTGCTAGATAGGGCCCATCAACTTCAAAATATATGGAGCACTCGCTACGGCGTTCGTACAAACCGGGTCCAACGCAAGTTTGGTACTGATGGTTTGTATATCCGTCATGCACCATTTTGTTGAGCACAATACAGGGGTAGGAAATAGTCACCTTTGGTGTCGATGGGTTGGTTGTTGTGAAGGTAAAGTTCTCTGGGAAGGTGTTCGGAAGGCAGCACCAAATGCCATCCGTATCCAATTCAAGGGTGACTCCAATCTGTTGTACTAGCGCACGCGCCATTTGAATCAGCGTGGCACCGAGGTATGTGACAATGCCAGCCATTTCCATGCTGTACCAGCGGCTCCCTTTGCGCATTACATAGCCATAGAATGAGTTCAGAATGCACTTGTGAGCTAGCTGGAGGGACTCCATTTGCACACAACGACTTTTGCAAAGCTTGATTTCTTCGGTGTCTTTGGCATTGTCCAACCTCTTCTTCCACGTTTTGAGGGCCGCTTTGTACTCGTATCTGCGGTCTCTAAACAGACGCACTGTGTCCACGTAGAAGGAGTTTTCGCGCTGACAAACAACGTCGCTCCGCATGATCTCACGGGATTCGTGGATTTTGCCGTAAGCCTTCCTGCTGTACTCAGCAAGGCGCTTCTTGAGCATGTTAAACTTTGTGGACTCCTGTAATTTGTAATACGCCTTAGGGCCACCTGCATCCTCATCCTCATCGCTACCGGAGCCATCTTGATCCTTTTGGAACTCCTTATGCAGCAGTGCATTCCGCGCCTCCTGGCGCTGAAAGTTGTTCTCGTGCCTGTAGTCGCTCTTGACATCGTTCTGTCGTTTCGCGAAGGGGCGCTTCTTCTTTTCGTACGCAGTTCCCTCCAAAACATTGTCTTTGCGGTTGCCGTACGTTTTCTTTTGGACAGCTGATAGGTTGGCCTGCTGAATAACCGATTCCGCAAAAGACTCGTTCTCCAGCTGCGCCTTGACACGTTGATACTCATGGCGACCCGCTGTAAGGAATTCACCCTTCCATTTCCACGCCATAGTCCTTTTGCAGAAGTGTTCGTTCGTCGGAGAATTGAAACAACATCCCGCGCACACCTCAGCCTTCGGAATGGCGTAAGGTTGCAACCTATTTGTGAGAATAATGTTCGGGTACATTGCACCGACGTCCAGATGGTATATGATGGGCGTGGCATACTGAGATGGTCGATCACGTAGAACTTCAAGTCTAGCTTTGATGCTATCACGGATTTCCTCGTAATTTGTCACTTCATTCATCTTTACACTGTTTTCCACTTCTAATGAGAATCGCAGCGCGTCGTCGAGATCGTCGATGAGCTTTTGATACATGTCAGCACTCATTTGAAAATGTATGGGAATATCACTGCGGTAAACACCACTACGAAGAGCCTCAACCCGGCCACCGATGTATGTTTCACTATCAATCAGGTGACCGTTGAAAAATCTTTCCAATTTAATCTCCTTCTTGTTGGGAAAAATAACGTTATTTGCATACGCTTGCACCATGAGCAACGACTCGCAAAGACCACCAGAGCCCTTCCGAAGCACGTCATCCGGGGCCATGGGAATTATCGTGGATAGTGAGTAAATAAAAGGATGAACGTACTTTTGGTAAAGAAACCATGTTGACAAGGCGTCGGAGACAGAGTACGACGCCATCTGTTGTGGGTTGCTTTGTGCAAGTGGCAACATATCCTCCGGATCGACTTCTATTGGCTCATATCCCAGTTTGTATTTCGTTACCGCCTTCAGACCTTGACTACCTTGCGGGAGGTAGCTGTCCCGCTTCACCCAGTAAAAGCAATCCAAATGCACTAATTTGTTAGCTACAAACGCCCCCTCAGAGTTCTGCGAAAAGCCCAGTTCTTCTCGCATGCTTAGATGGTGGAATAATGAGCGTGCGTGGATGAAAGGAAAGTCGAAATAGTCTCCGTTATACGTAACATACACAGTTGGCTGGTATAGACGCATCTCACTGTAGAAACGTTGCAGCAATGCCTTTTCATCTGGTTCATTAAAGGTATCAAATATCCCTTCATACTCGGGCTTGGGCGTGTATTCGAACTGATGAATATCTGTGGCCACAATTTCGCGGTTGACGATCAGATACCCACGCCCGTCAAGCACATACGAAATCATGTAAATTTGATCCACCTCAGGTTGTGGGAACTTTAGTGGTGCTTTTGTTGTTTCGATATCAAACGCACACACGCGTGGCATAGCCGGTGCGTATGCATTAAGATCACAGCGGATCAGCTGCGTTTCCCCTTCGTGAACTTTGACGTCATACCATAATCCCACAAAAACACCAAGGTCAATCCCCACACGCATGCTGTACTTCACGTCATATTCCCGTATTTCGTGAACCCAGTCAAACCACCTTTCTGATGCGGTGGTACTATTAATAGGGTCATCCTCAAATGTTTTGGCCATCACGTCTCCGATCGACCTGTCAAGTGGGTTGAGCAGCGTATTGCTTGCGCCCATCGATGCGTTTCGTTTCACTATCTTCTCTAAACGACCACGAACGGTAGTAAGGTCCTGCACATTAGAGAAGGAAACCTTCAGGTACAGGCGCTTGCGGCCGCTCAAATGGTTAATGAGGTCAAGGTCTTCTTTCTCCACAATTTCGATATGACAGATCAATTGCGGTCCAAACAGTGACATCATGCCGAGCTCTACCTCATGCTCGTGACCCTCAACTGCGGAGACAAATATGTAGGGATTGTAAAACAAATTTACCTGAAATACTTCACGCTCGTGATCTGTGAATAGAAGAACCAGCGCAGCGCGTACGCCTGAGCCACCATGCCGATCAAAAGCGGACTCCGGTGCTGCAACACTTGTTGGGTGATAATTAAACAGCCAACCGGTCCGGGTGCCACTCTCCATAATCGGCCACTCATCCTGTGGGGGTGGCATTTGTACGCTACAATTCATTAATAGCGGTGCCAAGAACAAGAAAAACAAAAAAAGAAAGAGGTAAGTATTTTGGAAGAGCTGCAGATTGTCCGGCAAAGCCCACACCTTTCGTTCAAGAATTTTTGTATCGAGGGGGGGAAGTTGAGGTGGAAAAAAGTGAGGGATTGTCTATCTATGGATGGACGAACCAGTTGAAATGGTTAAATGGGTCGTGAACACAGGACAGTGAGAGTTAGTTGAACGAAACCGCAGAAAACAAAAAAATCAAAGGTGATGACTCCTTTAAAGAACCCCCCGCACAGTGATGTGCGACCGCGAACTCATCAGCTAACGTGAAAACGGGTTGATGCAACAAATTGGGTAAATCTTATAATATTTCTCCACCTTAGCAATGCACAGCGCACCGACAAGGTACATGGGTTAAGATTATAGCTTCCATGGCAAACTGACGAGGCGTCTCTTCCTCCTCTTGTCTGCCTGCGTGGACCCACCCGTGACAACACACGGGCAGGGAAACCAGCATCCGCCAACTTAACCGAGATGAAAAATACACAACACATCCAAATGATGTGTCTGCACACTATTGGTGCCACAGAACGCACACAACTGCTCACCGCAGTACCGTGCAAACAGGGGAGAAAATTTTTTTTTAAAAAAAAGAAAAACGAAAATTAGGGGGAGAATGCACTGTAATACCCACACGCTCAAGGTACACCACCGGCTGGTTCCTCCAGGTAGGTTCAAGTTAGCGTGTGGTGTCTCTCTTCACTTTCTATAGTGAGTAGCTACCTGCGTGCAGTCTCTGTGTCTACCAGAAACTCAGCAGTGCGAATGCAACGCGTGCAGCCACTACGGATAAGCCAAACAAAAAGACCGTCCCCTCAAGTGGACGCCGCAACGCAACTACACCCATCCAACAGGCGACAAACATAAAGGTAAATGATCCCACTTTTGCTAGCAGTTTCAACTTCGGATACCGCCTGCCCAAATCTCCCATACTGTATTCTAAGTGCTCAATCGTCCTCTCTCCCAATACCTCCTGCGATTCTAACCTTTCTCTCTGCTTTCTTTTCTTACCTTCCCGTCTCTTCTCACCGCCGCTACAGTTCGTCCCACCCACATATTGCATCTTCTTGGCGCTGCCACGATCTGTGATGCCGTCTTGATGAAGGAGTGCAAGGTACACCGTTCCGTAGACAACAGCTAAGCAGCCCTGAGCCACGGTAAGAGCAATAATTTGTTCAGGCAAACTTTCAAATCTCTCTGAGTCTGTTAGAGTTTCCGTTGGCAACATAAAGTAGTTTCGTATTAGAAGTCCGCTTCCTTCAAAGTGAGTCGCCAACTGAATCGGGAATAGAACAAGCAGACACAACTGTTGGTACCTTCGTCCTGTATTGGTAAACATTTCCTCAGGAATGCACCAGAGAGAAGCAAGCGCGAAAATGCAAGATATGTTTGTGGTGACATACACGTGCATCCAGTAGACGGTAATGTGCAGCACCATAGGAGCCAACCACAAGAATGCGAAGGGCCATACCGCCAACCTGCCTGATGGCCGCCTAATCAACAAGGGTCGGATCACCTTGAATAGAGGCCACAACAAATAATACTGAACTTGCATCAACGACACCGATAGGACCGTTAAACAGTAACTAAACACCAAATGTACCATGTGTTCTAGTGTTACGTCCGCTGGAACGGCCGCCACCATGCGAATCCAGGAGTGCCTGCACGTGTCCAACCGTGGTGGCAGCGCACACAAGAATAGCAGCGTGAGTGCTTCCGAAAGACTCATCATGTCTGTGATATTGCCACCCGACACCCGTGGTGGCTCCTCGTCGAGGCACACAGACAGTGTTTGTCTTACCACATGAAGGCTTGCGAGCTCGATCCCCAGGCCAACGGCTATAGCAAGAATGGTCGGCGATACTTCGAAAAATCCTCGAACTCCCTTCTCAGGTTCACCCCCGCCCCGCGCGAGGCGGGGCACGTGGAAGACAACTATTATAACGAAGAAGAAAAGCACATAGCAACTAATAAGCTGTATGGCGACAGAATATGTTGTGCCAATTGCCATCCACCGCAAGCTGTCGTAGTTAAGGCGCCACAGCCAATAACTGGGCTTGATCCACTCAGGGGACTGATGCATCTTCGTGTCTTCGAAATCCATCTTTGGCTGTATGTCAGGTGTCAGCACGTAGACCACATAAACATTGGTTACGTTGAAGGGCGTCGTGTGAAAAGGGCGCCAACTGTATGTAAATGAACTAACATTTTCCCCATACGGGCCGAAAAAGTACTGATTCTGGGCCTCCGGTTCATCTAACGCAACTTTCTCACCTCCCCTAAACGTCACACGAAGGGAACGCAAAGATCCACATATGGTGACGGGGTAAACTGTTCTGTTTTTCACGTACAGAGATAAACTAGTTTCCATTTGGGAAACGCGCATATTACGAATAAGGGAGAATCTCCCGTACTTCTCCACGGAGATGTCTCCACTCAACTGCGAATAGAGTGTGGCGTCGTGAACCTCCGGTGAAGACAACTCGCGCAATGGGTCAATAACGTCGTGCTGCACAAGGGCAAAGTGGCTCACATTTACCTTTTCATTCCGAACAAAGAAACAAAATCGTGGACGAAGCCGCAGTGACGATTGCTCTCTACGCCTCCGTAGAACCTGGAAACTCAACGCGGTGCGGAGAACCGTACCCTCAGTAACGTTACTATCCTTGCGCCGGTAAGGAAGATGCAGCTTAGTAGCCAGCCGCACTTGTAAATTAGATTGAGATAAAGGCTCCTCATTTTCTTCATCAGCAACTAAAGTCAACTCCGGGAGAATTACTTCCTCCGCTTCGTATGTTGTTGCCCCAACAAAAATATGTAATGGGCTCCAGGACTCAGTGTCTTCATCTTCACTGACGGGTAGATCTTGTAGGTTGAGTGTGCTCTGTCCGTCTGCACAGAGCCTTGTCAGACCATTCATAAAGTGCCTTCCGTCAGTCATGTGGTACTTGTCATTTTCAGAATCGTAGTGAAGGGCAGTAGTGAAGCGAAACTTCTCCGCACGGTAGGCATCTGAGTTTCGGCTCAGCGTTTCAAGAACCATTGGGAACATTCGCTCCCTTCCCACCGGAAGGGTCGACTCCACACCAACAAGTCTACCTGCCTCGCCGGTCAGGGATGCCACGACAGTATAATACCCTGCAGAATCCAGCAACTGAACCGCGTACACGAGACCGCGGTGGCTGAGGGAGATACCACATCCCCGCAATTCTTCTGTGCATACATCTCTACGACCTGCATACGGCGGTTTCGTTGCCAACAGCGGTTGATGCTCAGGTGACGTCGAACGTCGACTGACAGTGCGCATAATATGAGAACTTCGCGGTGGAACAATATCTTCGAGGGCTCCACCGTGAACACTGACTAGACTGACACGCTCCAACCGCCCCGCAATGTCCGCATGTGGGACACTATTCAGATTTTTCAAGAGCTCGTAGGTGCTGGACCCCGCAAGTATTTTTGACCAGTTACGCTGCGTGTTACTTATATTTGCGTATGGCACAGTTACAGCGTCCTGTATGGTTTTCTGGAAGTAGACAGCTGGTAAATCGAATAGCAGAGGCGAATAGCGTAGAGGTGGGCCCGCCATAACCAAGCCAGCGTACAGCTCAGGTGCAAGCAAGGCGGCAAATACGCCTAGAACACCGCCAATCGACTCTGTCCACAGCCATATCCCCTCACGTTCCACCCGTTGAACTTCTTGTCGTATGCGTTCAGTAGAAGAAAACATGGCAACCTCCTTTTTCAAGGTTGAACAGGCTGAAGGATCAGGTGAGTACTCACTCCATGTTCCACACGCACTGTCAACGTACTCGTTTTCCACAGAAGCAACAACGGGTATCTCGGAACGATTTCCTCCTGCGGCGTGCCGAAGGTCACCTGGTGGCTGCTTGAGAACATCGTGGTAATGATCTAGGAACCTTCGGAATAGTTCATGAACGCTATGATTCAGGTACATCGCTTCCCTCGCCATAACGATAGCACTGTGTGCATTGGATTCTTCAAGAAAGTCTGGCGCAAATAACTCCACACCCAACATTGGTGTATCAGCAACCACCATATTTTCCGCCCTTCTCTGAATATCTTTGGGGATCTGTATGCCGGCTCTGGGTAACTCCGAACCCTCATTCTTGTACAACTGAAATATCTTGTTCCTCACCCTCTCACCGTAGTGAATGGCGTTGTAACGCCGCAACCTAACGACGGACTCTCCAACGACCCTTCCGAAGAAACGCATATCTTGATAACAACCAGCGTTCCCATGAATATAGATGACAGGGACATTGGGAAATGCCTGAGGTTGGAGCTTTCGAAATGAATCAGTTTTGTTATCACGGTACCGCCATAATTTGTAGAACTTTCCCGTGGGAGGGTCGAAGGGGACCTCCACAAAGGTGGGTTCCGCTTCAACAAGGATTGCCTGAAGATCTGTGCGAACAGTCGTGGTGAGCCATCGCACTGCTGAAAACGCAAAAAACAATGTGAATGATGCTGAAAGAAGAAGCACGAGGAGTTCTTTCCTTGACCAGGCACGGAAACAGCCTACCACTGTGCTACCTGAAAGAAGACCAACCGGCAAAGGGACAACGGGTGACTGGCGACGACCCCTTTTTCCCACCATTTTCGTCCTTAGTTAACCTTCCTCCTTCCCCCCTTTCCCTCTTGATTTAGTTCCTGTTACCCAACCCCACCCTTCCTTGACCTATCAGTCTTAACGTTTTGTCCCAACCCTTAGAAAACGAAAGAAAAGAGTTAAAAGAGATGCAAACGGATAGCTGAATCCACCAAACAACGTGAAAAGGGAGGAAGAACATACCGAGCGCGTTGGATGAATCGTCCCAGTAGGGCAGGGGAAAAAACCATGGAAGTCCCGCGATGAAAAACACGTTCAGCGAGTGCGCTTGAAGGAAGAAGAAATCCGAAGGAGAAAAGAAACAAACAAGGAGTGGGAGATTCAACTAGTGTTCTGGGCCACCAGCTCCTCGCACCTTCCCTTCTTTTCTCCTTTAAAAAAAAAAAATAATAATATTGCAAATGCATTTGCCAAATGCGTCAGTACAGTACCCTTCTGAAGTAAAACGAAACAGCGAATAGCCGCATACACAAACAAACTAACAGGCGACAAAAAAAAAATGTAACGCAAAACCACCAAAAGAAATTGATACTCGAAACAAAGTGCCCTCTACAAGAAACATGAGCACGCATCTCTGTCACTTGTTCAGTGCACGTCCTGTCGACGCCGCAATGTATATCTTACCTCCTGTTTTCTCCGCCTCCTCCTCAAGGATTTTGGTTTGACGCCACTTGAGAAATATAAGCGCCGTAATCGTAATGATCTCTTCGTCTACCATGAAGAACGTAACCCAAATGGAGAACCAAATCACCCAATAGCGCAACAACGTGTCCTTAAGCTTATCCCAAAAGTCAATCGGCTCCGGTGGCTTCTGCACCCGGCACTCAAACCGCAGATCTTTTTCGGTGTGACTCACCACAAATTCTCCCTGTTCAATGAGGCTGTGTGTTTCCTCCGGCATGGGCCGAACAATTAGTTTCTTCCACATCTTTTCTGTGTCCTCCACAACCAACTCAAAGTGCCCCTTCTCCTTCACCGCCGGGATGTCGAGCACACGTTTCAAATCCTCCTCGGTTTTTATGTCCTCCAGTGGGAGACCCAATGCAAACCAGCGGCGACCCGACGTCGGAGCGAAGCGGCAGGTCCCGAATAAACGCCGCTCAAGCAACAAGAGATCACTGAGAAGTCTGTCGGACTCCGGTGTCGACGTGCGAACCTCAAGAAGTGTGTTATGTACAGTTCGTGTGATGATGGTGTCACGACGTACATCAAAGTTATAATGATGTAGGACAAACCGTGTGGCTTCTCCCTTCAAGGCGGTACTGCCAGCAGTACTTAAGTAGAAACCAGCAGCCATTATTGCCTCGTGTAGCTGCAGACGATGAAAAGGGTCGCTAACAGTAGGCTTGTACAACTCGGCTCGACATTGAGTAATACACTCGTCTAAAAGGTTACGTGCGTCGCGCTTTTGATGAAAATTAGACAGGTCCGACAGTAGATCCAAGGCGGGAACAAGCGGAGCAACCCCCAAAAAGGGTGAAGCATCGATGGCCGCCTTTTTTGCAGCGTCAAGTTGGGCGTCTTTGAGAACATGTGGAAGTTGCACAACATTGGTAGGCACTAGTGCGGTAAAAAGGTGCACACGTCTGACAAACGTACGACATAACATAGCTTGATGATGTGTACGCCTATCTAGAGCAAATGTAGCGCTTAAAACCCTTAGTGAGTGCCTTCCCCACTTCTTACACCTCTTCCCTCGTATACCAGGGTAATTTCTACTTGCACTCGACGTATAATAGGCCACAAATTGTGGTACGGAGAAAGGAGTTCTTTCACTAGAAAGAATAATGATAAGCATAAAGTGTTCGTTTATTAAGCAAATAATGGATTGGATCAATTGTAGTGAGGGAAATTAATGTAAATAATATAAATTAATATATATATATATATTTATACGTGTATATGTTCCTTGTCGCGTCTCTCGTATTGGTTCTGTACATCACCGCGTTGATCCCCCACACACAGGGGGAGGGAAAACGCATAGTCCACACGTAATGCATGTCATTTCGGACGAGGAAAGCGGGGATTTCAAGCTCCAAATTCGAGTTCAAACGAGTTGGCAGGAGACATATCCGTCGCGTACTTCTTGCCGGACGTGGAATGGACGGGTCACATGCGGGGAAGAATTTGCACACGCACACACACGAAAAAAACAAACAAGAATAAGTAAAGGAGGCGACCGCAGAAGAGTGAGGAAGATGTGACCAGTTGATAACGGTGCTAATAATGACAAGAGCAGTAGCGTTAGCACAATGGACACCGTAACGTAAAACGGTTCCCCTCAGCATGAAGTTTTCCACTCTGATGGTTTGCTACCTACAACGCCTCTAATCCAGAGCAAACAAATAGCGATTGTGAAAAGCAACCCCAAACAACTTCTCCGACTTCTTCGCAAAGTTGTATTCAATGCGACTCGCTGACGTTGCGGTCAACTCACCAGTTGTGGCTGCTTTGGCAGCAGAAGAGCCAGTTGTTCCATCGCATGTTGCTGGTGGAGGCTGCGGTACGGTCTTTTGATGTACCTGTGCTTCCCTACCACATCCATTACCTGTCACCCTCTGTTCAAGCCCAAGTTTTCCGCGGATATAACGACATATAGATCCAACAATCGAGTCAGGAAATTTTTCCAGCATTGCATCGATAGAATCACCTTTGCGCGTCTTCGACTCTAAACGGTGAAGCATGACAGTTAGCTGCTCTGGGGGTAACTTATCCATTTCCTCCTTGAGCGCAGGCGGGATTTCGCCCTGTTGAACGGCAGCGAGATTTTCCACATAGCTCTTTCGCTCCTGCATGACCTTCTCCTCCTCTTCCCGGAGCCGCTCCATCTTTTGTTTGTGTTCAAGTAGTTCCTTCTCTCTTCGCTCCCGTTCTATACGCTGCTCCTCCTCCTCAAGCAAAGCCGCATCGACGTCGGGTTTGGTGCCAAGGTCTGATGTCTCATCAGGAAGTTTCACGCGCAGCTTTAGCTTTAGTGTGCGTGTTTTCCGTACAAATTTGGCATCCTGCAACTCCTCGTCAATCGGATAGCCAAGCGGGACTGTGAGAAAGGGAACACCGTCTTCGCAATCAACATAGAGTAATTCTATGCGCTTGGGCGATACGCGAACGTCTACCTCTGCTATTGTTGTCACGGTTGGTATGTGCAGTTCCACAAGGTAAGCGGCTGGCACGGTCTCGCGAAAATACGGGTTAATAGTTGGTTTGGAATGAGTAGACCAGTCGTAGATGCCCTCACTTTCAAGTCTCATAACGGAGGGTTTTGGTTCCTCCGGTGGTGACGGTGAGTTTACAGTAGGGGGAGGCGCGGGTGCGGGTGCATCTGTTATTTCTTGCACAAGTTTCCCTGTCCCACTACGGCCGCCAACATTTGTCACTGGGGAAGCTGCGGTAGCATTTGCTGGGAGACGAATCTCATCTCCCAAAGCATTGGCCACCTTCGGGGCTGTGGAAAGTCGAATTCTCTGTGGCTCCAGTGTTCCCTTAACTCTAAAAGACATGTTTCTATACTCCTGCAGGTTTAGTGTTGGCTCTGATTTTTGCTGAATCCAGTGGATACAGAGCGAAATGACGAAGCACCGAAAATCGTGATCTTGAGTGCATCTATGGATTGTCGAAGGATTCACAATGACGTCGTACACCTTACATGGCTTGCCGCTTTTGTCAGACTCAGCACGCGCTTGACCACAACTTAAGGGAATACGAAATTTAACCTCCGCTTCATTATCGTCGTCGATAGGTATGGGTTCGGCGATACGCTCGTGTTTGCACACATTCACAAACACCTTTCCTCCTCCCGCCACCTTGCACTTAACGCAGAATCCGGGTTCCGGAAGAATGTACATCCACTGTCCATTTTCATCACTATGAATCTCTTCTAGCTTGGCCTTGGCTGATTTCATACTCTCTTCCTGGATCTTTTTCTGTAAGTCCGCCAACCACTTCTCGCGTTGTGGATCCCCCTCAGGTGGAATATTTTTAATATTTTCTTCACCACCCATCGCCCGCTGAAAAATCTCCATGAACTGCGGGTTCTGAAGGAGCGCCGCGCCTGCCTTTTGCGTGTCGGTCATCGAAATGAAATTTGCAGTAGAAACCTATACCTTCTTCCTTTCCTCGTGTGGTAACTTCAACAGCAGCAGAAACAAACTTGGATCATCATGTCTGAATATATAATTGCACATGTCGCTTCTCCTCTTACACGTAACGTCGAAGCAACAATATTAATGAAACAAGGGTGGAAGGGAAGACAAGGGGGAATAAATATTCCAAGTGCATACCTTATTTGTTTGTGAGCATTTCTCCGCCGAGTAACTTTGCTGCGGGGCGGATCAACTCTCTCCACCATGTTTTTGTGAAACGGAGATCTGGTTTTTGTGGCACGGAAAAATAATAATAATATTATTACACTCAAAGCGTAAACCGCACACGCACCTATAGTATTGCTTCCACTGTGAAACCTGATTCCGAGTGTAAACGTACGCAAAAAAAATTAAAAAAATAGGGCATGTTTCCTTGACTACAAATAAGTCACAAGGCAACATAGGTGACAGGACACCTTTACACGTTAACTGAAGCCATAATCTTCATGGAGATCGACAGGGTTAGGCATGCCATAGTATTTCTTTTTGTTCTGAAGCATTGCGTTCTCCGGGAAGGCCAACAACTCCCGTGCAAAGTGGTCCAATGTGGGAGCAACGTAGTGTGGCGTCTTATCTCCATTCTTTTCCATCCATTCGAATTCTGTATCATTCTCCGATTTCGTGCGATACGCTACGGGCGTCACACCTACACCTGAGAGAACGTGCACGGACGTCCATTTCCCCCCTCTTGCATTGGCGCCCATTATATCCGTGTCAACATTGTCACCAACCATGAAAATTGCACGCATATCTTCCGGGTTCCAACCTAGACGCGAGGTAACCTCCTTCATCCTGCGCTCAGCAAAGGCATAGGCAATGGCGCGTGGCTTGCCATAAGTTGTCACGTGAAGGTTCTGACCAGTGAGGCTGTAAAACACTGCATGAAGCATTTCACGGAATGCTCCATTGCCAAGTCGAGGAAGTTCCGCCTCGGCCGCCCACAGAAAGTCATCACTGGCATAGTAAAGGGGAATGCTCTGGGTACTTGACACGTACTTACCCACTTTACCGCGCGGCGAAAGCAACACATCAATGATCGTTTGGATATCACAAAACGCGTCCTCCGGTTCACGAAGTACAAATACAGCGGCAATCTCTGGAAATGGAACGTTAACATCTGAGACTTTCTCAAGTGATCCCCATCTCCTGAAGGGAACCAGCTCCGGATGCTCCGCCTGAAATCGCTGTATTGATATAGCCCCATCAAAACCGTACGCCTTAGCCACGTTGGCACTCTCTAGGGAACCAACAATCAGCACTTTCTGCCCTTTGTACATTTGAGCCAATAGTTTCATCGGGGTGTGAGCGAGTAAGACTTGAGACGCGTCAATTGTACAACCCAACAGCCGCGAATATTCTTCTGCCTTCTTTTCCTCGGAGACTCCACCACCGTTTGTCATAAATAACAAGGGAATCTTCAACTCCATTAACTTGCGAATGGCCACATCAGATCCCTCAATAATCTTTCGCATGCGATACACGACCCCGTCAACATCGAGAACAATCCCTGCCGTCCCATGCAACGGCCAGCGGAGTTCATTTCCGCGGCGCTCCACAGAAGACTCAAATTTGTATGGAATCTTTTGATGCAAGTCCGCTTGGAGCATGTCCAGCACATCATCTGAGTAACCGCCCCCACTCGATGGCGCGGCATGCGTTTTCAGTCGTGATGCATAGTCTCCGATGGCAGCCATTTTATTATTGTCGAAGTAAATCACAGGTTTTGCGCCGTATGGAACGAAGTCACGGCGCTCACGCAAAACAGCTTCGTTCCGCAAATGTAGCTCTTCTATTCGAAGCATATCAGAAGGGGATAACTCCTCGGTGAGAGCTTGCCTCTCCATTTCTTCATGGCGGGATTGCATTTTCTTTTTCGTAATCACTGGATTGCTACTCTGCATCAAGCCAGCGAAGAAATCATCAGCAGCTTTTCCATCGCGTTCCCACGGGGGAATAAAACGCCGTCGCAATAGCGCAGTCGGCCTCGCAATTCCTCTCCAAGAGGCGGAGAACATTTGTCCCCCCTCCCTATTAATCGCAAGTGACCCCGCTTGCTGTATCGCCCTCGATACTGCCTTACCTACAGTATTCTTTTCTTTTCTTTCACACTTTTCCGTATACAGGTGTTGCCACCAGCTTCACCCGCGAAAACATACACACAAAAAAAGCGGGAATATGAAAATGAAACCCATCATTCACTTTAGTTCTTTACTGGCTGATGTGGTTAAAGGAAGATTGCACACACCCGCAGACGCACATGTACGAAAAAATTTTCTGCCTAGCTGCGTTGTGTACTGCAAAGTTAAATTTCAGTGCTATTTATCATTCCCTCTCATGTAATGTACAAGTGCATAAATATGTTTGTGATCATCCATCTGCGTACGCCTATGAAACAAATTGAATGAGTTATAAATTGCATTTCAAGTGCGACAACAATAACGGCAAAAAAGTGGCACTTCCTCCCCTCAGCTTAGTCCCAGGGATTGTCCCGCTGCACATACACATGAAGGTCTCCGATAGCCCTCCTCCAATTTGTGACTTTGAGGCAAGTTGTGCGGGTTGTGAACCCTGCTTAATCATCTCGCTGCCCTCCTGTACATGATTATCAAGTTTTCTTCCTTCGCACAAACCACAACGCTCGCTCCGTCCGTGTTTGTACGGAAGCAACAACAACAACAACAAAAAGGGAAATTGAAGTTTCAACCTTTGGCATCTTCCCTATAAGCCAATCCACTATTTTCCAAACCAGCTCTATAGCTATTGTTCATGTGTTGCACCAGCGTTACTGGTGGCAGCTTGGCGCACTCTTCAAGATCTGACTTCATACGGATCAGTACGCCTTCCACGAGGCTTAACAATATAACCAAAAGTATCAGCAGAGCAAAACAGATGATGTTTGCCATATTCATGTTCCTCAGTGAGTCTTTGAGCGTGATGGCCGTCAATATATCGTCCACATTTCCCAACCCAAGCAACAGTTCTTGCGGAAGGGAGTTGACGGTACGAGACGTGGCACTAGTCCACAAGACGAATAACACAACAGAACAAAATACAGAGAGTATACACAAGGCAAAAATGTTTGTGGTAACCAGCAGTGTGTGCATAAGTCCTAGAGTGTGGCTCTATGGAGACAATGTGATAAATAATAAGGAACACAAACATTAGGAGGTAGAAGATAGATGAAAAACAAACAACAAGAAGCTATGAGACAAATAATGACAACACATCATGTTGGAGGGGAAGATACCGAGGGCTACGCATCATTCAGTTGCAGTACCCACTGCAGACGGGTACATGCATGTATGCATATATGTGTTTGTCGTGAAAAAAATCGCGACATGTTGCATGAGGAGCCACCAGTATTTTCCATCTTTCGCCGACCAAGCAGGTAGCTGCAACAATCACGGTAACATGGATTAAGATCGGAGAAAAAATATATAAGAGAGCCACAACTAGAACATAACCAGTGGCAACTAGTGACTGCATTGATAAATGTAACTTCATACCCACCCAACCACAACAACTGAGGTACCTAAATTTATCATACCCCGTACTCCTTCCTGGAAGTGGAGGTGTGCCCTACGCGCAGGTTTTCGAATCCTACGGTACGCCATAACCCTCAGAAACTCCACCAACATGGGTGAAATGTACGTGAATGCGTATGTGTCTGTTTGTCTGACGGTGCGATAAGTATTGAACAGAAAAAAGTTTACGATAAATGGACAGTAAATCTGGGTCCACAAACTTCCATTACATCAATTCGTCCCGCGAGTTCACGGTTAAATAGGAAAATCATACGAACCATTAAATAAGTCGCTTTGACTTGAGATGCTGGTGAAATCCCTGAATATAGTCTTGCGTGCGCTGCGCAACCTTACGCTCCTCATCATCCTTTGCTTTTGCTCCCAACCATTCTGTCATGTCGGTTCCGCGCGCCTGTCCCTGTAGAATCCCACGCTGAAGCTCAACACGGCGAACTTCGTTGCGTGACTCCGCAACAGCGAGCGCACGGCGCTTCCAGAATTGCTCGTGGTAAATGTTAGCCTCCTGCTCAAGGCGAATGGGATCCTTTTGACGTAACACTTCAATATCTGTTAACAAATCACGAGTGCGCTGGTCCAGTAGGTTCTCACCCAGTTGTGCTTGAATGACGGTTTGCAGCTTGGCCACGCGGTAACGGGCAATAACTTGTGTTCCAACAAATAAAAAGACAAATCCGACGAACCACTTGTGAAAGTCGGTAATAAACCAATACCACGAGGCAATGTGATTTGTGGGGTGAATATAAACTGCTTTCGTGGTGTTACACAAAACTGTAATGTTGCGCCGCTTCGGCACCTCTTGAGTCTTACCGAGTGCATTTGAATTCCATTGTTGTTCCTCCTTTTGCTGCTGTTGCTTCCCACCGAATGTTTTGTTTTCACCTGAAGTCTCGAAATCACCCTCTTCGCGAGCGCATGTCGCCTGCCAGCGCTGTGATGACGCAACTACAGGCACATGCAACGCCGCGTTCGTATAAAAGAGAGTCATACGAGACGTTATGGAGTGAAAAGCTGTTCGTTTCATATGTTCTACGCCCCAATCGTTACTAAATATATATTTATTTATTCGAACCCTTGTGCCGTTTCCCTCTTTCAGCACCGCACGCGGCACGTTCTAAGTTGGTGAGGAGCTAAAACAATGAGATAAAAGTGGACGCAGTGTGACACACATTGATTGAGTTTTTCTTTGTAATATAAAATTCCCCTTGCATGCCTTATATATATATATATGCTTACATACTACAGCATTCACTCGACTCAACACTTCTACACCAGCAATCCGGTGAGATGAATCACGTCCACAAACTCGTAAAACTACGAAAGGCACTAAACACAAATATATACACGAAAAATAAAATAAAAAAGTGAGGAAAGTTAAAGTGGGGGAAAAGCGTGCAAAGCTTTCCCTAATGGCATTTTGTACTTTTGAAAAAAAGCCTGCGGCGCCGGTAAATAATTTAAAGAAGGGGGAAAACGAGAGTGAAAAATACAAAAACAACAAGTCAATACGAAGCGTTTCTAGTCTTACTGAATGCAGCTCCTCTCCTTTTTTTTCTCTACATTGCGAGTATCCGCTTTTTTTTAAAAAAAAAGTACATTACATTTGGTTGTGAAAAGAGCCTCCCTCTTCTCCCCTCGAAAACATGGGGGAAAAACTTGGAAAACTAAACAAACAAAACTACAAAGATAGTGACGATTATAACAGTATGTAAAAAAAAAAAAAGAAAGAAACCGAGCACGCTGATGGGGGCAGAGCAAATTCAGATAGTGTGGGCTCAATTTTTTTTAAAAAAGCGATCCCTTGACCCCTTTTCTCTTAGGTTTCTTCATCCCAATGATCATACGCACTTCCCCTCATCACGAACACGATTCACCGCCTCTCTCTGTACAAAAAATTAAAGGAAAAAATTGTCTGAATGCAACCTAATTTATTGCGTCCGATTATCTTTAGCATTACACTACCCCCAAACCTTGCAGCATATCGCAACTGGACAATGGGCAAACGCACGTACATACGTAACTTCAAACACGTACACGCGCATATATAAATAAATATATATATATATATATGCGTCTTCACAAAGAGTGATAAGATAAAATTAAAAAAAATAAAACAAAATGGAAACAAAACGTACATTTTTACAATTCATTTATTGACCTATTTTACGAGCATATATTTAGCATAATCAAACTTCCCACCTTATTTCCCCCCCCCTTTCCCGCAAGTGCGCACTTAATCGCATCTGCAGACACCACATCCCACAAACTTCCCTTTTCCGCTTCTTTCTTTTTTTTTTTTTCACTCTTACCTTCAACCTACTGTCACATGACCAAAAGTTACGTACTGATATAAGTCCCGTAAATTTACAATATTTCCTTTTTGAAGCCTGTTGTGTGTTGAAGCAGGTTTCGCACAAGAAGATGGTGATAATCGTGAATGTTGACGGCTCCGTTTTCCTTTAAGGGGTGATAACGCGAATGACAACAACGGAGAAAGAAAGGGAGAGCACTGCGGAGTCATTTTTAAGAAAGTAAGTGATTGTATATTTTAAATTGATGGAAAGCAGGAATCAAAAAGAGGGGAAAGAGTCAAAAGGGGATAAACTTGAGGATCTGGAAAAGCATGAAATTTCTTCATACAAACAGTTGCATGTCATTTTTCCTTTTTTTTTTATGGCGTTTCCGGCATCCCCCCTCCCCCACACCCGCCTCGTGTAGCGGTAACAGCAACTACCTCGAGGAATAAGAATAACCGCTGGTACCCGTCTGCAATCTTCTCAACGTGCCGCGTAAGGCGTTTATTTCCTCTACTTTTGCCTGCAGGTCCCTGCGCAACTCATCAATTCCGCTCTTACGTTCGTGTCGGTTAGCATATATTTTTTCCATTTCGTAAAAGTTACATTCTTCTAGACGCCTTGCAATCTCTTCCGTCGTTATAGATGGGTCATGCCTCAAGTCAAACGTCACATGAAGCTCAACACCATCATCGCGGTAGTCAACATCCAATACATAATCCTCAGGTAAGTGGCAAGCAGCTGCTACGTCATGCACGATGGCGTTCACGAGAGCTTCCGGTGTGTTGGCCGCCACTAAACCCCAGTCGTCTCCAGGGAACTTTTTAGAGTGAAATGTCGTGTGTTGCGAACTTGTTGTCCGCGGGCGCCAGCGCTCGTCATGTAGCAATGCATCTTCCAGAGCATCAGCAGCAGTCTTCAGACACATTTCAAGCATCCTCGCCTCTGATGCGTGCATATCGCGGTCTGCCTCCAGAGTGGCTCGATTGGCCTTAAGTTGCTCTATATAAGTACAGAGAGCAGTGAAAACGCCACCAGAGTGGTCAACACCCTCTTCCTCTAACAAGTTAATCAACCACTGATCCTGTACTGTGTTCGCAGAGTTGAACGTTTCGGCCACTTCGGTAGTTTGTTGCTCATCGTCGCCATCCATGAAGTCCATACCAGACTTTTTACTGTTGGGCCTCCGCGCACCGTGAACATCTGCGTCCTTGTTGCCATCGGTTGCTCGCTTCAGTGCTTTTGTTAGTGCCTCCACTTCGGCTTGCAGTACTTGTACCTCCTCATCCAGCTCCGTGCGTTGATTGGTCACCTGCTCCAAGTCCAGGAGAAGGGTTTCCTCCTTTTTCTCCAACTCCCGACACTTTTGTTGCTCACGCGTGAGCAGCTCTTGGATTAGTTCACGGTCGTACATTGCCTCAACCAAACGATCTTTAATCAGAATTACATCGTTGTCACCCACGTCATCCACGACATTCTTCAAACGCTCTAAGGCGTGAGTTTGAGCATGAGCATCCCTCCTCGTGGTTATGCGAGATGTTCGATGCTCCGTGCACTCATCACTCCGCTCAGAAAAGAGGTGTGTGCTCGGTAGTCGCGAGGCGCCAAGTTCCATCATCGCCTGCTCTACATCTAGTAAGCATGAGTGAAGGTCTTCCTTTTCAACGTATTGCTGGTGCTTCAAAGGTCCTTCCTGAGTCCGACTCAAGCACTCTCGAAGGATAGAAAGCGCCCTCTGTTGGCAACCCTCTAAGTTTGAGACTTCACGCTGGAGGGCAATGGTTTCCTTGACGTATTCCGCTTTTAATTCGTTTAGAGCCATATCATTTGAACTTCGTGTCTCCCGCAGCTGCAACATGAACCGCTCCTGTATTTCTATAGTGCCGAGGCGCATACGGTTTACCTCTTCGTCCTGCAGTAGGCAAAGTATGCGGAAGTTCAGTCCACAACCCCGATTTACCCTCCTTTCGCTGTCTTCATCTGATTTACTCACATGCTTCTTAAGACTCTTCGTCTCTTCCTCAGTCTTGCCCCACACATCCCGAAGTTCATCCTCCTTTTCTCTGATATGGCCCTCCAGCTCATTGATGCGCTTCATAGCTCTCGACAGCTTCCTCTCAGAGTCGGCTGACTTCGAGGAAATGTTATTTGGGCGATCCCTGAGGCTGGTGGTGTCGCGGTGCATGATCTTCCAACGTTCGGCTGTAAACATCTGGTGAAGGTCGAAGAGTGATCCCAACTCCCGTGCAACCAGACGCAAACGCTCAATCGACTGATTGCAGAATATATGTGTTAAGCCAGTTGGTGCGGTAGAGACATAGGACTCAGTGACGTGTCGATCCCCAGCAACACGAGTTGCGACATTTGACCCGCGAGGAGTGCCCCGAAGCTGCTTCGACGCTGCACTCCGGATTTGTGCAATACTATCCCGCTTAAGAATCATCTCCTTTGACTTCAAGGGGCCTGTAATTGGTATCAGTTTGCAGAAGATAGACATTTGGAGTACCACTACTTTTTCGTCTGTGCGCACGAAGGATATTTCTCCTGATTCACTAAAGCTCCGAACAGTCATTTTAACACTGTCTTCACCATCTCTCCCCGAAAAGGGCCTCACCCTCGTACTTGAGTTTCCACTCCGGAGCGAAGCAGAAAATTTGCTGCCCTGTGCGCCCATTGTGTCCGACAACTGGTCGTCGATCATCCGGAGGGAGGCACGAGCCTTGTAGAGATAAACTTCGCTTGTCACCCACTTTTGAAGGAGCCCAGCGAGACGATTGTTGGCACTCACCACTGTGAAGTCAAAGAGGCGATCGCTCAAATATTTTTCATTTAGAGCATCAGCCAGTGCGTCATCCATGCGAACGGCATTTGGATCTGAGAGAAGGTCTGTAAATGCGCTAGAAGCCATGAACCGCTTCATCTGATCCCATTCATCGCTTTCAGATGAGGCCACCAGCTCAATGCACAAGAGTTCAAAAACTGCTCTCACCGCGCGCAACACAGCCTTTGGGGCCTCCTTCAGTCTCATCAACTCTTTCCACGATTCACGACTTATGTTTCGTATATCTTTCCTAATCCCCTCAACGATATTTTCTCTGCGCATAACATCATGCACATACAATTCACGCGATATCCTCTCTCGTCTTTCCTGGGCTGTCTCCACCACCCTTTCCTCCCGCTCAGGCACATCATCCTTTGAATTCCAAACAACCTTCCAGCACAACAGTGATACGAGTCCGGGATCCGTTACAGCTGGGCTGCTGCCAACACCATCAGCGGTGGCACCATCGGAAACAACCGTGCCAATAGCCCACATCCATTTCCCCTTGGAAACAAATTGGAAAGCCACAATACTACCCTCGGCGATATGTGTTTTTTCATCAACCGTCTCCACATAAACAGAGGTATACTCCTTTTTATCATCCGCCCGATGTCGACCGGGAACACGAGGTGAAACAATGCCGCGAGCTGCCCTTCGATCGGAACCACGAGGTGTAGCAGTCCCGGATAAACCTTGAGACACTTCGAGGAGGCTCTCCCTATCCTTGCCACCACGTCGGCTCATCTCAATCAAGCGCTCGAATCTTTTGGTACGATTTCTCTTTCTTGCCTTTTTTTTTTTCTTCCCCCTTGTTTCTGTGTTCCTTCACTTAAAACTACAGGGGGTTCCTACTACACGCTGAGATTTGCCTTTACTACGGTTTGAATGTTATATCGAACTTTTCCGCACCCGGTTACACAAAACGCGTACGACGCGTCTCTCTGCAAGGTCATCATCAAGTAGGTAATGTACCAAAAGAAAGAATGTGGGTAGAAGAAGGGGGGAAGGCAAAGAAGAGAAAGTAAATAAATAAAAAAGAGTGAAACAAAAAAAAAAAAAGAAAACTGAACCGTCGTTACCCACCAGTATATGGATAAACAAACATACTTTCCCCACACCATTGTTCACACATCCCCCTTTTCCATATCAAAGTAGACACGATTTGGTATCCAAGTTTGTCTGATTCTTTCCTCAAGTATTTTCCTCCATGAGGCTACACCAACCCTGTACAATGCACGCGACAGAGGTAGCGGTGTACATTTTCCCACAACTCTTGCATACGTAAGGTTTTAAATGTGTAGCAAACCCCCCGTTTTCATGGTGACATGCAACCCACCAACTTCCTGCACTGCTGTATGAACAACCTCCGGCGGCTCTTTTTATTTCCACCTTAAAAACCTAAGGTACAAATACCGTGGATTTCATTGTTCATTCCTGCCGCCGCTATAGTTCTAAGTGCATGCGCATGACGCTCATCCACCAATAGAAGAAGAGGAGGAAAAAATGTTTTGTTACACCCCATCATAAATTCCACCTTTACGCAGGAAACAGAGTTCATAGTCGAGCAGGGGGTGGCGAAAGAATAATAACGCCTCAGAGCACTACGTTTCAATTAAGAAAAAAAACGTAAGTCTCCCCACCATTCTTCTTTTTTTTTTTATGTATTTCCTTGTTTTTTTTTCTGTCTTTGTGCCTGATCCCCCCCCCCCACTCTTTACAGCTTCACACCCAAAACCGAGGTCCCCGCCGACGCAGCGGAGGGACCGACGCCTGCTCTATCAAAGGTTCTATGGATAAATCGACGTTGTGGCGACATGCAACTACAAAAAAAGCTCCGACAGCAACGTCTTGCCGAATATATAAGATAAAATATGCAAACACATTCGCGTATATATGTATGAAAAATGAATACAACGAGTAAGTGAAGGTTATCAACACACACATACATGCCGCACCGGTAACGGGAGACACGTGTAATAAGCACAACATGAAGTGGAACTTCTCCACATCTGTAGACATACAATCAATTCTGCGCCCGGTTTTTGGCTCCAACAGCACGTGGACGGTAACAACAACAACAACAGGACTTGTTGGAATTATTCCTCCTCGCAAAGGTTTCGTCCATCATGTTATTAGAAGTATGAGCTCCTCACATTGTCAATCGGAACATTATATTCATTTCTAACAGTGGGAGCGTCGGTTACACCAGTTTTGTGTGTGTCGTCGCTGAAGAAACTTTTGGTGGCAAACGGTTGCATGGTGCTGGTCGACATCCCATTAGCCACCTTGGAGTCCAAAGGAGCCCGAGCCAGTTGCCCATTTGACCGTTTATGTTCCGCTTTGTTTTGCTCCGACAGCACTGCACTAACTGAACTTCCTGCCAACAATGTTGAGTTTGACGAGGTGCCGTTGGCCGTACCATTACCAAATGACTTCACTGATTGCTGTGCTTCGAACTGCTTTTCTACCTCGCCTAACCTGCCGTCAGGTTTGCGTTCCTCTCCATAGCCGCTAGGGCCCTTGGTGGCATTCATTGACAAAACTCCGTCGTTGTTTTCAACAATACCGCGTGATGCGTGGGCATTAAATTGCCGATATGTTGTGCTCGCATTCTTGTTCAGTTCCTTATACACACCAAAGGAGGGAGGTACATAATTACCATTAAACCCTGCCGCCATGGGGTCACCCGTACGGACATCATTACTACCGTTACTAAGGGAAGGAATTAAACCAGAGTTCCAACGCCTTCCACTAATACTCGTACCGCGCTGGAGAGAAATGAGGGCATCGTTTGCGCACCTCAGCTCATTTGCTAGCTTACTGCGAGCGTCGTCTGTTTTCTCCAACTGATCTCGCAGTTCTGTAACCTTGCTTTGAAGCGCCTGGAGTTTTTCAGTGGAAGATGATAACTCACCCCTCAGTTGCATAATAGTGTTTTCCTTCTCTTGAATCAGACCATCCTGGCTATGAATCTGGCTTCGCATCATACGACTCCTGGTCTTTAACGATTTAATGTTTTTTAGTTGTGTGGAGATGATATGATGCGCCTTCGATAATGAAACCTCCTCCTTTGCTTTCTGCTCCGTCAACTGCTCATTTTGTGACGCCAAGATACGGACGTAATTGTCCTGCTTTTTATATTGATCACGGAGCATCTTATGTTCCTTTTCTCTTGATTCAAGTACGTGCTCCAGACCCCGTAACCGCTCCTGCAGCTTGACGCAATTCAATTCATTCTCGGAGAGTGAACTGGTTGCTTGCGAGCGGAAAGCTTTAAGTTCACCGTTTGCGGATCGCAGTTCCTCCAGATCCTTCGCCTGGACTTTACGTGTATCTTCGCTAACGCGCAACTCTGACCGCATTTTGATGACTTCCGAATCCAACGATGCTATGCGTTTTCGTGCCTCGTTAAGCTCCATCTCCTTCACTTGCAATTCCTCCCGCAGCCGCTTTTGCGTCTCTTCCGCGCGTTGTGCTGTGTGCCGTAGATCGGCTTCCAGTGTGGCGCGCAACTGAGACAGTTGACTGGCATGTTCTTCCCGTAGCTGACCAATACTTGTTAGTTGATTTCTTTTGCATTCACTCGTGGTCGAATCCAATCTATCACGTAAGGCAGTGGAGGTTTCCTCCAAGGTGGCCACTTCCCTTTTTAACGCTTCTATGTTTGCTGCAGCTTCTGTAGCTTCTTTACGATGTTCCTCAATTGCTGTGGTGTAAGCGCGCTCAAAGTGGCGGAATCGTTCCGCAAGGTACCGTTTCTGACCACTATCACCCTGGCGCAGAAGTATCAGCGAAATATGCTCCACCGTCCGAAACTCCGTGCGCTCCAATACGCGAAGTGTTCCACGCGTCGTATCCCTGTTGTCCACAACAAACGACACAACGTACGGTACAATTCCACTGCAAACATTATCCAACATGGTTACGAGATATTTTGGGAAACCACTGAAGTCGACGAGTAGTTCCAACTTTTGTTTAAAGACTCCATAATCATCCTCGAGTAGGTCCAGTTCAAAAAGGAAAAATGGATCGCCAGGATCCGTTAGTCGCATGCACACACGCCGTGACAGTCCATTACTGCCACCTTTCCCAGTTTGAATAGAAACTCCCAAATCGCGGCAAACTTCCTCACGATCCTCCAATTTAGCATGTACCGGAAGCAGAACCTCCAGTAGAGCAGTTTTGTCGGAGCTGCCACCCGTCAACGTATGAGTCGGTTCATTAAGGGCAGAAAATTCTGGATTCAAACTACGGTTGGGGTCACGCCATGATGTCACGTCGCGTAGGGCACTTGTGTCTACGCTACGACTCATGTTAATAATAATGTGCTTATTTGACTAAATGACACACACACACACACACAAATAAAATTAAAAAAATGAAGTCTGCGCCAACTAAGAACGGAGGAAAATATAATCCTACACGCCCTTGTGCACGCAAGGAGGGGTGGGACGGTAAGGGCCACGGTAAAGACGTTCTCTTCCCCTCCACAGTTGTCGCAAAACTATATTTCAAATATTTTTTTTTAAAAAAAGGAAGGAAAAATAGGAATTAGCAAATGAATTAGAAGTGCAACAATGATATGAATCATAGGGGGGGGGAACAGAACCCTTTTCCACCCTTCTTACATCTTTTTTGTTTTTGTTGTTGTTGTTGTTGTTTTTTTTTTTCATGGTATGAGGTGGGAGAAAGGTTATATGTTTATTTATTTATTTTTGGCTTATAAGAAATGTTCTGGCAACACGATTTCAGATGGGGCCTGTCATTTGAAACTCGGCGTACTCGGACACAGCTGCAAGTGCGCTGTCATTATCGTCGTGCTTCGCTAAGATGAAAAATATTTCTTAATTCGTTTCATTACTTGTTATATTATCCTTCTCACACACGCCGCAGATGCCTACAGTGCTCCAACATTCCCACAGTTAGAACACGGAATGGACAATAAAAAGGATAAATGCATACAAAAATTGAAGAGGGAAAATGCAGGTGGGGTGGAATGTGTTGCGTGAGGAAACGGCCAAAAAAAAAAAAGACAGAAAGAAAGAAGAATGGAGGAGGAGGAGGAAAAGGATGTAAGAAGGGCTAAGGAGGTGATAAATTTACCAGCAAAGAACGAACAAATCAATTCAGTGATAATTTTCACTTTCTTCTTCCATCCATATTTTCCGCTTCCTCACGCAATACGCCCCACTCCACATTAAAACATCACCTGCTTTTTCCAACCCCTTTGCCCCCTCCCCACCAAAAAAAAAAAAAACGAAAAAAAAGTGAGAACTTTAAACCTCGTCCTTCTGTTCCTCACTACAGATGCATAAAAACACAAACACAAACACGCAAACGCACACAGAGACATACATACGCATGTTTATAAGAATGATAATATGTGCTACGTCTAAGAAGATATGGCATGAATGTGACATCTAATCCTATAAGCGTGAACCAATAACCGAAAAAAAAAAACACTCCATCAATATTCCTCTTCCTACTCCTCCGCTTAAACCCAACAAAAAAAGGGTAGATCAAAAATAATAATAATAATAATATGAGAAGTCGAATCTCGTGGCATACTTTAACTCTTCCTTCGATATATTCGTCAACCGATAAACACCAGAGTATCATAACATCATCATCCACATTCCGCCATCCAAAACCAGAACAAGAGCCCAAAATGTAAAAAAAATGTGAAAAATGCGAGAAAAATATTTGATTTTTTTTTTTCTTTCCCCCCCGCCCACCCTCTCTCTCTCTCCTATTCGCCTTCTTCAAGTTCTTTCCCCAAACTTTCCCCCTTTCTATTTTTTTTTTCACAACTCTTAGTTGGAAGTACGGCTTTCATGTAAGAAACGGCGACGGAGTGCGGTGTCTCGCTGCTGCCTGGAGCTCGCTTCATTCAAACCTTCTTCACTAGCAACCTCTTCAGCAGCTGAAAAGGCACTATGGCGACCCTTTTGAATGCGCTCGTTAAATGCCTTTCGTGCGGGAGCTCCAGATACCCGATCCGCCACATAATCTATAGGCGTTTCGTAAAATGTGCCTTCACTCAGCACCATGGCTAAGTAAAAGAATATAATGGCGTTGCGCGCAAGTGTCAGGTGTGATGACTTCACTTCCGGGTTCTGCCGCCACTTTCGGCGAAACCATGAAATAATGGGGAGTTGAAATGAGGTAGGCATCCAGTGTTCGGCTGTGTCGTGAAGCAAAACGGCAATGGGAATGCCCACAGCCACAGCGGTCACTACAGTCCGGCTGCGCACAAGCGGGATGTGAAAGTTTTCGGCGCAGTGCACCATAGAACTCACACTGTGTGCAAGGCTATCCATATTGCCTTATTTCTTTTGTATATTGATTTTATTTACCCCTTATTTTTCTTCTCTTCTTTTTTCAAAAAAAAAACTTCAAATAGCACGCACACCACTGCAACTTCATTTAATCACAGAAAGAGATGGAGGAAGAAATAGATGTGCATAGTCGCATTTGCACGCGTGAGTAGTGAGACGTAAGCGCTAAACGCTTGGTATATTAACACCCTTCCACTGGTTAACTTTAAGTTGTCAAACATTAACGTAGCACGTCAATACACTTTCCCTCCTTGCTGGCCCTATGCACTCCCACACTCCCACTTCCCTCTCCTTTGTTTTTCTCTTCTTTTTCGCTCGTCTTACCGGACCTTTTGTTTCACTCCTCGTGTCACATTTTTCCTCTCAATTCTTACACTAAAGATTAGTTCCTAGACTTTTCCCCCCTCACGCTAACTGAGGTACTTCCTCTTTTTATCCCGAAAATGTTAAAGCAACAGTACACAAACACCTTTCAGCGAGTCATGTCCCTTCCAACTTCCCATAGCCACACTTACACGCATAAGCACCACAAAATTCCCTCATGAATGGTAAGTTGGTGTAGACACTTCAAGGTATGGAAAATAGACATACAAAACAGAAAAAAAATATAATACGAGGACAGACACTAACAATGCACCGCTTTCTTACAAATGCATACAGTACTATTCTGTTCACCACGTGTCGCAGACGGATTTAATAACGAAACACTAGGCACAAGCAGCCGCTCAACACCAAAAACCAAGGGGCAAAATTTTTATTTCTGAGGGGCACCCTCTCCTTTCCCTTGTCGAGCGCAATCATCGCACACCTTAACAGCCTCTGTAAATCCAACGGATGGGATGGTTGCCAGAGCTCCACTGCATTTGGCACACACCAGCCGACCACAGTTACGGCAGTGATGCCGAGAGAAGCGCCCAATCGACCCACGGCAAACCATACAAGTGGTGGTAGAGTCATCCGGCTGCCAAACTTTTACGCGTCGCTGCTTCTGACGGAAACAAACCGTGCATTCCCACAAGGACGGTGGCAAACTAAACTTTGTACCACATTCAGGGCATTTGGGAGCATATATGCGGTTAAACAAGTCTTTGTTCACCTGTGAAGGGCCCTTCGCAGTGTGTTGAACCTTCTTTTGTTCTATAGTTTGTTTCACCTCACAAAACTCCAACGGATGGGAGGCAACATATTCTTCCCAAGCTGCCTTCTGCGATTTTCGTTCCTCTTTGCGCCTTGCTTCTTCTGCAGCCAATGCCTCCTCCTCTGCCCGAAGTTGTCGTTCCCGCTCCCGTGCCTCACGACGGAGTCGGCGCCTCTCTTCCTTTTGTCTCCTTTCCTCTTCCCTAGCGAGTGCTGCCGCCTCCTCTGCAGCTTCCTGCTCTGCTAGCGCTGCGGCTTCTTCAGCTGCTAACTCTTCCTCTCGTCTCTTGCGGCGTTCCTCTCGGCGCCGCTCCCGTTCCTCTTCCTCTTCCCGTTGCCGCCTTTCCTCTTCTTCCTGTTGTCGCCTCTCCTCTTCTGCCTCCTGCTGCCGACGGAGTTCCTCCTCCTCCTCACGTTCCCGTTGCTGACGTAACAACTCGGCTTTACGTCGCTCCGATCGTTCCCTGCGTTCCTGAAGGGCAGCACGAAGTTCACCCCAAATTTTCTCCGCATGATGGTCAGTGGCCATTTCGCTGTATATTTTTGCCATGTCCATTACTGAGACATGCTCGAGAAGGGCCATCTCATCCTCGGAGATATTCCCCTTCAGCGCCTTCAACAGGCGCTGAACGGGTTCTCCGAGATCCTCAAACCGGATAGTGCCTTTGGTGGACAGTGCGCCTGGTGGTATGAACTACCTTGTGAAAAGATACGGAGAATGAAGGCTGAAAGCAATGAAACAGTTCACAATGAACAGGTGAAATAAGGAAGCGGACAAGCAATAATACACACACATATGTATTTATTTATTTATTTTTTTAGAAACTGGTAGTGAAGGGTAAACAGGTGTTACAGGGGGTCATATTCATTTTTTAAAAAAAGTGCACACAGAGGGAACAAACACCATGATGTACACGTAGATCATAAGGCCCTTCTGCCTCCTCTCCCCCTTTCTATTCCCCTTGGGTTCGCGAGCGTAAGAGTTACAACTTATTGTGGGACAAACTTATTTGGCATCTTTTTCACTTTTCATATTACTACCAATGTTACTCGCTGCCGATGCCGCAGTACTCCTCTTCACCCCCGCCCAAATATAATGACCGGTGTATAACCTACTGGAAAGACGGAAGCTTAAATGTAATTGACGTGAGGCAAAAGTCTTAAGAACGTCTGGACACGCTACAATATGCCGCATCTCTATTTGTGAAACACCATGGTTAAGCGCACATCTTGACAGATCAGCGGGTGGAATAAACTTGGCCCAGTCGTGCGTTCCGGGTTCCACTACGCCAGTGATATGTTCCGCCACGACAATAAAGCTCAATGCGGTAAAAAGTGACTTATCCATGGTGGAAATTACAAGCACGCCACCGGGTTTTGTTGCTGCGCAAATATCGTGCAAAAATGCCGCCGCATCGCTCACGTGTTCAATCACCTCCGAAGCCACTACAAGTTCAAATTGCCGTCCTTCTCCCTCCACCACCTCGTGAAGTGGCACACAACGATATGCAAGCGATGCTTGTGGAGTAATATCACGGAGAACTCGCTGACGCCGCTCCTCTGCTACGGCAATACTTTCCTTACACATGTCAATGCCCAATACATCACCACCTAATCGTGCAATGCTCTCAGAAAGAATACCTCCACCACAACCAACATCCAATACACTCATTCCTGGTCTTATTCCTGCTGTAGCAGCCAAGTCGGATGGAGTAAATGCGCACCGGCATGCCTTATTTATGAACTCAACACGTACAGGATTGAATTGATGTAACGTACGTAAGGGACCTTGCGGGCACCACCAATATTTCTGCAAGCGACTGAACTTAGAAATTTCAGCAGCTGATACGCCGCGAGCCATTGCTGAGGACATGTTAAAACACCACGAAACCGACAAATAACAAATAATAGCCGTGGTAATATACCAAACTATAATAATAATTATTATTATATATAGATGGATATATATATATATATATATATAGATACAGATACAGATATATGCTACTGATATATTCGCTATGAACTTTCTTGTAACTAACCGCGTAGGGGCGCCGGATTCTTCTCTTTCTTTTTTTCCTTTTCACCTTCCCCCCTACCTTTTCTAGTCAAAAGTGCGAGGGTGATAATCACCTAACATTTAAAGGTGTCACAACCATAGGGAGGAACAAAGAAAAAAAAAGGCACAAAGACATTAATATATGAATAAATATATGTGAGGAGAACGTAGACAGGAGCAGAGGAAAAAGAAAATAATCGCGAAAAGTGAAGCAATCGAGATACCGTTGCGGGGAAGTGTAAACGCATCGCCGTAAAAAGTCTACATTTTATCGTTTCTTTTCAAAAAATTTCTTCACCCTTCGTATTTGTGGGCGCGTGTGTGAGAAATTAGTTTCTTGTGTATCTCTCTCTCTCTCTGTGTGTGTGTGTGTGTGTGTTTGTTTGTTTGTTTGTTTTATTGCTATTATTACTTTTTCCCCTTCCTTTTGTCTTCCCGCCCTTTAATCGGTATCCCATTCAGAGGGGGGTTTTCCTCTACGTGAAAGTTTAAAAATCCAAATGTGAAGCGGTAGCGGCGAAAGTTATGGTAACACCATTACCGAAATGACAAACAAGAAAAATACAAATAAAATCAAGTAATAGACGATAGTAAGTGGTCAAGGTTTTTTCTTTTCATTTTCAAAGAAAAAAAATAAAAAAAGAAACTAAAAGAACGAAAGAGTAAACGCACTAGATGCTTTTAATCGACTCCTTCGGGGGTATTGAAAAATAATAAAACACCACTCGAGAGGATGGGAAGAGGAGGTATAAAAAGAAGCAACTCATCACACTCGATTTTTTTACTTTTATCCGTTTTCATACAAATGCATGGACATATATATATATATATATACGCAACAAGACAAAACAAGCACAACGTATCGTATCGTATACCGTCGTATCGCCTCCATTTTTCTTCTTTTTTTCCCTGCTTCTGCTGCTGCTACTGTTTTTGTTGTCTGTCTGTTTTATTTGTTTTATTTTGCTTCTACTCTCGTAGCCTTCGATTCCACTCGCCTTCCGTTACCTTCTGCCAAATGTACGAAAAAAAAAAAGGAAAAGAAACGTTTTACAACAATCCTTTTCACGAGGCAAATTCACACGTATCATTTCCCCCCCCCCTCTCTAACCACTTCTCCTTTTGTTTATATATCTATTTATTTATTACCACGCCTTTTTCCACCTTATGTCCTCCGAGTTTCCCTTCACCGTATACATATATATATATATATTCCCAATAGTTTCTTTGATCCCACACTCTTTTTTTCTTTTCCTTATCCTTTTTTTTTTAACAATGGAAAAGAATTATCATCGCAGCCACCAGGTAGCGACGAAAAAAAAAAACAAACAAAGAAACAAAAGAAGAAAATAACAACAACACCAAAAGTGTCCAGAAAATAAAGGGGAGGGGAGGAAAGAAAAAAAAGAATGAGTAAAAATATTTAATGTCATCCGTAAGAACATGCTATAAGGAAAGTTTGGAAAAAAAAATGAGATATTCGGGATGATGAAGTAACCGGCACCGCTTAAGGAGGCAAAGAGGTAACAAAAGATTGAGAGAAGTGAAAAAAAAAAAAATGAGGATGAAAATGTAACGAAAAGGGGAAAGAACAAGAAGGAGAGGAAAGGGGAGAAAAAAAGAGAGAGAGAGTAGAAAACAAAACAAACAAACAAACAATAATAATAATTATTATTATTATATTAATTAAGTACACCCATGCACAGGAGGGAAGGGAAAGGGAAAATATGATGGGGTAAAGCCGCTGTATTCCACTCCTTATAGTTTTAAAACTTATGTACATTCACAAAAGCACGCATTCGTGTGGTACAATAAGTCAAGTTTGGAGCGAATAGGAAAGGTGGGCAGAGAAGATGTAACGAACAACGAAGATAAATGGAAGGGGAATTATTTAAGTGGAGGAAGAAAAGAGGGAGAAAACAATTCATGCGCACTGCTCGTTTCTCCATTTACTTTTTTTTTGTTGCTGTTGTTTATTAATTAATTTCTCTTTTATTACTTCTTTCCGTTCAACGGAAGAAATATATACACAAGAATCCCCCCTTTCACATTACTAACTGGAAAAATAATTACTTGAGCAAGTAGTATTAGTAAACACACACCTTTCTAATCTTTCAACAAAAAGCGCAGAAATAAGATATAATACCGATGGTAATTTAATTGATCATAGAGCTTACTTCGCTTAATGAAGCACCGACCTTCACAAACATACACTCATGTATGAAAGTTTACGTTTGTTTTCACACAAAAATGTAACTGAGAAAACAAACAAAATTCGAAACCGTACATAAATTGTTACTCACTGCAAGAGCCGAAAGACGACCACTCCCAAATATAAACAAACATAAGCGTAAGCGCAAACGGACAATAAAAACGAGTACATATACATATATACATATATATATATATATATGATCTGTATGCATAATGATAATAATAGTAACAGTGACTTTTATACAGTAGCTACGCACGGACTCAGTTGCCGTTGCAGCGCGTCTAACTGTACATTCAAAATATAAAAAAGGTAAAAAAATATTTAAAGATAGAAAAATGGCATGTCGTTGATAAGTATTGGGGAACGCCTTAAATCTAAAGTACGCAAAAGGGCCACGAATCCCTGACCGGGTACACACGCACAACCAAAGAGAACTACAAGAAAAAAAAAACATTGTTGACTTACGATGTTCGAGTCTGTATTCACAGAGCCGTTGCGTACCTGTTATTTAAAAACGTTGTTGCGACATTGTTTGCTTGCTTCTTTTTTTGTTTTTTTTTGTTATTGTTTTCGCCATCGTTGTTATTGTGACAACGTCTATAAGTATAAGCACGCACAAAAAACACATGCACACACAAATGGCGATAGTACGGAGCTGCAGCAGGAAGGAGAAGTAGCTGTCATTAATCGACTCACCGCAGTCATTTTCCACGACAAAAAAAAAGGAACTGCAGCACTAAAATGACGTGCCACCAGTGTCCTTTCCTTCCCTTTACTTCATTTTTACCTTTTTCTTTGTCTGTCATTCTCTCTCTCAAACACACACGTCGCCGGATTCGAACACAATCAAATCCATTCAATACTTACAGAATTCCTAACGCAGAACACCACGCTGCCTTCTTTGCAGTAATACCTACGAGCGTCCTATCCGTGATCATTTCCGGTCGTACATTTGCGCGCCGGAGGGTAACAAGCGCCTGCAAAGCCTCAGGATTTTGAAGACAACTGCCCACTTCAGCAGGACAACATTGATGAGCCGCTATAACACCTATTGCAGGAGACCGAAGTATCATATGTGAAATACGCCCAACATTCCCTTCTAATCGCGCAGTGAAGGGAACATTCAAAATAAGTGAAGGAACTGGCGCCTCCGTGTTGCCGCCCGTCTGCACCAAACATCTGCTCGCTGTTGCTGTTGTGTTCCCCAATTCATTAATATTATTAGTAGAAACCTTTGTTGCATCACACTCAGACGGGGAGGGACATTTCTCAAGACTGTGTGTAACGGGCTGCGGGCACCAGCCAAGAAATGGACGAGTATGTGCCAATACAATAGTTCCTTGAAACTGACAAGGATCAGCAGCACCACTCGTCGTTAAGTGTCGTTCCACTTTCACATGTTCAAAGTCGAATCCACAAAGAAGAGTAATGAAAAAATCCTCTACGAGTTTTGCACCACCCACCTGCCCATTAACCTGGCAGGTGAAATCGCTGTCATGCGTACGCATACCACTAAATGTTTCACCAAATCCATATGTATGTAAGTCAGGTCCCTTAACGCCTTTGCAAAAGGGGCTCCAAAACCGCTGCATCACACGCCCCATGTCGAATGGATTGTGCGGTTCTTGCAGTGGACAGCGGACGACACGCGTACGCCACGACATGTTATGCCGAAGCAACGGAGTTGCCGAAACAAAAAAGGGTAGCGGCCGCAGTGGAAGTTTCAATGAGGGAATCCAGAGAAACAAAAAGGGACGGCTGGTGCCGATATTTTTATACTTATTTATAGATTAATTGATGTCTGTTCACTAAAGTTAAGCCCCGTATATTAACTTTTAGTTGCTGTTTTTTTTTTCCGGTTCGAAGTGCTTGGATGCAATTTACCCTCTACTATTATGGGAACAGAGTAGTAGTTATTGTTATTTCTACTACTCGTCTTATCCTAACTCCACCAAGCCACAACCCGTTCTGTCAAATTTTCTTTGTAACCTCTTATTTTTTTTTCTCTATTCTTCCGTAACTATGGGAGAACAGCTGTAAATAAATATATATATATATATGTAGTATATATCAGGCAATGCACCTGAGCACTACAAGGCTACACTGATATATTCCCTATAAGTTTGCGAAATAGGTGTAAAATCCCCGCCGCGTACCGTAATTCAGGGCGGATGAAAACACACAAAAGAAAACTACTGATTTCACGTTTACTTTCCGCATGCAGCAACGCAAAATAAAAGAAAACAATAAGAAACGAGCAATAAAATGTGGGAAAGAAAGTTAATGGCGTATACATTAGGTAAATTTCACAACATGAGCAACCAATAACAGGTGACAACAGCAGTAAAGTAATACTCCGTTCCCACTCCTAATACAAAGTAACGAGACTCAGAATGTGGTGAACGAAGGGCAGAGGGGGCAAAAACGCTGTCAAACAAGAATAAAGGAAGGATAAAACTTTTTTTTTTTATAAAAAGGGGAGAGCAAGGGAGAACAACCATATAGAAAGAAGATAATAATGATAACAATAAATAATAATTATTTATTTATTTTTTTTTTTTTGGGGGGGGGAAGGGCAGCGCTGCGTAGCAGGTAGCCTATGTGTAACTTTCCATTTGAAAAGAAGTTCCGCTATCATAAGTGAATCAAAGTACACATGGCACCTAAGGAACCACGCCCCTCCCTCTCGTGTAAAATAGTCATGTGAATTGGAAATAATAAGACTGTACACGCGGCGCAGTGGAATATTTTCTTTGGTTAATTTGCTCTCCTCTTCGTTTGTACTTTCTTGTTGTTGCTGTTGTTTTTTTTTTTGCTTCTTTTTTTCCGTACAAATTCTACTTTCCTCCCTTTCCACTTCAGGAACCCCATGTATGATAGTGATGTCGTAGTACTTTCTTTGTTTTTTTTTCCCCTCCCTGTCAACCTCCAGCGTACACACGGTATTTCACCCGTCACTGACCTCCTTCCCAAAAATTATTGCCAGAGTGTTTGTGAAACAACGGAGAAAAAAAAAGAGGTATCATATCCTGACAGTGGCCATATTGTCGTGGACACCGTTATGTAAAGGGTCATGGTTGCATGGTGAAGCAAAAAAAAAAAAGATGAGAAGACAAAAAGTAATCAACAGAATGAATAAAAGGAAGTCGGTAACCATGGGGAAATACCGGCTGTTGATTGGAAGAAACACAGATGATAATTATTTGAGTAACGACTTAACTACCCCCCGCCCGTTCATTTCAGCAAAGGGTAGTTTGTGTAACTGACACCATCCTTCAGGATTCTAGAAATTGTTAAAGCAATATACGACATCCAAAAAATCACAAAGAACAAAATCTCACCACGCATCCAATACCGTGGCACAAACAGCATCGAGAAACTCACAAGGGTCGCTAGCACTGCAGCTGCCATACCACCAAGTACCATTCTGTTGAGCCCTGAGAAGTTACGGGAAAATGGACTCTCAAATTGAGTGTGGAAAAGAGCAGGATCATGCTGACACGTGAGTAGAGAAACGGCATCCTGTTTCTGTCCATCAAAGAAATTTTGTTGCCACCAGCGGCGCAGTGCGATTCGCACCACATCAAACGTGGCCGGTCCCCATTCCCCAGTTAGTAGAAAGTCCACAAAATGGGGGTCGCTTCCAGCGTACAACCTGGAAAGTGAAATTCCCAGTTCAACCCACATATGCTTACATCTCTCTACGCTGCAATGAAACTCACCATTCCCTCGCGCTCCGTCACTTCCATCATCCTCATCTTCATACTCATCCTCATCGTCACTGAGGTTCATTTCTTCCCCATGCCCAAGTACATACCTAATCATCTGAGGAAGAATGTTAATAGCAATCATGGACTGAACAAGGTTTGTCCGATCCAAGCAATCCAAACAGTTCACCCGAACGTAATGTTTCTGCTGGTGGACAAGAACCAACTCGCAAGTCGCCCCGTCAGCATCAGCGGTGCTGGGAACAGATGGAGGCGATGACCCACTCGATGGAGACGGATGTCCTTCATTGCTAAACTTCCAAAAATCTACGAACTGCGATCCACCTTCGTTTTTCCTATTTAGCAGAGTATCAACTTCCATTCGCATTAAGTTGTAAGGCGCATTTTTAGCCCTCCGTTCCTTTACGTTGTATTTTGTATAATAAACGTCAACGGGCCTTGAGAGAGCGCCATTCCCTTCACGAAGTTTTAATGCCGCTGCTTCGAACGCCTTTGAAATTGGCAACTCGGCTTTGCTAAGCGACGTGGTGTCAAGACAATGGATAGATGTCATCCCATCGAATAAAGCCAAAAGGGCATTTAAATGCAAGACCAGTTCATCAACCCCTGACGATGGCGAAGATATGGTAATCGTGGGGATGAATGTTAAATTCGCTGGCTGACTCCAGCAACGAGGCACAGAACCACGAAGAATGGTAAAGGCTGCCACGCGCTGCTTTTCATTAGCGGCCTTATCCCCCTCGTTTCCCGACGCTAAAGGAAAGACCCAAAGCGTTGATGCAGAAAAGTTCGCTGCAATCCCACTACCAGCATTGTCAAGCCCACGCCGATTGTATCGCGTACCCGCCCACCGGTAGCTAAGGCGATTGATGAGCAACATCTGAACACCCTCCTCGGGGGAAGTAGTCGCCTCCACAATACCCCTAATAAACGCAGGAACGTACACGTGGTAATCACAATTCAGCGAAGCTACAACCTCATCAAACGCACCAAGCAGAGGCGAATTCCACTGGAAAACCACCCGCTGCGATATTTGTCCCTCGGAAGAAATCGCTAAAGAAAAGGCGCCACCACCCTTCACGCTGCTGCCATTCAACGACGGCGTGAGTACCTCCTTCATACCCTTCACAACATCACCAGGTTCCAGGGTTAAGTTCGCAGTCGGTGAATAGTAAAAATAAGAAGCACCGCAGTGTTGCTCCGACTGCGCACAAAAGCTATCGACAACCCTACAATACTCTAAAACCATTTCTTCCCTGGCATGGCTTTGTGAAGAACCCTGCGAAGCGCTTGCTTCATCTTTCTCGCCTGAACCACCATCATCACCGTCCCCGCTCTTATTCACGGACAGGTCAGACGCTGTTTCCGGTAGTCGAAGCCACGACAGTTGCTTTACCGCAAACACGTCGTGGGTCTCCCCAATAGTTATTGTGGTAACACGTTCCCGTTCAGAAACATACAAAAGTATCGACGCAGAGCCAATGCGAAGAACACCAAATAAAGCATAACAGGGAATACAACGGACCGGTGTAAAATCTTCAAATCCAGAGGAGGAAGCATCGGACATAACTCCATCATCAACCACATCACAAACCGCCTTTTCAGAATCTTTGCTAACATGAGAAACGGCATCATCCGCAGCCACATTACTCGGCAACACGAAACATTGACGCTCCAAATTCCAAATAAGTCTGGGATAAGAATCATCATTAGGGACAAAAGAGGCAGATTCACCATCAATAACGATATTTCCAAAAAAATCCCCTAAAGACATAATTCACCTACAACTAAAAATAAAAAAACAATAAATGAAAAACTATTTCCTAAGGGGTAAAGATAATTATGCACTCACCAACATAAATCTCCAAAAAAAAAGGAAATATAAATACAAGAAAAAGCAAAAAAAACAAAAAATCGCTACAAACAAAACAACTACATAAAATAAAAAAGAATAAACAAATTAAAAGAAGAACAATAAAACAAACATTATCCGGGGGAAAAAACAAAGACTTACACAAAAAAAACATCAAACAACAACCTAATCCACAAAGCAAAAAGTCATTTTCAAAAAAGAACATCCAAACACTTACTCAGAAGTCAAACAGACAAAATTAACTGATGTCAGCATCAAATAAATTCAGCTGAAACACGGATTTGACAGACTCATCATTGACACAAAACAAGGTAAGAGCAACACCACCAAACAGTTCAGAGCAGGAATAAGAAGGAGGGCGGCATGTACATATGTGTGTGGGGTAATGTTGGTGTAATGGGGAAAAGGTGAGAAAGTTACCGTACGCCTCGGACGCAGGACGCACGCGGCTGGAATGTTGTGCGGCGCCCCAGAAACTATCGTAACACTCGTGCTCAATCCATGTTCGGGTGTGTGTCATAAGACCGTCGTAAGTGGTTTATCGTCATGGGCAAAGTACAAGGTGTATCCGCAGTGACCAAAGAGACAATGCAGAATCTGGCAAAGAGAAAGGGCGAAAGCCAAGCAATAAGGGTGGTTTCAAATGTAAAACAAGGAAAAAGGGAGGGGGGGGTGACAGCAACCACACACATGGTATGATAACGTGCCACGACGAAACCAAACACCATCAGCCGGGGAAAGAAGAATATTCTTTAAATGGGTTATTGTCATTCAAATACACTCAGAGACTCCAGTCCATTGATGTCATCAAGTAGCGCGTTTACGACAGGTTAGGTGTACCGCAAAGCAACTCTCGGAGCGCACCAAGATGGCCTACGGCATGCAATCACAAAACGGCCGCTCCATGGCTAAAGCCCCTTTTTCATTCTTGTTGTCCATAAAAACACTGAAGGGAGAAAACAGAGGAAGGAGAAGGTAACAATATCAAACAAGAGAAGAGTGTGCACTAACCAATAACCTCCGTTATAATTCTCGGACCACGTGAGTGTGCAAACAAGGACACAGAAATGTTAGCCCAAGACACAACTCCAATGTGGGCCTTCCCCTACGGTTACTGCCCCAACACATAATTGTAATTATAATAATAACCATAATCATAATTATACACCTGACGTCAAGTGAAAAAAACTCGGCGCGTCAGAAACAATATTAGCGTCACGGGTTCTGTTCAGATGTTGCTGTTAATTTGTTATATTAGGTATTCATCACACGCACCTACTCGCCGAACTGCTAACCCCACACGTCAGCTCGGAGCGAAAGATAGAGTTCACAGTTGCATCGACATAGTGTGTTTCCGTTCCGCCTACGCGGTATCGGAAGCTCTTTCATCAGTAGCGGGGAACGATGGATGGGGGATAAACACTTAACAAAGGGGAAAATGTGCATGGAATAGGTAATACAATAAGAGAAGGGGGAAGTAAACAGGGAATCACGGAAGTAAGGTTCAGTGCAGGTCTGTGTTATGGTGTCCTCACAGGTTCTCGGTGCAATTTGAACATATTGTACATCGTCACCCACTACATTCCCTCTCGACTACCCTGCCACTCACAACATTATACTGCCGCCCACATTAGCCATTCCAAACTCACTGCGGTAATGTATCCTCGTGTGTGCTTGCGTGTATATGTGTATATATGTGTATGTGTATGGAGTCGCGCCCAAGTGCCCGAGGTTGAGTACCTGAAGGACACGATAGCCATCAGACCCGAAAGGTGATTTGTGTTGTATAGATCCCTCATGAATATGACGTCGGAACATGTTTGGACGCTCAAGTAGTTTCCATCATCGGCCACACACATACACAAACCTCCGCACACCCAAACACTTACTCAGAAGTCAAACAGACAAAATTAACTGATGTCAGCATCAAATAAATTCAGCTGAAACACGGATTTGACAGACTCATCATTGACACAAAACAAGGTAAGAGCAACACCACCAAACAGTTCAGAGCAGGAATAAGAAGGAGGGCGGCATGTACATATGTGTGTGGGGTAATGTTGGTGTAATGGGGAAAAGGTGAGAAAGTTACCGTACGCCTCGGACGCAGGACGCACGCGGCTGGAATGTTGTGCGGCGCCCCAGAAACTATCGTAACACTCGTGCTCAATCCATGTTCGGGTGTGTGTCATAAGACCGTCGTAAGTGGTTTATCGTCATGGGCAAAGTACAAGGTGTATCCGCAGTGACCAAAGAGACAATGCAGAATCTGGCAAAGAGAAAGGGCGAAAGCCAAGCAATAAGGGTGGTTTCAAATGTAAAACAAGGAAAAAGGGAGGGGGGGGGTGACAGCAACCACACACATGGTATGATAACGTGCCACGACGAAACCAAACACCATCAGCCGGGGAAAGAAGAATATTCTTTAAATGGGTTATTGTCATTCAAATACACTCAGAGACTCCAGTCCATTGATGTCATCAAGTAGCGCGTTTACGACAGGTTAGGTGTACCGCAAAGCAACTCTCGGAGCGCACCAAGATGGCCTACGGCATGCAATCACAAAACGGCCGCTCCATGGCTAAAGCCCCTTTTTCATTCTTGTTGTCCATAAAAACACTGAAGGGAGAAAACAGAGGAAGGAGAAGGTAACAATATCAAACAAGAGAAGAGTGTGCACTAACCAATAACCTCCGTTATAATTCTCGGACCACGTGAGTGTGCAAACAAGGACACAGAAATGTTAGCCCAAGACACAACTCCAATGTGGGCCTTCCCCTACGGTTACTGCCCCAACACATAATTGTAATTATAATAATAACCATAATCATAATTATACACCTGACGTCAAGTGAAAAAAACTCGGCGCGTCAGAAACAATATTAGCGTCACGGGTTCTGTTCAGATGTTGCTGTTAATTTGTTATATTAGGTATTCATCACACGCACCTACTCGCCGAACTGCTAACCCCACACGTCAGCTCGGAGCGAAAGATAGAGTTCACAGTTGCATCGACATAGTGTGTTTCCGTTCCGCCTACGCGGTATCGGAAGCTCTTTCATCAGTAGCGGGGAACGATGGATGGGGGATAAACACTTAACAAAGGGGAAAATGTGCATGGAATAGGTAATACAATAAGAGAAGGGGGAAGTAAACAGGGAATCACGGAAGTAAGGTTCAGTGCAGGTCTGTGTTATGGTGTCCTCACAGGTTCTCGGTGCAATTTGAACATATTGTACATCGTCACCCACTACATTCCCTCTCGACTACCCTGCCACTCACAACATTATACTGCCGCCCACATTAGCCATTCCAAACTCACTGCGGTAATGTATCCTCGTGTGTGCTTGCGTGTATATGTGTATATATGTGTATGTGTATGGAGTCGCGCCCAAGTGCCCGAGGTTGAGTACCTGAAGGACACGATAGCCATCAGACCCGAAAGGTGATTTGTGTTGTATAGATCCCTCATGAATATGACGTCGGAACATGTTTGGACGCTCAAGTAGTTTCCATCATCGGCCACACACATACACAAACCTCCGCACACCCAAACACTTACTCAGAAGTCAAACAGACAAAATTAACTGATGTCAGCATCAAATAAATTCAGCTGAAACACGGATTTGACAGACTCATCATTGACACAAAACAAGGTAAGAGCAACACCACCAAACAGTTCAGAGCAGGAATAAGAAGGAGGGCGGCATGTACATATGTGTGTGGGGTAATGTTGGTGTAATGGGGAAAAGGTGAGAAAGTTACCGTACGCCTCGGACGCAGGACGCACGCGGCTGGAATGTTGTGCGGCGCCCCAGAAACTATCGTAACACTCGTGCTCAATCCATGTTCGGGTGTGTGTCATAAGACCGTCGTAAGTGGTTTATCGTCATGGGCAAAGTACAAGGTGTATCCGCAGTGACCAAAGAGACAATGCAGAATCTGGCAAAGAGAAAGGGCGAAAGCCAAGCAATAAGGGTGGTTTCAAATGTAAAACAAGGAAAAAGGGAGGGGGGGGGTGACAGCAACCACACACATGGTATGATAACGTGCCACGACGAAACCAAACACCATCAGCCGGGGAAAGAAGAATATTCTTTAAATGGGTTATTGTCATTCAAATACACTCAGAGACTCCAGTCCATTGATGTCATCAAGTAGCGCGTTTACGACAGGTTAGGTGTACCGCAAAGCAACTCTCGGAGCGCACCAAGATGGCCTACGGCATGCAATCACAAAACGGCCGCTCCATGGCTAAAGCCCCTTTTTCATTCTTGTTGTCCATAAAAACACTGAAGGGAGAAAACAGAGGAAGGAGAAGGTAACAATATCAAACAAGAGAAGAGTGTGCACTAACCAATAACCTCCGTTATAATTCTCGGACCACGTGAGTGTGCAAACAAGGACACAGAAATGTTAGCCCAAGACACAACTCCAATGTGGGCCTTCCCCTACGGTTACTGCCCCAACACATAATTGTAATTATAATAATAACCATAATCATAATTATACACCTGACGTCAAGTGAAAAAAACTCGGCGCGTCAGAAACAATATTAGCGTCACGGGTTCTGTTCAGATGTTGCTGTTAATTTGTTATATTAGGTATTCATCACACGCACCTACTCGCCGAACTGCTAACCCCACACGTCAGCTCGGAGCGAAAGATAGAGTTCACAGTTGCATCGACATAGTGTGTTTCCGTTCCGCCTACGCGGTATCGGAAGCTCTTTCATCAGTAGCGGGGAACGATGGATGGGGGATAAACACTTAACAAAGGGGAAAATGTGCATGGAATAGGTAATACAATAAGAGAAGGGGGAAGTAAACAGGGAATCACGGAAGTAAGGTTCAGTGCAGGTCTGTGTTATGGTGTCCTCACAGGTTCTCAGTGCAATTTGAACATATTGTACATCGTCACCCACTACATTCCCTCTCGACTACCCTGCCACTCACAACATTATACTGCCGCCCACATTAGCCATTCCAAACTCACTGCGGTAATGTATCCTCGTGTGTGCTTGCGTGTATATGTGTATATATGTGTATGTGTATGGAGTCGCGCCCAAGTGCCCGAGGTTGAGTACCTGAAGGACACGATAGCCATCAGACCCGAAAGGTGATTTGTGTTGTATAGATCCCTCATGAATATGACGTCGGAACATGTTTGGACGCTCAACTAGTTTCCATCATCGGCCACACACATACACAAACCTCCGCACACCCAAACACTTACTCAGAAGTCAAACAGACAAAATTAACTGATGTCAGCATCAAATAAATTCAGCTGAAACACGGATTTGACAGACTCATCATTGACACAAAACAAGGTAAGAGCAACACCACCAAACAGTTCAGAGCAGGAATAAGAAGGAGGGCGGCATGTACATATGTGTGTGGGGTAATGTTGGTGTAATGGGGAAAAGGTGAGAAAGTTACCGTACGCCTCGGACGCAGGACGCACGCGGCTGGAATGTTGTGCGGCGCCCCAGAAACTATCGTAACACTCGTGCTCAATCCATGTTCGGGTGTGTGTCATAAGACCGTCGTAAGTGGTTTATCGTCATGGGCAAAGTACAAGGTGTATCCGCAGTGACCAAAGAGACAATGCAGAATCTGGCAAAGAGAAAGGGCGAAAGCCAAGCAATAAGGGTGGTTTCAAATGTAAAACAAGGAAAAAGGGAGGGGGGGGGTGACAGCAACCACACACATGGTATGATAACGTGCCACGACGAAACCAAACACCATCAGCCGGGGAAAGAAGAATATTCTTTAAATGGGTTATTGTCATTCAAATACACTCAGAGACTCCAGTCCATTGATGTCATCAAGTAGCGCGTTTACGACAGGTTAGGTGTACCGCAAAGCAACTCTCGGAGCGCACCAAGATGGCCTACGGCATGCAATCACAAAACGGCCGCTCCATGGCTAAAGCCCCTTTTTCATTCTTGTTGTCCATAAAAACACTGAAGGGAGAAAACAGAGGAAGGAGAAGGTAACAATATCAAACAAGAGAAGAGTGTGCACTAACCAATAACCTCCGTTATAATTCTCGGACCACGTGAGTGTGCAAACAAGGACACAGAAATGTTAGCCCAAGACACAACTCCAATGTGTCGCATTTTTTTCGTAATATAGTTTTTGAAAGTTTATTCAAATTTTTTGGAAGAAGGTTGAGTTGTTGCAGGTTCTTTACCTATGATAGGTCATATTGCTGATTATATTTTTTGTTCAATTGTTTTTAGAGTATAGAATGATTTCTCTTTTTTTATTTTTTTTCACCAAGTGGCTTGATAATTTCGGTGGAACCAACTGTTTTTTTTTTTCGCATGATATATTGTTAATAAGTTGAAACTCAAAAGTACATGAGTAGGGTAACCATTATTTTGTGATAACTGCACGTAGCTTCGCTATAGTTGAAGCATCGATGTGCCCTCTTTCATTACTTTTTTTTTTTACGTTTCTTGCATTGTTTAGCAATTGAGTATCGATTTTGTGTCCGCTTCCGATATTACTTTGGCAGGGTCAGTGATGTGGTTTAACAAAAATGAAAAAAATCAGCTGAACGTTGTTGTTTACTTGTTTGATGTCATTACCACTTGATTTTTATTTTCGCTGTTGCATCATATTGCAGCTGTTCTCGCCGCCGTTTGATTATCACTCTCTTGATGTAGTTGGTAGTAACGTTTTCACATCCTGTAATCTCTTCTGTTTTCGTTTGATGCGTTGTTGTTTGTGTCGTAACTGTTTGAATAGTATGCGTCTGTCCCATATTCCCTGTTTTGGTTGCTGGAAAAGTCATAAGTTGGGTATTGCGATGTTTGCTGATTGTTTGATGGGTTATTATTTGCCGCTTCCTCCTTTTTGTGTTCGTTGGTCGTGTTTCCATTGTCATTAGATTCTGTTCTGCCTTTAGCGCTTTGGGCCACCCCCGCAGCTTGCCGACGGGCGACAGACCTCTTATGAATCAAACAACCGACTATCCACAGAGCGGTCAGACCGATATAAACGGCGATTGTGATGAGGTATTTATACCACTCCCCCCCTTCCTTCTTCTCCTCTGGTTGTTGTTGTTGTTGTTCCATGGCAACGCTAAGTCACTAGTGGGTTTTTTTTGAAAAAGATTTCTATCGTTGGTCCTCGATAGGTTCGCCCTCCCCCCTACGTATTTCTCAACACTATTGTTGTTGTTGTTGTTACCTACACTCTAAACACCTGCCAAATAAATAAATACGAATAACCTCAGGTTCAATGTGGTTTATCCTTCGCTTACGATAAAAAAAATTGATGGAAACACTATGTAAAAGACACGGTTGAGAGCAAGTGAGAAGTACAGCGGAATCGGGTGGAAAATGATGCAACAACAACAGCAGCTTTACTTACGCGCCAAAACTCTGGTCCAAAAATAGACAATATATATATATATATATATATATGACTGAGTGACACTGTCTAACCTCCAATGAAGAGAAAAGGAGGGCACAAACCCAACAACGGCGAGCACGCGCAATGGAGCAAATGCAGCATAACTGCGCTCAGACACGAGAACAACCAAACACGGTATCGCACGTGGAGAAAATTCAGACGCCTAAACGAGCGAATTGTTACCGAAGACGATAAAAAAAGCGAGGAGGAGGAGAGAAAAAAAACGGGAGAAGGCACAAAAACACGAGACATTGATCGTGCAATGAGAATCAACACTCCGCACCTTCCTCCAATAAAAGTCTTTTGCCGCGTCGCAATCAGTCCTGCTTCTTGTCGGGATTAATAGCTTCGGCTTCACCAGCAAGAGGCGCTTCCCTTAAAGAGTAAACAACGTATACCGTCATTATCACTATAGTAGAAAATACCGCCATCAAACCGCCGCAGGTTCCCGGATCAACATCCGCAAAGGGAGCAACAATATGCATGCCGATGAGGAGGATTAAAATAGGAACAGTTAGCATGAGCACCGAAAACAAGAGAAAGACAGACGCAACCCGTTGGTTATGCGGCATTCTCATATTTTGTGCAAATAGACGGAAACCCGCTGCCTTATCCTTCAATGGACGAAATGCAGCCCTATTAAGTTCCTCACGTGCCTCCATGGCCATGCGCAGAGTCTCCTTTGTTGACGGCTCATCGCCACTTTCGGCGTTATCACCGTTTAATAGAGAACTGTAGAGCTCTTTTCTAATATACTCACGTTCCCGATGCTCCTCTTCCTGAAGAGTCCGTAACGTGTCAGCACCTCCCTGAGGCTGCGGCCTCTCATCGTCAGCTTCGCTCATTTCCCCTCTGACATAATTATTATTATTATTACAAAATTTAGGAAAAAATGCGACGGAAAAGAAGGAAAAAGTGGGGAGATGTAAATTGTAACAGAAGCAGTGGTTGCTAATGATTAAAAAACTTGAGAACTAGAGGGGAAGTTTGATACCACAATCTCATAATAACACAAAGAGGAGGGGGAAATAACAAAATAATAACGAAATTAATACTCTACATCCGCTCGAGCTAGAGCTCCATACCCTTTCTTTCCTTCCAGGGGCATGAAACAAAAATCACCACATGATTGGCTGACACGGTTAACGCAACAAGGATTTAGCAAGCAAGTGCGGAGAGGAGGATATGCACAATATGATAATAGTTTCAACCAACGGAATCACTTTCTTTTTTTTTCCGAAGCAACAACACACTACCCCACGAAACGGCACTACAAACTGCAGCTTTTCTTTTTCGTCGAGCAGGTGGTAAACGTTCGATCAGTTGTCCACCTCTATGAATTGTCTTCTATGAATCCAGCGTCAGGCAACCTCACATCCACCGCTGCGAGCGTAGAGAGGCTGTGTGAAGAAGTGACAGAGAGGCAAATACCCTCGTCAATCGCGTTGTCATCAAGGCGTTCCACAAGCACCTCACATGTTGAAACTGTGGATGGCAGAAGGAATGGCACACACAAAATTGAGTTTGATATTTTGTAAGTAGTACATGAACAACTTACTACAAGGGACAAGTCTCGTAATACCCCCTTGCTAATGCTTTGAATCTTTGCCCTAATCCTAAATACCGGGCCAAGGCCTTGAACGGATGTGATCATACGAACAGAATTGCCAAGCATGGGTACTGCAGGGGCGGCAGTTTTCTTCGGTGATACCGCCGGTTTGTGAGTATCTGAAAGTAGAGAGAGATATGCCTTCGCTGTTGTTAGGCGTAACATAGTTAAATCACGCTGGAACAAGCGGTGCATGTCAATGCTGTAGGCACGTTCCCTCTCTGCTTGTGCCACAAAAACATTTGTAAGGGAGGGGACAGGAATAGGAACGTCCTGTTCTCCCGGTGGTCCAGAATCCTGATTTCGCTTGCATTCGAAGGACGCGTTTCTATGTAACATCTCCACCACAAGGGTGCCGTTTTGCATAACAAGTATAAGTGCGGCATCTTCGCGCCCGTATCGTCCAAACTTCATGGCTGTTACCCTTCCGTACACTTGAGCCTCATGCAACAACGTTTTACCCACGTATACCCGAACCATACCACTCTTTAACGCCACAATGACCCCGCGAGCTTTGCCTGACGCAGAATCAAGTAGTGTAGCGATGCCTGTTATCGGAGAGGGAAGGAAGACACGCATCTCACACTTCCCCTTAAGTTTATAATACGAGAGCGTGTTTTGTGTTGTCGCAACTGCCACGAGATTTTCACAGAGTGCAATTTGCACGATAGCACCATCAGAATGAATAGAATAATCCGCTAATTCACCATTTTTCACTGTGTACACACAACCATCGCGGCAGGCCACAACGATGCGGTAGTCAACACGAAACGAGCCAAGGGACACGATGCACGTTGGAACACCGGGTAGTCGCACCCGGTGATGAACTCCCGTAAACTTCTCGGCCAGTACATATATATGACGCGTTTCTGTACCAATAACAAGGCAGCTACGGCCACCATCCTCTACACGGTCTAACGAAAGGGAACTTATGCACGTCACTACATCCTGCTCACTAAGGGGCTTAGTCTTATGGTATTGCACAAAACGTTCCCGCTCCTCCGTCCCCTGCAGTGCTAAGAGATCCGCTGACCGTGTTGACAGCTTCACGCCCGCCATCCGCCGCTCCTTCAACCTCGTGCACGCATCTGCTGCAGAAATATTACCATTGCGAAGTTGCTCCCACACGGAAACATCGACCTCATCCAGTTCTACACACGGTGCGGTAAAGCGGTACAGCGGCTTCATCTTACGGTACATGAAAACGTCTGGTCCGCAGGAAACTGCAATGACAGGAAGGTGTTGATCATCACCAGCTTCAGCAAAAACCACAGTAATCGCAGAGGGAACCGCTGAGAGCCGAATCTCTTTCGAAAGAGATGTACCGTCATATATCTTCAAAGTTTTGGAGGCGTCCGCCACAATCAGCTTATTGTCACCGTTACCATAGATGTCGGCAACCTCAACGCAATTTGAGAACGCCTGCAAACCTGCTAAACGGTCACGAAAGGCAAAGATCCAGAACTCTTTCTGTTGATTCTTTTCGACATGATTCCTACCTAACTGCTCCCGACGCATGACTATGAACAGTCTATCCAAGGAAAAGAAAGCCATAAAACGCTAATAATAGCAATCATTATTATTATTATTATTGTCCATATTATTTCGTTTGGACGGAACGCACAGTCCTCAACTTGGGGAAAGCTGCATAAAAACTGAACCGGAGAAATAACAGTGTGAGCTTGGACAAACAGACAAGCGCAATACCAGTTTGGGAAACCCGCCGTGGGTAACTTTCCCTATTCCACGACCAAGCGTCACCAGCGCTCACGCACTGCTACGAAGTCTCACATCCCAACAGACGCCTACCGTCGTGTGACACACCACCCACCAGCAGCTGATGTTACATAACGGCAACCGTACACCCACGCAACTGCCGGCACGCTTTCGTCCTGCACAAACCATGACCCTTCAGTGCGCGTCGACGTTGATGCTGGGAGTGCATACAAGCTTCTTTGAAAGTAGTCCCAGTTGGTAGCACCTCGCCATATCCGTAGGCTGTTGGGCTGGCGTAACGGCCGACACGACATTACACGCCTCGGTGCCTACGGCTGAGTAGCCCTCCACTGCTACATCGTAACAAACACCGCCAATCTCCATGATCATACGCCCGCTTTTATACACTTTAATTTCTCCCACCTTTCCAGGAGGAAGGTTAGAGAGCCGAAAGGGTGGGTCCGCCTGGAATCGGGGTAACTGAAACCACACAAGTTCACCCACATTGCGGCGCCCAACGTCCGCCTCAACGTCAAGAGCATTGGCAGAAGCATGAAGAACATCACGATCGAAGCGCAAGTTGTCCTGTCGGCTGCTCTTCAATTCCTTTTCATATCCTTTTAGGAAGGCAATGCCATCATTCCCCGTCTCCGCCACCGGCACCTTCACATCACCCTCGACAGAAAACTCCGCCTCATGCTTCGGCTCTGCAGAAACATTGCTGTCCAGTGGGGTTGGACGATAAACGGTTGTTGCGGGGTTCTCCGACTCCATCTCAAGTACTGAAGACATGGTGTTCTCCGGAAGGTGCTCCGACGTGGGGGGCAAATTTGAGAAGTCACGCGTGAGTGCCCTGACGGCAGCTGCTGCAACGGCGACACGACCGAATCCTCGCAAACGCTCACTGCCACCGGGGGTTGCAGCACCTGCGTTGTGAAGTGCTCCTGAGGGTGCAGAGGACACACCGTTTGCGACATGTTGTTGTGCGGGATACAGTTGCTGTTCTCGTTCCTTCTGCTCCTGCTGAAGTGCAGCCTCCTGTTGAAGTCGCAAGCGCTCCAGCTGCACAAAACTCAGGTTGTCTAAAGCTGTGGGGGATTCCGATACGTCGGGTTCTTCCTTAGCTCGGACAATATGCCGTGGCTTAAACTTAAGGTTGGGGACCTTAGGTGGCATCGCGCCCGACACTCAGTGGTCTGATGTTGCGGGGAAAATAGGTGTCGAGAGAGAAAGGAGAGAGTGTAGGTACTTCAATAACGACACGCTCTTCTTTACTGGCTGCCATCCCATGTGCACAACAAGAAGGGAGGAGGAGAAAAAGGGGTAGGGGGAAATGGAACCTTACTGTTCTTTTTGGAGGACTTTAATTAAACAGCCTTTCCACAAGCAGATAAAACATTTTAAATACCAAAATAACTCTGTTAAGCGTCAACTGACATTACCGCGGCCTCTACGTCGTTCGGTGTGTATGTTCGTCACAATGGGAGAGTGGAGAGGGATACAGTGCCACTAATGTGTTGCATAAAGCATCGCTCCAGACCTTGTGTAGGGTCGTGTGGAAAACCAACAGTCCCACCATGGCACCAGAACCCAAATTGTCAAACATTGGAGACTACTTCCCTTCTCCTCCCCTTACACGCACACCATTCGGTACACTTCCGCTGCCGTTTTTTTTTCGCTTCGGATTCACCTCCCCATCAGCTGGTGTTCGCCGTTTGCATTCTCGTTCTCTTTTTAAATGACGAGTCTGACAACCGCACCAAACGGTAAAACCAAAGAAAGAAGCGAAGCAAGGGTAAACCCGTAATCATTCATATATATATATATTTGACATTCCATAATTCACAATCCCTTCCCTTTAATTTATTGCTTTCGGGGGGGGGGGGGGGGGGTGGTACCAATGGCACGTACATACACATTGAAAGGAATTAAAACACCAATAAAAAGGCCAACAGCAAGAGGTATTAGTTACCGACAACCCACAACCACCCGCACACAGATACCGTGCGCTACAATTCCCCTTTACTAATACCTCATAGACTGAGGTCACCGTCGAAGGAGCTAAAGCCAGCCAACAAAAAAAGTGGGTAGAACGGTTTGAAGCGGATGCTGTTGCACCAATTCCACGCGCTTGTTAATCGGCCATCAACGCAGCTTCCTGCGTCATCCATGTTATCACCTCCACTGCCATCAAAACCGTGTCGAAAGAAATCACGAAGAATAGCCAGTTTAGCTCCAGTTGGGCTACCCCAAATCTCTTTTACGTACGCCTTGTGCTCGGGGCTCTCCTCCAGTTTGTCTATATGACTAACAGTTCGAAGGATGGGTATAATTATTCGAGAAACCTGACCATATTTGTCAATAAAGTGAAAGGCATTCGGCACCTGGTCATCACCCAAGTGGATGCGCTCAGAGCCCACCCATTCACCTAGCTCTTTCTTCGTTTCCTGCACAACTTCGTGAATTGCATTGTACAGATTTGGTGCTTTTTGCACGCGCTGATAACCCTGGCCGGTGGAGCGAAACTCATAAGGTTCATTTGGGTTTAACATATCTTCCTCCGCAATTGTCCACAATGAAAACATGCGGCGGCAAATGTTTTTCCAGAGAGAGAGGCTCTGTAATACAAAGAAATATTGACGTCTATGGTTGTGAGTGAGCCGACTTCCGCCTTCCCCTTCTACAATATTCAAATCTGTAGCTTCTGTCACATTGTTCGGTGAAAAGTGCTGGAGCAAAAGATTCAGTAACTCATTGGTGCTTTCTACATTTTCATTTGCGAACTGGTTAGCGTCGTTGAGACTCCGGATGGCTATCTCCACCTCGTCCTGCGATCTCCCGGATTTCCTACTATATTCCTTTACGACAGAGCTGACGGTTACATCCTTCCGGCGCAGCGCCTCGTTGAGTTTGCTTCTCTTTTTCATGAAAGGTACCGGTGTAATGCACAGCGGCAGACGTTTGTCCTGCAGCATATCCTCCACACCCAAGTAACTGCAGTAACGCCCGACAGTGATGATTCTCTCTGCAACTGGGAAACCCAGCGCCTCCTTCACATTCTGGTTCTGCACTGCATCCTGAATCATATACAAGAACTTGACGTAGTCTGTTCTAATGAGATCTGGATTCATCATTTTGTATCGACGATATGTTTCCACGGCGGACTGAATATCTCTTGCGAACGGTGTGAAATCCTTGTCTCTATAAAGGGCGCCTCCCTTCTCAACATCCAAACCAACAATAAGACCACTGAGTGCGCTCGTAACTTCCTTGACGATAACGCTGTCCCTCTTGTTACCTTTCAGAGTAGATTCGTTGTCAACCTTATCCGTGTAATGGGAAGCCATGACAATGCCCCGCATGAGTCGCTGCACCTTCCGCTCTTTGGGGTTAAGGCGCAGGGGAATGTAATCCGCGTGAGCAATCGGCTCGGGCATAAGGTCATAGTCTGCCCCGGTGTTACCGTTAACACTATTGGAACGAAGCCCAAAGAGGTTCATTGCTTGACGTCGTCAGCCTTCCAGATAAATGTATATGTATATATGTATTTTTGGATATATATATATATATATATATATATAATGTTTGGCTGATGGTGTTGTGAACAACCCGCCTTCTTCCCACCCCTGCTTACGGGTTATCCCAATACGTTCCAATTGCCTTGCCTTTACTTTGCTCTCCCTATTTTCCTCTCTACTTACTGTTTCCTCCTTGTTTTACCCAGTGATCAAATTCACTTAATATATCCCTCCCCTCCCACGGTTTTGCTTCGTCACCAAATACCGCCCTTTGCAGCCTGTAAGTGCACGAGTGGCAAAATAGTGAACGGATGCAATATATAACCGAATATTTAAATGTATAAAGATGTTTTCTTATTTACCTTTTGTGCTGCAGAGCACTCGAGTCAGGCAAACCGGCAACCGCCGTCGAAATCCTTTACTAAACAAGTTAAAGAGAAAATTAGACCCACCCGCTTACAAGAGTATAATATTGAAAAGCGTGCGAAAAACGCATTGGGAGCGTGAAGTATATGAGGAACATAAGAAAAATCAGCATGAAATCACAAAAAGAGTGCAAAAATGGAAGGAAAAGAGATTATAAGCATGAATCAAGAAATGCAACAACAGGGGACGGTGAGTGAGGTGATGGATCAGGCAAAAATAAGTAATTCTTTTTTTTAAAAAAAAAAAAAAGGGACCTCAAATTAGAAAGTCCGTGGTATTAACCGCTGTAAATGGAGGTGGCCTTAGTGGCAATATAGTCCCCTCGCAATATACTAACAACAGAACAGTACGCCATCTGCGCGATGTCAAGCAGGGTGACTGCAGACAGGTGCACAAATAGGTCCCGACCGCCCGGAGACACCGCTACCCCGCACAAACAGACGCACACAATTATATATTATGCACTGCTGCACCTCGTCTAACCCCTTGCCTCTGCATCCCTAGCGGAGTTAACGTGGACGACGGTTGCAAAGGGATTTCCCAAGCGCAATCTCTGCCAACGTGGTGGTTGGCTCAAAGCATGATCGACTCCACCAGTCCACCAGCCACAGTTTCACCATCCTGCTGCAGCACGAAACGACCCAAAGAACGACACACTTCCGCGGGTTCCAAAGCAACCTTCCGCTCGGCCCTAAATACGATAATCGCCTGTGTTGACTTGGGAATGCACTTCACCATGCCAGATGACCAGTTTCCACAGCGGTCCATTTTGGAAACAAGGACCAGAACTTGGAGTTGCACCGTTAATGCGTGGCACACCATCGTAAAACGGGCACCGGGCAAGATGGACTTCTGTAGTGTGGTGTATGTTTGTATGCGCGCCTTGAAATCTGTTGAGCAGCGTGTTGCGTCACCACTACCGGCTTTGCATCCCACACATCCCGGTCCAAGACCCACAAGAGAAGAGGCGGTGTCAATCACAATTGTGTCACCCGCAAAAGCGGCGGGGACGAGCCCACCCATTGTAGGTTTTTCTATGGATCGAACTTGCACCTTCACATCTGCCGGAACGAACAGCAACTTCTCCCCTTTCTGCACATTTCCGCATTCCACTTTGCAAAAGATCCTCGAATCTTGTACGTCCTGCACACTCAGTCGTAGCAGAGTGCCCATCATCCTACTTTCTAGCGGACATTGATCAAGCAGCACCACCAACGACGGCCCTTTATACCAAGGTGTCAGCCCCACATCAACGACGTTAATGTTTGTTCCCTGAATACCACTAACTGGGCAGAAGCCAGCGACCGCATCTTCCTTGAAGTGAACCTGCTTCAACAGGTATTTGAGCTCGCGAACAACGAAATCATAGCGCTCTTGGCTGTAACCAACAGAATCCATTTTGTTCACAGCTACAACTATGTGCCCCACGCCCAGCATCTTCAGTATCACAAGATGCTCTTTCGTCCCATGAGCAAGTCCCACCTCAAACTCGGAGGTGCCTGCAGTCACAACGAGAAGTGCTGCATCAGCCTGTGCTGCACTGCTCATCATATTAAGGACATAATCCTTGTGACCGGGCGCATCTAGAACGTGGATGCGACGATGCTCCGTCTCAAAGCAGTACGACCCCGCGTCGATTGTTACGCCACGTCGACGTTCCTCCTCCGATTGATCGAGTAACCAGGCAAATTTAAACGACTCCTTCTTCATTTGGCGAGCGTTCTTCTCGTTACGGTCCACCTCTGACTGTGTGACCTTCCCCAGCATCAACAACAAATGCCCGATGGTTGTGCTCTTGCCTGCATCAACATGACCAGCGACGATAAATGTGCAATCCAGTTTGCTTGGGTCAGGAGCTATTTCCTTGACCATGTCCTTCCTACCTTTGTGTTGTTGTTGCTGCTGCTGCCGTTGTTGCTGCAGCTGCGTTGAGGAGGGGGAAAAATCAACTGCTGCTCCGATCTGTTCCTTGGTGGAAGCCGTCATATTGGTTTCTCGCTTTGCAGTTGATCCCACCTTTAGCGACCGACCTTTACCAGGAATTGGAGTTGATACGGCAGGGCGCACAACAGTTGAAGTCACTGCACTTACTGCCTGGCACACGTCGTAATTACACGCGCGCAACGCCTCGACGGCACGCGGCGTATCACACCTGCACGTACCGTTAGTTGTCAACAACTGCTCATAGAAGCCCGGTAAAAGCGTCTGGAGCAACTCATAATCAACGTCTTGCTTATCTAAACGGTGAATATCCGACTCCTCTGGTTTTTGACCCTCCAAATTATCCGTTCTGCTGACACCAGTGGGTTGCTGCGCTTCCTCACCTCCATAATAACCCTCCCCCTCCTCATAGTAGTAATCTTCTTCTTCTTCGTAGTAGTCGTCATCCATGTAGTCATCCAGTTCATTGTAAAACTTCCTGTGGCGATTCATATTATTCCACTTCCTACGCTGCTGTACTTCCCCTCCCTCTACCGACAGTACCGCAAATCAACTAATTTTGTTGCGTAAATTATATATATATATATAAGTAAAGACCGCACACAAGAGCAGCGTAAGTGTGAAAAAAAAAAAAGAGAAATAAGGGAAAAGACAGATGGAGTTTGTAGTGACTATTGCAGAACCCCAAGTTCTTTCCGCAGAAGCAGCAAACGCGATAAAAACATTTTCTTTTTTTTTTTCATGTTGTGTTTAGTTTTTTTTTGGAATAACCGCTGCGACGATTTCTCCTTCCTTTTACTCTTTTTGTTATTTTATGGTGAATTGGAAAGAGGGAGGGAGCAGATCGCACTTCTTAGCCAACCTCCCACCCAATCCCCATTTTCCCCTTTTTCCCCTCTCGTTACTCCTCTTGACTTTTTTTTGTTATTTCACCGTTTTACTTTTATTTTTTTTTGTTTGCTTTTCTTTTAGTTCCTTCAGAAGCACCTTAATGTTCCTTTCCTCATACCATTTCCTTCACCTTTTTTTTCTTTCTCTCCGACTCCTTCAGCACACTTATTGTATTAATAATAATAATAATAGAGGCAGCATCCTCGCCCTCTCCCCAAACCCCACAAAGGACCGTTCACACAAATGCACGTCCACACACACACACAAACGAATATAAGGAGGTAAATAGCCTTCATTCCTTTTTTTTTTGTTTCCTTCCTTCCATCTTCTTTTGTTCCTTTCGCCCATTTCATTCTTTTCTTTCCTTTATGCACTACACGATGCCCTCGCATTGGCGGCGCAACACGTCACTCATTTTCTTCCTTTTCTCCTGGCGCCCCTTCCTTTTTTTTTTCCTTCATTCATCTCCGGATTCACTCCTCTGCTCGTGGCACTGGTACTCAACACTTTGAAAGGAATAATGACGAGGGGAATCATTTCATGGTGAAACAAAAGAAAATAAGAGGGATAAAAGAAAAAACAGCGATTACCCCACGGGCTTCACTTCACTTCACTTCGCTCCCTTTCCTTCTGTCTGGTCGTACCGTTGCGCTTTCGCTCTCATTTATTGTTCATCATTACCATTATCAACACCACTCTAACCACTACTCCCAATTCCCCACCACTCACCACCAACCTCCTTTTGCCGTTACATCAAACAATAAAGAAAAGGAAAAGCACGAGGTAAAGTGGAAGAGGGGAATTAAAAACAGAGGAGAGGTCTGAAATGGTTGCCAAAACCCCATAAGTACGATATAATGATAAATAAATGAAGGAATAATTGAGTACAGTAACCGATGCCATATCATATGAAAGGGACAAGTTTGGTAGGGGAGAAGACAAATGGCGTGGAGGGAAGTTGACAAATAAAAAGGTAGAAAATGAACGTCACAGAGAATCCCGTTTGGGCGTTCCTTTTTTTTTTTTCCCCCTCTCCTAACCTTTCCCTCATTAATCTCTACCTTTCTATCTTTCTTTCATATGTGCACGAAGGGATTATTGCGGTTTCCGCCTACGCCAATCACAGGGCGACGGCGTATGCATTCCCTCCCTTCCTCCCGCGATCAAATGTTCCCTCTATCTTCAGACTTTCTCCTCTCAAGATAAACGCCTTGTTTCCCCCCCCTTTTTTTAAAAAAAAAAAAGAAAACTCCCGTTTCTTCTCTCCCTCTTTTCGCACTGATGCTCATTTTCCCGCATGCCGCGCCAACTCCGAGGGATCATTTTCCTTTTCTTTCTGTTTTTATACTTTCTCCTCTCATCTCCTTCCCCTCCCCCTTACCGTCACAACATTCCCAAATTAAAAATAAATTAATCAAACATGCTCGGCGAAGAGTGTTGTAGAAACAGCGAGAGAATATATTGTAAGAACGAGACGGCAGAGGAAGAAAGACATATTTGAACGCAAGGAAGTAATACGAAGGGGAAAAGCACGCACCTACGGGAAACAATACAAAAACAGGAGCTGCTAAAAATAAAATAAAATAAAACAAGCGAACAAAAACAGAAAAACGAAGGAGGGAGTCGTATATGGAAAGAGAGAAAATGTGTGTTCATTCCACCATCTCATGCACTTCCCACTCCCTTCTCATCCCTCTCTCCCCTCTTTCTGTTCCCATCCTCTCTTATGTCCAGCCTCTTTTCTTCTTTTACTTCGGTTATTTTTCCAGTTTTAGTTTGCCCTTCTTCGTTCCTTTTATTTCGCTCACGTATACAACATATCTTCCCATTTCCCCTTCACTTTCTTTCCCTCTTAACGGTGAAAGCCACCGGAGCTCCCATTGCTTTATCATCTTTTTTTTTCTGTTGTTTTTCTCTTGGTCTCTTCCAATTTCTCATACAGTTTTAAAAAGAATGTGTGTTTGCAAGTCTGCAGTTAAATAATATAACGCCTCCTCTCGACTAACCGCAGCAGCCACCACACTCTCTTTAATGTATTTTATATGATTTCCCACTCAATTAAGGTCCACCCCATTTCCTTTTCACATTGTCACCAATACTCCCTCCTTTTTCTTTTTTACTTCCTTTCCTTTTCTCACTCTTAACATTTGCTGGAATCAGTCACATTACATACTGTTTCGTACCCGACGGAGACTCAGGGGCAACAACAACAAAAAAAAAAAAAGAAAGGTGAAGGAAAGTGGAAGAGGGCGAAAAAGAGTGGCGAAAACAAAATAAAGAAAAGATTTTCCTGCTGACACATCCCAAAACAACTTCATAAATTTTCAGTCTAAACGAGCGATGGCGGTCGTACCTGAATACCGCCAAGAGCACCCCACTTCCTTTGTTCCATTGCTTTCACACATATATATACACACAGTATTTCTCTCTTTTCTTATGTCTGCCTAACCCTTCTCATAAGTACTCATACGCGTGTGCGCTGAAGCGTACGCGTTGTCTTCCCTTTTTTTCTTCAACCTTTTCCTTCCATCTCCCGTTCGACTCTCCGCTCGCACGCTGCAGTGATGCTGATCCTACATGCCAATGTGACGGTTGAGCACGTCGAGGGCCTCCTGCACCTTCGTGTCAAGCAGACTGTGGTTGTCTAGCAGGTTGAGGATCTCGCTGTTATCCATCTCCAACAACATGCCGGTAACCTTCGCGGCGAAGGAGGGATTGTTTCGTACAATGTAGTTGTACAGCCGCTCGCCCAGCACATTCTTTTGCTGATCTGGAGTCATGCTGGCAAGTACTGTCGAGAGGTTCTGCCCCTGAGCAACCGGAGGTTGCGGAATTTGTGGGTGCGACTGTTGCTGTGGGGCCATCATGGATTGCATGGGAGGGCGCTGTGGTCCCGGGCGGGCGCGGACTTGGTTCATGGGTGTCGGTCCCATTGGTCGCATCGGGCCACCCATGCCCATGGTGGAAGGCATCATTGGCATGCGCGTGTTCATGAAGTGCATACCATTGAACATCGCCGGGGGATTCATGAAACTGAGCTGTGGTCCCATCATACCACCCATCAGGCCACCCATAGGCGGTTGACGCATGCGGGGCTGTTTGTTCCGCATGTCCTCGAGTGTCTGCCGGCGGGCGTCCTTGCGGAGGGCGTAACTCACAAACAGAGGGCGAGGGCCCAACGCCGTGCTACCGTGTAGTTCCTGGATAGCCTGAGCCGCGGAGCTTTGTTCCTTGAAGGAGACGAAGCCGAAGCAGCGGGACACCTTCGTTGCTTTGTCCATCATCACACTGACAGATACAGTCTCGCCAAAGGGATCGAACAACGCCTTCAGGCGTTCGCTCGTGACGGTATCGTCAAAGTTCTTCACATACAGGTTTGGGTATTTGCTGTGCTGCTGCTGGCGCTCCCGGCGAAGGCGTTCGCGCTCCCGTTTGCGCTCCTCCCTGGAACGGAAGCGGCAGACACTTAACTTCATGCCTTCCTTTGCGAGGGGGCTTTCCTTATCATCCAACTCCTCCACGGCCTTTGCGGCAGCTTCGTGTGTGGCATAGGCAACATACCCGAAGCCGACGGTCGGCCTGCCGGCGAGATCGCGCACCTTCGCGGAAGTCACCTCACCAAAGGGAGAAAACACCTCCTTCAACTTCTCATCGTCCACGGAGGGGTCAAGGTTCTTTACGTAGAGGTTCGTGTACTGTTTCAGCTGCTCTTCGCGGTGGTGGGGTTGGTAGCGTTCCACGGTAATGGCACAGTCGTCAATGGAAACCCCATTCAACTCCCGGACGGCATCAACAGCGGATTCCTCCTTTTCGTAGGAGATGCGGGCATACCCGCGTGATTCTCCTTTTTCATCAGTGGCAAGCCCGATGGCAGTAAGGCGACCGTACTTGGAGAACATCTCCTTCAGCGCGTAGGTGTCCACGGTGGGAGGGAGTTTTTTCACTATGATGTTCGTCACGCCGCTACGGCGTTTCGAAGGGTCGCGCTGGATTTTGGCGATACGGATGTGCTTCGTACCCAACTTCACACCGGCCTGGTCAAGCGCCTTCTCGGCATCGGCAGGGTTCTGGAAGTTCACGTAGCCGTAGCCAAGTGACTTTTGGGTGACGGAGTCCACACACACGCGGACAGAGGCAACGGGCCCGACACGAACGAAATGGTCGTAGAGTTTCTGTTCATTAAGGTTGGGGTCCAAACCTCCCACCCAAATGGAGGGGCTCGCAGCAGCAAATGCAGCCATGATTTCTCTTGTTGTTCCCTTTCCTGGTTTATATTTTTAATAAACTCTAGATATATATATATATATACGTGTATAGATATATATATATATATATATGTATACAAGTACCTTGTTCTCTTAACTTTATTTACTTTCTTCTTCCCCTCTCCCTTTGAAGGTCTATCAACTAAGTGGCACTGGATACCTTTTGTTTGCTCTTCCTTACTTTTGTGTTTTTTTTTGTTAGCTACTATATTTATTTTTATTTTTGTTATATTTTTTTAGAGGCTGGACAAAGACTATCACACCAGGGGCGTGTGAAAATACCAAAGAAGAAAAAAAGAAAGCAACATATAGCGAAGTTGAAAGCAAAAAAGTCATTGCGAGAAAAGCAGCAGCGGAGATAATAATTTAATGCACCCAAACGCACATACAGGTAAATGTACGCGCGTCTGCCCGTATCTCTGCAACTCGCACAGCGCATGCTCGTATTTCATGAACCCTCTTTTCATATGACCATTAGTTCAGCACTCGCTCTGTGTATCTCTGTATGAATATGCATAAATAAATAAATCAAAACAAACATATAAATACATGCACATGCGCATATATACATATACATGCTTGTGGTTTTGTTTGCTTGAACAGATAGGAGAGAATAAAATGGTAGAAAATGTGAAATTGGGCACCTCCTCCTTTTCTTCACCCGTTTTTTTCCTCTCCTTCATAGCACTCAGGGATAATCGCGCCGCAACAGACAAGAACCTGTGGTATAAATAAGAACAAACGAAAAAGGAGAAGGCTTGGAAAATAATAGGAAGAGGTTAAAGGGGAAAATAATAACAATGTCACAAGAGGCAGAAGCACGATCGGGAGCAAAGGTGATAACCACGCAAGCGAATAAAGAAATGAGAGAGTTTAGCCCCCCCCCTTTTGCTCCTTAACCTTCCCTTCATTCTTTCATGTTTCATTTATTTTGTTGTTGTTTATTTTCTCTCCCTCACTCTATCCTTCTTTCATTTTCTTCGAGGAGGAGGAGGAAGATGAGGAGAAGGAGGAAGGAGATTATGTCCAGTTCTCTTTTTTTTTTTTCCTTCTCCCCTTCCTTCTCTTTTCTACTGTAGCTTTCTCAAATCTGTTTTCACAACGGTTCCACAGCAGATGGGTGGCGCTTGCTCTGATACGCGCGGCGCTGAATCAATCAATGCGTCGGTGAAACGGACAGTAGAATGTAAGAAAGAGAGAAAGAGAGCGAGTAAAAGAATAGAGATAGGGAATGGGATTTGAAATACCAACAAAAAAGAAACAAAGAAAAAAAACATTCAGACTCACCACATAAATATTTATGAAAAACAATCACCGATTTCATTATCCCTCCACACACACACACGCATCTGGGTAATGCATACAGCAATGGGGGAAATGAAAGAGAAGAGAAGAAACAACGGGAAAGATGAATCAAACAAAAAAATAAATTAATAATAACCCCAACGGAACACACAAAAAAAAAAATTGTTGCGAACTCGTTGGTGGTCTGGCATGGGAGTTAATGTGAACCACAGCGAAGGTGGGAGCAACCTAAAAGGGCTAAGACAGGGTAACTCACACGGGCGTGGTCAACGAACAAGGAGGGGGAAAGACATTTGTTGTCAAGTAACAATGAAAAAACAGTAATAATAATAATAATAAACAAAAGCAAATAAGGCAGCGGCTCCTGCGGTAATTAATGAGGTTACAGTTTTGTTGAATTTTGTTCATCATCTTTTCCCCACACCCCTTTCCCCCCCCCCACCTCCTCTCCACCTCTTGTGTCCTCTGGTCTCTTCACTTCCCTTAAGCCATCGCACCCTACCTCAACTCACTACTCTCTCCTTCTTCATAGTTCTTATCTCAAAATGAAAAAAAAAATGCACAAACACAAATGTGAAAGGAGATAAAAGAGAGGACGAAAACAAGTAACATACATAAACACACACGCGCCTAAAAGCATAAGCAGGAACATGACCCCCTTCATTTTCATTGTCCCTTCTTTCTCTCCTTCTCCACGATCCACCGTCCTCAGCTTCGTTACACACCCTTCAGCACACTAAAGGCACATGCGTACACATACATTACATACATGTACATACACACAAATACTTCATTCCTCACATACATCATATATATATATGTATATTTGTAGACACGCGCCCTCGGTGAATGACGCGCAGCGGCTAAACTGCAAAATTGTGTCTGTACGCTAAATTCCCTCCCCGTAACCCTCCTCTTTATCATCCCCCCCCCCCCAACACAAACACCTTTCCTTGACACTTCGATGCATACACAACAAATGCCCTATTCCCTTCTCCCCATAGGTATTCCTTCTTGCAACGCTTTATTCCCCCAGGGGTACATGTTTTACCCATAACTTACGCACCGCTAACAGTGGCACATTTTCTCCAATTATTTTTGTCTTCCCTTCGCTGCAAAGTTCCTACACCCTGCCACCTACTTGCCTGCCTATTACGTTTCCTCTGAGCTTAATACTGGTGTATGCTCGTCTACAGCTACCACAAATGGCATCCACACAACCGATTCACCTTTCAATTTTGTGGGTTAGTCCAAAAACGCACGTAAAAAAAACCGCAAACCAAACACCCTATACACACACGACAGACTCACCCTCACACACACCACTTAATATGACAGCTCCTACATGGTCATCTCAATCCTTTTCGTCTCTCTCTCGCCCTTATCATTTTTTTTATCACTATCACTACCCCATTACCAGTTCATCAATTCATCGGTAACGCTGAGTAGTTCTTCCACTACCACACGACAGGTATGGCACCGTAATGCACATTGTCACGGGGCCCCCGAATGCCAAGGAATGCACATCATTAATCATATTGACTTACCCCTCGTGGCACGTAGCTGAGGCAATAGCACCTGTCAGTAACCCAAAAGCCTCGGGTTCGGCGTGCCGTCGGGGGAAAGTCTTGTAGACATATCATCCCCGCTCATCTCCACGTATGGCGCTGTGTCTGTCCTGCAGTTCATGAGAGCTGAAGGAGCGCGGGCCGACGAACCCCTGCTCGCGTTGCACAATAACACGGTATCGGGCGATTGTCTCACGTCCGTCAGTTCCTTAGCTGGGCCCACAGCGCGGAAAGCTGCAGAGATGGCCGGACGTTTCCTTCTCGCAGTAGAGTCCACCATCCGCGGCCTCCCTGTTGCAGCGGCAGAAGAAGCAGCTGTTGGAGTGGTCGTGGGGGATGGCTGTGAACGAATGCTCACTGCCCTCATGACGCTGGACGTATTCCGACGAGGTGTGCCATCAGGGACCCTAGTAAGCGACAGTGACGTGCCCCGCAGTACCTTTTCGGGAGAAATAGACCGTCCAGCCCGCACTTGCCGCGTGGGTTTGTTGTGCCATGTACTCCCGTTTCGCTGGGGAGTGCGACTTTTGGGCCGCTCTCTGCTGGCTACCCGAATGCCCTTGCTTTCGCAGATCACCTTATGTATGTGTGCACGTTGAGCATTGTCTTCCCACATACGACTCCAAAACAGATCCGTCTGCTTCGGGGTACAAGGGGGTTGGGGAAAAGAGCCCGTTGTGCGCCCAGGTGAGAACAAGGCGGAGCTACGCAGCGGTGATATCTTCATCCCCTTTTCTTTTCCAGTGATGCTACAAGCGATATCGCCGCTTGCGTGCTTTTGTGTGCCGTTGCTGTCGGTGCTGAGGCCCTTGCAGAACCGAGACCGTTCCGCACTACCGCGTCGCAATGCGGAGGCTGGATACTCACGCCGCAAAACAGGTGTGACACGACGGTCTGGAGTATTCTGCCTTGATGATGCCAACGTGGACATTGGTTGTTTGAACAATTGGTGCAGTAACCACGTTCCCTTCGCTACTTCCCAGTTGCCCTCCTTTGGGATTTCTTCGCTTCAAGAAAAAGAGGTCTCCTGACTCTCTTCTGCTCGTGTTTCTTTCACCCCCGCCTTTATCGCTACGGTAACACAGCACTGTAAGAACCCGCAACCTCTGCCAAATATTTGAACACCTTCCGCTTGGGCTGAACAACAAGCTACGTCCGGGACACCGCAGCAATGTGGAATGGGTTGAGGCGACAGTCGCAATTCCTCTCCCCTGTTGCACTCTTTCTTTTTCGGTTTTATATTTCTTTGTTTGCTCTTCCGAATATTATGAATTTGTTGTTGGTACTTCTCACCTTCCTCCCTTAAACCACCGAAACACAACCTCGGATTCCTTTACCTTCAAGTGTATTTGGTAATCTGACAAGAGCAGACCTAAACCAAAAAAAAAACCGGCAATAGGATGTAGAAAAGAGCAGATGAAGGCATCAACATCACCAAATATTTGCAATGACGATAATTAAAAAACCTACCCCTGTGTGAAGTCAGTAAGTTAACAGGAAAGCGTAACGCGGCCCCTGGAGAGCGCTGTCACACGTTTCCGCTGCTCGGGACTATGCTCCCACTACCGCAAGCTCCCGTTTTCCCAAGTAACAGTGCAAGTGAGAATTTTATATCCCGTTCATCGCCAAACGGACGGCGACATTGAAAAGATGAGGCATGCTCCACATCGAACAAAGCGTTTCCATGGCGCTGAAAGCCCACCCGGTTACCTCCGCGCCTATGTTAGGTGTCTTGTTGCAATGTGGAAGAAGCAAAGCAAAGTACAAACGCCCTCCATCCATGTCCTCGTAACTCCGTAGGACGTAAAAGGCGGAGTTACTATCGCCAACAAAGTGCATCCTTCTCCCCGGTGACTTAAGCGCCTGCAGTGCTACAGATTGGATTAACGCCCTTTCCTGCTCAAGGCGCTTTTCCGCATCATCGGATAACCGTCTTTGCGGGAACACACAGTTTACCACCCAGTGCTCCAGCTGCTTCATTTCACTATCTTCATTGGCCTGTCCCCCGCCGTTGGAACGTTCCTTGGCTGCAGAAACTGTCATGTTAGATGTGATAGCACCAAAATTGTAGTGGTGCCGGTACCATGCACGCTTCCCAGGTCGCCGTGTGCAGTCGCTCACTAAGAGGAAAGTTGTCCCGTTTCGTTCGCGTGTTATACTCAAAAGCAATTGCACCAAGCACCGGCAGCCCCTCGTTAGCACAAAGTCGCAATCTGATCCCAATACAGGAGATAAACATAAACCAAAAGGTGGTGTCAACTTTAATGGTATCTGACGCGGACCGTCGTCGTTACGGCGCCGAAATGAATTACCGCGCCAAGCCTCTAAACCGGCCATTAATAAGTCATAAGGGCTGGTGAAGCGGAGCTGGCGGCCAGAATTCCGAACCGCTGCTGGCGGTCCGCTCGTTGATGCACCGTTTTGACGCGCATTTTTTTCTTTTTCTCCCTCACTTTTCGCCACACTTTCACCTTCTGGTAAAGGTGTAACGTTTGAGGATGGAATCTGACACTCATTTTCCACTCTGTTCTGCTCATCGATGGCCGGTGAGCCACCCTTCAATCGATCACGGGACGTGGGCTCTTTCTTATGGGAAAAGGATGTTAAGCAGTTTCTGAATAGAAATGAGAGTCGGCTTTGCAGACCCCACACGATGTTCAACATTATCCATATGAATGGACACCGCATATGGAACAGGGCGGGTAACGCAAAAGCTTTAGAGGAAGTAGAGTTCGACTGCAGAGATCGCGGAAATTTGCAGACCACCTGACTCTCAAAATTGTGGTAATGAGAAAGTTCCGCAAGGCGACTCGGAGTAAGCAAGCCTAATTCCTCCCACAACTTCTGCTGCTTCACCATCTCCCGCTGCATCGTTCGGGCCATGTGCACGTAACGAACAGCAACCATTACGTTCACGCACCGAAAGGAGTTCTCCACTATCTCAGCCACGCACCGCAGGAGCTCGATCCGCACTGCGAGGGTGTGTTGTAAAATATAAAGGAAGTACGTGAAACTCGGTGCTTTCCCCAACTCAATCTCCGCAAGAGTTCGCTGAGAGCCCTCTTTCGCGTCCTGCATCCACTTCAGGTTGTCCGCAGTGCTTACCTCCGACCAATGTACCGCAAACACGTGGGGCGGGAACTCCGCACGACCCCTCGATGAATATGCCGCCCCGAATAATCGTAACCATAACCTTCTGAACTCATTGAGATGGTTAGTGTACGATATAGCGGCCACAGCATCTTCGCCTCGAAGAAAGCTACCATCGGCAGCCTCTAACGACTCACCAAGTTTCTTCCAGTTATCCTGACAAACGTTAAGTGCCCCATCAAATGCCTCGGTAGACCCACTTAGGGCGCGTGACAGGCCGATAAGGGATGATACGGCTTTGTCGACAATGGCAGGCAAGTAGCGGAGGTGTGACCCTCGTCGCCGAGTCTCCTGTGGGCCTGCAAGACTTAAAATTGCCTCTTGGGCAACGTCTAGCATTCCAGAGTGAAACAAGCTCATCTTTACATTTTTATGGACATTTACCTTATCGCTCATCAGCTAGTGTATTGCTTCCTTAGCGGCTCAACAAGGATGCAGCGAGCAGGAAGAAACGCGATAAGCACAAGGACCAAAAACCGGCTTATGTTTTGAAAACCAAAATAACACGTTACGTCGCTCCACCACGCACCCGTGCAATGTCGCGGGCTAGTGCAGGCGAAAGTGCAAAAAGGGGGGAATTTCTCCCATACCTCGACAGAACCATCATACCTCCCCTCCCGTCAGTTGGTGTCTTAACTCTTCCGAGAGGGTCGTGTGCTCACCAGGTTGTCATAGATACTTCGAACCCACGGATGCTTAATTTTTTCCCCCGAAACATAAAACGAATCAAAGTTTAACTCAGGATGTGTCTTCTCGTATGCATGCGCCTGCGTCACCATTTCCAAGAGATCAATGTCTCTGAGAAAGCGTGCCTCTGGGGTTCCCTGAGTTTCGTACTCTTCCCATAATTCCTGTAATTCCTTTTCCAAAGGGGAGTCATGCGGGAGGAGTCCTCTAAGGTGCAATATCGCCTCCTTTTCCCTCTTGTGTTTCTCTGCAGCCGGAACACCCATTTTGGGAGAGATGTCACCAATTATACTCTCACCAACATCGTGACAGAGCGCCATGCGTACAAGCCTGTCCCTATTGAGGGATGAGTCCGGGCACATCATACACAAAAGGGCAGCACGGTACATGTGATCAGAAACGGACTCGGGTTGCTGGACACCGGTTTCCACCCAACCAGTTCGCATCGTTTCTTTCAGCTTCCCAACCGTGTGGAGGAATTCGATCGTGTCCATCTCTCGTACGGGAAATAACCTCAACTACACACATGAAACAAGGAAAAAGAAGAACACCAGTATCCAAAACAAACATTTGCATAGCGAAAGCAAACACCTTGAAACTGAGTCATAAACCTGCAAGTAATGGAGTAAGTAATGCGGCAGCAGACACAGCACAATCCCACAGGGAAACTGATCGCAAATGGGCCACCACTCACGACACCGAGCCGACGAAGCAGTATTTAGGCGTTACGATCGTAATCCCAACTACGATAACTCACATACTCCCGCCACCGAACGAGGCGGAAATAGTGCCAACGACAACAACAATAATAATGGTGATAGATGAGGGAACGAGAGAATAGCAGGCCACAGCGCTTGCACACCAACAGTCAAACTCGTTTTTCTTGTCTTTCTGACTATCGCGATGCTGAACTCACACGTAAAGGGGTAATCACACATTTTTTAAATCCGGCTTCCTTCGTTTTGCTCACCCAGTGCAAATATATATATATATATCAATAATACCGACAACCTCATGTGAAGGACACGGGTCTCCCGTGAGAATCGAGGAGGGGCTCGTCATAGCCGAGAGCTTTGCGAAGTGTTACACCCTTGAAGGATTTCATAGACCGCAAAAGTTTTCCATCGGCGCCATCGTACACAACCATCATGCCATCCCCTTCCCTTGCGGTGGGAGGTGCGGCAGCGAATTCAATGTGGACGTCGGAATGGAACTCATCCATGAAGGACCACTTTTTGATTCGCTCGAAGATCTCCCGATTTGGTTTACCTCCTTCAATAACGACATCGATTTGGGTGAGCTTTTCCGAAGCCCCAAGTACACGGCGCCATTGCGGGCGGTCCGTCGTGCGCACGAAAACGTTAATTATGGTCTCGTAGTCACATAGCAAGAGGTGAAGCTCCAGTTGCGCCACCTGCGGTATCTTTGGGCGTCTCAGCAGCAGCTTTGCCGCTTCCGCAGGCTCCACACGCCTCATTACGAGCTTTCGTGTATCAAAGCCGCAGCGAAGAGTACGATCATAAAGATCCTCTACGACATCACCAGATTTACGTTTTAAATCCGTATTGCGATCTTTGGGGCGCAGACGCTTTTGTTTCGCGAGCTCCACCATCTCAGGGTACGTAAGGAACTTGCTAGTACGCTGTCCGGGGTTAACCAATATACCGAACTGCGATGATGATAACGCTATGGTGGCGAGCGCACTTAGGTGGTGAATGGACCCAACCGCGGTGACGGGAAAGGGAAGCTTACAGAACTCCTCGTAGCGTGTACCCATTCGAGGTACTGGAAACCAGCACGACTCAAATGCATCTACCCGACCAAAGTAGTGATCAAGATATTCCTCCATTGAGAAAACTGGAAGGACAAGCATCCCGTTCGGCATTTCCATCAGTACGGGAAGTCGCTTCTCTTCACATTCATCTAGATTAATCCATAACTTCTTTCCCTTGGGGAAGACATCCGTCGCATCCTTCTGCAGTTCACAGCACATCTCTGTGGTACGAAGGAAAAGATACACTTCCTGCCAACCCTCATGATCAGGCCCCTCATTGTGGACGGTGTCCAGTGCGGCTCTCAATCGGTCCAGTTTCGCGTGATTCCTCATAAATTGATTGCTCACCATAATTTCTTTTGTCATATGCATCCGCTGTTCCTCTGGAACATAAGGGGGGTCATCTGGAGTAACGTTGTGCGCGTCGGCGCCGAAGAGTGTCATCGCGTCTTTCAGTCGGTCCGGCACAGGAGGTTGAGCTCGGTAACCTTTATTTGGAATACGACCCTGAAAACGCCGTTGAGACGCGACGGCGGAATTTATAGTGGTAGCAGCAACTACTTCGCATCGGACGGTGCTGTAAATAGATGAGGTCAGCAGAGCGCACCGGTGCATGTGAAGCCGTACCACCCCCGCGATCACGGTGTCGAAAGGTTTTCCGTTACAGTTGACTCGGGAAGCACACCGCTGCTGGTGCAAAATACCTAAAAAAAAATATTCAAAAAAAAGAATATGAAATAATGATGTGCAAGCAAATAATCATAGTGAACACCAGTGAGTAAGTGATAAAGAAAAGCAATAAAAGTTGTACGTGCCTTCGCGTAAAGGGCCAAACTACGATGGAGCGCAACGTGTGGGTCCAGTTTACAGCTGTAAAGAGATTGGAGAAAGAGAATATAGATGGAAAATCACTCTCCGGACACATGTTGACTTCCTTTCCACCTTTCGTGCCGTACCACCCGGTGATCCAAATCTTCACCAAAACACACACAGTGGGTAGTCCTTGGATAATCGACTGGGCTGTCAAGTATTATGCAAATCCCTCTTCCGCGTAGGGTCCACTGCCCGCTCGAGTAGCATGCGCTCTACCCGTACAGGAGATGCATTCTCCACTATTGAAAGATATTCCAAATGGTCACGATGCAAAATAATCGTAGCTGCCGTGTCACGGTGCTGATACCGCAACCAGTCATCTTTGGTGCATTCGAGTGTGAGCGTTCCTTCATTCTTCAGCAGCGCCTGCTCAACGTGAGGCTGGTAGGTTAGGCCGGGTCGCACAAAAGGATCGCCCATAGAAACACCCGCGCCCGAGAATGGTGTGGTTACGGGAGTATGCAACACTGGATAAATAAATAAATGGATGTAGAAAAGAGAAGGAAATGGTAGTCAACATTATTCCATCACCGAAAGAAGGAATTATAGTTCGCTACTGCAGGTAGATGTGTTTTCGCTTGACCGTATACGCACACGCTCATATTTACAATATTTGGTTGCAAAACAACGTGGAATAAGCAGCCTATTTCCCACAGTGTGAAAACACCGTATACTATACGAAGATATTTACACAATTCCCCCCCCCCAAAAAAAAAACTTGCGCGCAACATACGGCAACAACAATCAGAAACTAAGCTCACTTTACTCTATGGTTCGGCAACGGGATGCTTAACGAAACACCCGCTCAACGCTTTGGTTTTTACAAAAAAAGGGGGTATCCTACCGACAAACCACTTGTAGCGGTACACAATAATGGAGTACACCAACAATGGTTCAAGTATTGGTGCTGCACGGAATATCCGCGACACACACACACACACACACATATTATTTTATCTAGAGTGTTTGAAACACATCGATTATGTGGATTCTGATCTTTCACACATGTTTGTCCCTTTTTATTTGAACCACCACTCCCTGTGATAACACGCACACAACCTTTACCTTCGTGGGTTCCCCCTCCTTCAGTCAAATAACAACCGTTGCATATTGCCAACTCCCAGGGGTCTTGTATGGTATCTTCAAACCTTGGCACATGTCATCCGCAGCCCGATCCCTCGTCTGCAATCATACACAATCGCAACCACTTCTCCCTACAACAACAGTGCCCACATCAGAATGCCTATCATTCCCATCACTGCAAAATTAACTCCAAAAGAACACAGTAAAGTTACCAGCCCATGTCGCAAGTTGAAGACAGGCTACTTGCGAGAGGGGAAAAAAAAACTACGACTTTCGCGGAATCTGCCACCACAAGCGCTGATCCCCCCGCCCCCCACCCCCCCCAATGCTTCCAAAAGCATATTACATATAAATCCCTCCGGGTTGAATGCCCGTGTCGCGGCATCTCCGGGTGGGTACATCTGAGCTGCAGCTCACATTCCCGCATGCCAGACGGTTCCACGGTTGAGGTCCATACCTCCGTTCCAAGTGGAAAGAAATCTCCGCTAAATTCTTCACGTCCACAGCAGCAAGTCCTGTAGACCCAGCTGTAAAGTAACGCTACTCCTTTCACCCAGAAGAGGCCTCCGGACCCAGTAAACGGACGTCCTGAGGTAAAAGGGATACCCCATCGTCAACCTCCCCATATTAAAAAGTAAAAGTAAAGGATACAATCTTAATGGTGGCCTAAAACTTTACAAAATACGCATACCGCAACCTCAGGAACATCGGGGCCCGGGCTCAACGACGCCTTGAAGAAGACGAGCCCCGAGAGCTTAGCCGGCGACGCCCTGATACAGTTGTCCGCCCTGAGGGCAGGAGAGGCTCCTTTGCCGCTGCATCCTTTTTCCTGTCGCACTCTTTCTGCCAATTATACAGCCGCCGGACTAACCGATCCGCCCTTCGGGGCGAAATTGAAAAGCCACTAATCACCCTCCTTTCCTCTCTCTGTTGGATAATCTGCCTTCGCAGTTGTTGCCTCACAAGCCTGCAGCCCCCTTCAAAGCAGAGGCGATCACCCACATCTGTAAACGGGTCGTCTTTGCGAAGTTTGTCTGCCAACGTCATTGAGTTAGCGGTAAGTGTGGGACGAAACGTACAATCAGAATCAGACTTCATCAGTATCACCTGCTCACGCATACGTCTTTTTTCAATGGCCCTGCTTTGTACTTCCTTATAGCATTCATGCGGCGGCCTGTATCCGCCCGCGCACAGCAGCCTCGACGTTGACGTTATCTTGGGCTTGAATGTTAGTTTATCCTCCTGTTCCTTCAACTTCCTCTCGCTCTCAGCCCTCTTTTCAGCAATGTGCTTTAGCTGAGCCATCGCAAGAGCGTAAAGCCGCGACCCAGCATTTGTTGCAACAGGTGAAACGCTACGCGAACCGGTTGAGGGCTCTCCGCCGTGCCCATTTTTTCGCTCCACGTACTTGCTTTGTGCCCTCGCCTTCGAGGCGGTGGTGGGAAGTAACAGATGGCTAAATGCCGCAGGATCCGAGCGTCTGGCATGTTTCCGTAGTGGTGTGGGTTCCTCTCGCGGACTCGGCGGGGCACGCGCAACCCGCTCCTTACGCAGCGGTGTAGGATTCGGCACACTGGCCCTCCTAGTTGAAGCACGACCAAACTTTTGGGTTCCAGAACGAGTTCGAGAGAAGCGACCCCCGTCGCCACCCCATTCATCTATGTAACGAGTATCATTGTCATCCTTGTAATCGATGGAAACTGAACGACGGTTCACCAAGATACTCATGGCGCCTCACTCCAGGAAATATCCGTGCAGTAAAGTGGGCAGAAACCCCTACCTGATATAATCACCAGGTCTGTTGGTGTCCTTTGCAAGGCTCAGACGCATACAAATTGGGGAAGATTGCGTCCGTCGAATGTGAAGCAAAAGCAGCCAAAAAAAAAAAAAAAACAAAACTCCACAGTCAGAAGCTATAGAAAGTGCAATGCCCTCAAACAATCGTACAGTTAAACGTATGCAACATTTCATATGGTTGTTGCTTACGAGCAACCCCTTAGGAAGGGAGTGATGGCTTTTACTTCTTACTTTTTATTATTCTCTTAACCCAAAGGGAAAGAGAAAATTTATACGTCGGAAAACACCTCTTTAACACACCTTTCTCCATTTAAATAATGAGACTCTCACTTCGACCGCGCTGGATGCCCACACTACCCTGGTCATTTCTTTTTTTTTTTTACAACCGCCACTTTTCAATGAGCACATGTTAAGCGATGTCATCATCACCCTCATCGCACGACTCCCACTCGGGTTCATCCAAATCCCCCTCCTCATCGCCGTTGTCATCATTAGCAACCACCTCATCGTCCTCTGGTTGCAAAAGTTCAATGGGATTTGGATGATCCATGTCAGGAATCTGCTCCACAGCCGCGGGACCACCCATTTCCTCTACTAAAACACCAATGGCTGTGTCCACCTCCTGCAATGCATCCGCATCACCGCCCGAGAGCGTCAACAAGACACGCGCACGACGGAGTAGGCGAGCCGAATCGATGTAACGTTGGCGAAGCCGCGCTGCTTCCCCAAGGAGGAACCAAATGTAGGGATTGTTCTCACCCATATGAAGGACCTCAAGCAAGAAACGATACGCGTCTGGGGGTGATACCTGCATGAGCAGGCGGCCAAGCTCCACCTTTGATTCATACGTTGGCTGGTGAACTTCACTAAGAGAGTGTGTTAATTCAACCGCGCGTCGAAGTGACTGTAGTGCTTCCTCAGGTCGTGACTGACTGAGCCGCAGTGACGCCTGAAGCTGATGAGCCTCCACGCTTCGAGCGTTGGATCTCATCGCTTGCTCAACTGCTTCCTCACAACGCTGCTCAGCCCCCGAAGTATCGCACAAATCCGTCAGGAAGAGCTCGGCAATGGCACAGTGAACAGTTGATAGCGTTTCCATTAGGGCCTCTCTCTTCTTCTTCTTCCTACACGCATGCAACTCCGTTTGAATCACGGGAAGGGCACGCTGGTAGTATCCCAGCGCCTCTTCACCCTCGCAAAGCTGAGCGAGGTTTAGGTACTTCACGTGACCGCGTTGTGGGTCAACTTCAATGGCATGACGCAACATCTCCTTCGCACGGTGAACATCTTGCACGTGATAAATCATCAAGTCCGCGTACGCCTCGAGAACATCAATGTTGTTTGGCTCTCTTGTCAACGCGACCTCGTAGAATTCTTGTGCAGCGCCTACATTCCCCACATCCGTTGCGCTCTGGGCCAGAGCTAAGAGGGTCTTGACATCCATGTGTTTGCTATCGCCCTCAAGAGCACCGGTTACCGAAAGGTAGTGAAAAGACTGCCACCGCTCTCCCCCAAGGGAGCGTGCGCAGCTACACTAAGGCTTCGGGGACGATGTAAGTAGATATATATATGTATATATGTAATGACAACGAAAAAAAAAAAGTAGAGAGAGAGAGAGAGAGAAGGCAGTGGTTGGTATGCTATAAACCAAATAAAAAGTTTCATAGAGGGGGGAAGGGATGGGCGTCTATATCAAGAGCGGTATGAAACCGCGTTTACGTCTCGTTTTGCAAAGCGCAGCCCGCCTGCAGCTTTACGTATCTACACACATGCATATCTACACATGTATATATATACATGTTACATATACGCACCCAGGCTGCTGCATCCTGTGTTAATGCACCACACGTGCGCGCCCGAAGTGATGGTACATGTTACGACTATACGCGCACCACAAAAACACTTCCTTCTCTGCATGTGTTTCGGATGCAAACGTTTTATGCTTGGCCCGCCCCTAATACTGCAGCGAAGGCGAAGTTCTGCCTTGTCAGTCGTCACTGTCCAACTGAGCAAACTGTTCTGCCAACAGAAGTCGATCGAATATGTGGAGCAGTTCCTCTTCATAGTTTACCTCGTGGCGCTCGTTAAGCTCAGCTTCAACCCGTAAAATCCGAAGGTCACGAGTTGTGAGATGGTAAGGTGCGCAGCGCAGTACATCCATATACTGGTCAATTGATAGCAAAGAAGTATCGGATCGGTCAGCGAAGCGTAAAAGTTTCAAAAATTCCTGCTGCACGTCAATCCTTGAAAGCCCATGTACAGTGGTATCCTCGCGGTTGCTCACCTGAAAGTTGTGCTCGGTACTCCAAACGAAACGCAACGCTGGAAACGACTCACACGCGAACTCTGCATAGTTCACTGGTTCCTTCTCAACCAGTTGCGTGGCCGTCAGAACATAGAGAGCTTGGGGAAGAGTTAATCCGTATGATTTGAGTAAAGCCTCCTTAATCGCCTTCACGGGTAGAACCCCATTGTTTCGCTATCATGTTCAACAAACATATCTATATATTGCTGCAACCGCTCCCCATATTCCTCCTCTTCCTCCTCCCGTGTGTTGGGTCGTGATTCGAGGTGTGGCAACGCTGGTGCCGTCATGCGATGCTCTCCGGCAGGTTTTGCGTCCATCTCACGTGCTAGTCGTTTGAAGTAGTTGGCACTCCACTGCAAAATATCTTCCGGTTGCTCCCGTAGCACCTCGCGGGCATATTCCTTCAGTACCCCAGGAAACTCAGGTGGGAGGTGTTGACGCGGTTGATAACGATTGGCTAATGTGCGCTCACGGAATGTTTCCATCGTACCCAAAGTGGAAAAAAGAAAAAGAATAGAAGAATAAAGAAACTATTACTACCTCTTTCCTCCCTTTGCCTTTCTTTTCTTATTTTTTTTTCCACTGGTGTTGAAAAGAACTCGCAGCAAAAGCGTGAAACGCAGGGGTCTCTTGATTCCCTTCGGTGTGGGCCTCCTCCACTACTCTAACTATTATTTATTCTTTGAATGGCACCTTTTTTGTACACTCGCTTCTTCTTGATTGCTAGAAATAAACCAAGCGCCAAAGAGTTCTAGTGCGTTGTACTTGGATGGTATCGCTCTGGATACCACAAGAAAAAAAAAGTGGGAAAGCGTGAGGTGGGTTGGCGAAAAAAATAAAAAAAGAAGAGAAGTAAAAAAAAAAAACAAAGTGCGGAAAAGTCAACTGCGACAAGTGTCGAATGCATAAAGTCGTCAACAGAAAAGAAAAAACAGAGACAAGGGCAAAGAACTGCGCACGCGCACGCGCACAAGCTCCACAAACAGGCATGCGTGTAGTGGTAGTAGTAAAACTATACGAGTTAATTGCGGCAATGCCTGCCCCGGAGGCCGTGAACCAACCACCAAATTAGGAGGAAGGAGACGGAAGAAGAAGAAAGAAGAAAAGACAGTGTCGTGGAATTCAGAATTCAGCAAAACACAAACGGGGGGGGGAAATTAGACTACACTAAAGATAAAAAAAAAAGATGTAAGTGTTTAGCCGCGGCCATGTATACGACTCTTCCCACTGTTGGATAAGGAGGTTGATGTGTAAAGTGGTCTATGGGGTTATTTTTCGGTTGCTATAGGCCTCTCATCCGCTGCTGTTCCTTTTTTACTCTTTTACTTCACACGATTTAGGAGCATATGTATACATGCGTCAACGACTGCTTGCGGCTAATACATTCAAAGAAATGTCTCATGGTTCAACGAATGATAACCGCAACTCGCAGACCCACACATGAAATGCGACAGCAGACGGAAACGGAAAAAAAAATAAAAAAAAGAGAGGGCTATCTGTAATTCTTTACGTACATCACTTTTACACGCCACCGTAGAGCATCCGGTTGAGTTCCTCCGAAAGGGGGAAATTTTCCTCATCAAGCACCTCACAAACTCCATTACTGCGCACAATAAACTTTCTGTTGTCATCCAGCCACCGTAACTCGTATTTCCCGCCTACAAACACCTGCACAGCCCCGTTGGAGAGCATAAAGCCACTCATAGAGTTTTCCATATGGAAGCGGTACCAGCGAACAAATACAAAGGGATCACCATTGCATTGAAATGCTGTTTGTGGTGGGCAATAAACAGACATAATACCGGGAGACCGCCGCTGTTTTAACATATGTGTGTCGTGGGTTTCGACCAATTGAAGGACATCGTAGATCTTCTTCTCCTCATTCAATGCTTGTGCCAACGACAAGATACGCGCCACGTCATTATCTTCCTCGATATCAACACGATCTACGACGTATACGATGTGTTCCAACACTGACAGCACAGCTGAGTGCACAGAAAAACTATGGTTGAAAAATGTAACACCAGTACGTCCCGGCTGAATATGATATGTGACAGCGACCGAGTCGCCTCCTTCTTCCTCCATAGGATAAAAGTGGTAGTAGCGTATCCAATCACCGTTAAGCAGCATGTGACGTTCCTCAGGTGTGGGTGGGACACTCCGAGACCCGACAGAGAGACGCTCCATCGGTTTCCATTCACCACTTAGCGTGCGGGGTATTCCTTCGAACCTCCTTGGCGGCGGTACAACTTCCGATTTACTCATTGACAAACGCTCTGCCTTCCTCCGCGCCACAATTCCCACTACCTCAGCCGCCGGCTCTCGAGACCTCTTGCGTTCCAGTGCTGGCACCGATGCTCGTCGTTTCGGCCGACCACGCTTCGGACTGACTGGTTTCACCTCGAACCGACTTTTTACACCAGTCCTAGCAGCTTCGGTTGGAACACTACGACTGCGACGCCCCTGAGATCTCCCCCTTGGCTTGTTCACTGTAGCTGCATCTTTTAGCCTCTTCACGCACGAGCAACTGTGCCTGCGAAGCGCACCTGAACTGGCAAACTCCCTGCCGCAGGCGTCGCAGGTGTAATTATTGGCATACTCCTCGTAACATTTTGGACACATGTCCCTACCGCATTGGCAGTGAAAGAAGTACATACTTGATCCAACTGGTTCGAATTCAAAACAGCAGACATCACATACGAAGCCGTACCTGTACTTCTTGTTTGCGCGACACATTTCCCTGAATGTATGCGGGTGAGTGGCGGACTTTCGCTGCTCTTTCTCCAACCACACCATATGCTCTCGATCAAATAACTCCGTCACGACAGTGGATAGCCGGGTCACCATGCATGAATGCTCTAAGAGTAAAAGCGACGTTTTGACGTTTCGCACAGCATTCTCCATGGTAACAAATCCTGATACAACCTCCGCCCCATTCCCCTTCTTTTTACGGGCCGTAACAGTGCTGCCTCGCCTTGCCCCAACTCCATGGCTATTGTTCCCTCCCCCTCGTTTGGTATCAACCATATGTTCAACAGGCGATGTGCTCCGTTGCACAGCGCCATTTGCACTTTTTGGCTTGGGATCTCTTTTCCCCACGAGATTTATACCCTTCCCTCGATCCACATTGTTCGAACGAGGTTGACGCCCCTGTGGTGAGCGCTGGCCGATATTCAATCCTGTTTTCGTCTCTTCTTTGCCCTCCGCCTCCAACAATACCAATGAGGCTGCGGCACTGCCTGTAGGGAAATCCGCATTTCCACGGCCTTCCGTTGTGCAAGGAACAGGCGTTACTGTCCTACTTCTTGCATTCACGCGAGAGTTTGCACGTGACGCTGACGAAGCCGCGGCCCTAGCAGATCTCGACCTGCTCCGTTTCAGGCTCCTCTCTGTTTCCTCGGCTATAACAGACGAAATGTCACGAATAGGCTTTTTCACTTTAGGGTCGGGTCTTACATCGTAGACTTGATGTATCGGCACACCACCCACCGATAACTCCTCCCTAGCGACGAATTTCAAAGACGAACGGTGTCCCTCCTCCGTCTCTTCCTCGTCAGAACCTCTTATTCTGCTTTCTGTGAGGCTTGCGTTCACATCGGCACTTCGCTGCTCGACAGCACGCAGCAAATGAGACTCATCGTGCGAAAGTAGAAAATCATCCTCCACGCCGAGGAAAGTAGTTACCACCCTTGGGGTTGCTCTGCGCCTATCGCCCCATTCCGGTCTCATGAGGAGAGCGTTGATATCTGGACGATTTTGTGGATCAGGGACAAGGATGAAGTCCACAAGTCCCCGTAGCTTCCTGGAGACGCTACAACCACTAGGCCACGACCATTCAGCGGCAGCGACACGACGAAGCAACTCAGCGTTTTCCTTCGGTATTTCGTGGGACTGCTTGTCATTAGGAGAGGCGTCGGTGGGTATGGCAGCAGTGTTATGCATATTGGTGTCAGCAGTTCTCTCTGTCATCCGCGGGGCACCTGTGGAGGCATACGGATTCCGTTGTGCGAAAATTGAAAAGAGCACCATTCCCACAGACCACACATCTGCTGCCGCACCAACGCTAACTCTCTGATCCCTGTGTAAAGCGTTATGAGCCATCTCCGGGGCCATGAATGCGATAGTGCCAGCGACTACATCTCCAGGAGGAGGGTTCCACACAGACGTCGCAAGTCCAAAATCTATGAGTTTTAAGTTACCATCCAAATCGAAGACAAAATTCTGAAGTTTAACATCCCTGTGGATGCAATGTTGTTCATGGACGTACGCCACTGCTTGCACTACTTGGTATGCAACGAACAACTTGTCCGCCTCATCTGTTAGACACTTTGACAGAAGGAAGTCATGCAGTGTGTGTGGGAAACACAATTCCATCCCCACAGCCATGAGGTCCCCGGACTTATTCAATGCACCAAATAAAAACCGTGGCAGCAGGAGTTTACCTTTTGTGCAGACCCTTCCAAGCACTTCCAGTTCCTGCTTGAGCCGTGTAACCTTTCCTGTTGTAATCTTTAATGCCAATCTCGGATATTCATCACAAGAGGCTCTGTAAACGGTGCCAAAAGAACCTTGTCCAATGCGTTCGCACGCCTCCAGGGATAAACACTTTCCTTGAGATGAATCACGAGAAGGCAATCGCACCCTCACAGCACGCACGCAGCCCTCCTCATACAATATTTGTTCTACTGTGCCAATCATATCCAAAAAATGCAAGTGTACTATCTCCCTTGCGCTTTTCTGGTAATATATAATAAATAAATAAAGAACAAGAGGGGGAAAAAAGGAGAGTAACCAAAAATAATGTAACAACAACAAAGGAAAGGAAAGGAAAGGAAATTACCAATGACTGTGTTATTGTTTCTTCTTTTTTCTTTCTTCTTTCTTTCTTGATCCTTTTCTTTTTTTCTTCTCGTGCGTGCGGCAGTGAACACAATTGTTTATTGATGTGAATTGCGAAAAGCAACAACAACAACTTCAGCAGATAGGTAGAAAACCGGTCACAAAAGTAGAGTGCGAAGGGGTGAGAAGTTACCCGCTACTAATCCCCGAGCTGTAAAAAAAAAAAAAAAAGCAACGGAGTATAATTTTCGAAGGAAAAAAGCACCAGGAGTCACGAAATAAACAAAATATATATATATATATATATGCAACACCATCACAAACTCTCAGAGAACGACGGATGCGCTGCTGCACAGATAAATTCATCCCGCACCTTCTCATCTGTCAGGCACTGTAAGAAATATAATATTTTCACCGATTTTAGTTTCTTCCGCATTGCAGCAGTCGCCGAATATTTATGCAGCACTTCCCGAAGATATGATTGGACTTCTTCATTCAAAAGCGACGAGCAAAGCGCTGCACCGCTAGTCGGCATGAGCGAATGCGACACAATCAAATGAATAGCACGCGCACTGGAGAAACATTCATTTAAAAGTTTAACTTCGTTTTGCTCCCTTGTGATATCAGCGGATGCTTCAGCAGGAATATGTTCCATACCCTTATGTTTTTATTTCCTATCCAACACACATATATGTGCGTATTAATATATATATATATATATATATTAATAGTAATAAATCTAAAGCACTCGAGTTGTATGCCCATTGCGGTGACGCATCATATGGGTGAAGAGATAAAAATCAAAAAAAAATAAAGAAAAGAAAAGAAGGTAAAAGTGCGATGAAGATCAAAACATAAAAACTACAAAAAATAAAATAAAAGCGTTTCACTCAGCACATAAAGGGTATGAGAGACAGTCAGACAATACGCAAAGGCGATGAATTTGAAGGTGATCAAACTTTGTCGATGAGTTTCCTTTGGTTTGGTTTTTTTAAAAAAAAAAAACAAAGTCAAATAGAAAAAATGGAAAGGAAGGGAAAAAAAAGGAATAGGAGTAGGAAGCATCAGAAAGGAACATTAAAACCAAACAAACAAATTTCTTCCCTTGCATGTGTACACGTGCCCAGCACAATAGATAATTAGTATTGGAAAAGAAAAATAGCGGGACAACTGAGACGAAACAACCAAAGGCACTCAGCAACCCGCTTGTCACAAAGTTGCAGTGAGAAAAGAGTTAATTGACAACAACAACAAAAAAAAACAGCACCCCAAAACAACACCAACAACAACAGAAAAATAAAAAAAAAATGAAACAACAAAAGACGAAACTATACGCCATTTGATGCGGCGTCACGGAAACTGCTAAAAGAAACAAAAGAAATCACACTATAATTCAGGCGTAAAAAAGAAAATGTCAAAAACAGACATATCACCAAAAACTACACCGATCCCTCTCCTGCCAGAGCCCATTTTTTTATACGATCTTCAGGAGAGCGTAAACATAATCTTAAGAAAAAAAAAAAGGAAAAAAGTGTTAGTGTTAAACATGAAAAAAAGAAAAAGAGCAGCAACAACAACAAATGAAAAGACGTTTAAAATATGTCTCCCATGTTTCACTGTGTGCCACATATCTTTCATTTTCTTCTTCATTTCCTCCTACACGCGCAAGACAAAAACAAACGAAAACAAAAAAAAACAAACACATTCGAAGAAAAAAAGAATGAGGAAACAAACAAACATTCACATATCCCTCTAAAACAAGGGTTAGGGTGAGACGCCCCTCCCCTCCCAAAAAAAAAAAAACATTTAACACCTATGCGTTATTTTAGTTTCATCTCCCACCTCCTTCAATATGCATATGCATATCACCTCTTTATTTAATTGTTTCTACACCCCCTTTTTTTTACATATTTCCATTGTCGCCATTACACACACGCATACGCATACGCATATATATATATTATATTTCACTTCTTTTTCGCCTCTTTTTTCATCCTTCTTTTTTCCAAAAAAGGAAGTTGATTTGAATCATTCATTTTTCGTTGTTTTCCCCCTTTATTTATTTCCCCTTCTCATTCTTCAGTGAGACGTATACGCAACGAAAGTTAAGTGCAGCTGATGAGTTAATGAACACACTGCTGTGAAGAGAGACAGACACACACAAGTGCAGATAAGAGTGAAAAAAATGAAAATAAATGAATGAAAATAAGCAAAAGGAGGGAAAGAAAAAGAAAAAAGAAAAAATTTTCTTGCATGCGTAAGACGAGTACATAGACGCACAGACACATGATGTCAAAATGTAGCGTGGATGAAGGAGGCATCCGCAACAACAACAAAATATATATATATATATATATTTTTTTTTCATTGCAGGAATATACAACAAGGGGGAAAATCGGAAATTGTAAACTAAAACAAAAATCACCACTTTTCTTTTTTTTCCCCCTCCCCTTTCTTTCTTTTTCTCTCCCTTCTTTTCTTTTTTTTTTTTCGCTCACCGTCACTAATTAAAACAACACCTCCCGCACACGCACACATCCCTCTCCCTCTTCCCCTTCCACCGATTGGATGCAAAAATTAAAATAAAATAAAACGTAAATAAGTAAGTAACAAATTTTTAAAAAAATGAGACGGAAAGGCAGACGAGAGATTGAATGCAGAAAGGGCGAAAAATAAAAATAAAAATAATAGTAATAGTAACAATAAAGACAATAATGATAATCGTCATCATCACAATAATCATCCCGCCACTAAGCAAAGAAGAAAAAAAAAGGTACGTAACAACGCTTGAAGGAAAACAACAAAAAAAGTAGGATGGAAGGGTTTAAGGAAAGGTAAGGTAAGGTAAGACTGGGTTCCGTGCAATTACACTCAAAAGTGCATAAGCAAGCAAACAAACACACATAAATAAATATGTGTATACACGCGTAAAGGACAAGAACACCTTTTACTTTATTCCTCTCGCTGCTTCCTTATATTAGAAAAGGTTAACAGCGATTCCTCTTCTTTTTGCTTTTCTCTTTCCATCCCCGCCCCGCCTCCTCTGTTTTTTTGTTCCTTCTTCTTTAATAGGCTTAGGCATTTGTTTGGTGGTATTTGTGGCATTTCCCCACGCCGCTTCATATTGTTTGTTTTGTTTTGACAAAAAAAAAGTGGAAAATTATCAAAAGTAATAGAGCGTGTAAGTGGCTAATGTCGAAAGACAGAAGCGGGTCGGAACAACAACAAATCATAAGGCCAAATAACCAGCTGTTTGATCATTTAACCCAACCCGAAACATATATATTTACTTATTTATTTTATATATGTGATATTTACATCTATATGCAACGAAAAGAAAAAGTAGCAGAGCAACCGGAAGAAACAAATAAACGTAGGAGGCATAAGCGCATCCTCTCCTTCCACTGTTTTCTCTCCAGATTCTTTTCATCCTTTGGATTTTTTGGATTCTCCTCCATTCTCATTTTCTTTCCTTCTTCTTCCCCCTTCCCCCCCCCCATTAACTTAAAAAAAGAGAAATAAAGACCTCCCCTACCCCATTTCATGTCTTCACTCTCAGTCCCCTCATTTCGTTTGGTAATTGAAGTGTATACTTCAGATGTTAAAGAAAACCCCCCACGTTTTAATAATACTAGCGTTGATGGCCTCATTTGTAGGCATCTTGAGATGACGTTGCAGGCAATGTCCCTCTCCTTCTAAACTTACCGCCGTCACTTTGGTCCCCAAAACGATATTGGGCCCAACAGTGCAATGAGGCAGCGGGCACCGCGACGATCCCGCTCGACTCCGTTTGACGCAACCGGACGGCGCTTTAGGCGGGATCCGCTTCCCAACACGCGGCCGGGGAGGTGATGGTTTTGACTGACATTCCTCCTCCTTGTCAGCAGGCATATTTGCAAAAAGAGATGCAGCGTGGGAGTCATAACTTCTTTCTTCACTTCCATGCGTCCATGATACTTGATTCCGCCTTACCGCATGATGGTGTCCACGCACCGCACGGAATGCAGAGCCTTGTTGATAATCTTGCGCGAGAGACGGCCCCAGTGAGCCCATTGGGGAATCCCGCCTGTCGCATGGATGGGAACATGGCGGCATCGTCGGCTGACTGTAAGCTGATGGGCTACTCGCAGAATTTAGTGAACTCGTGGTAGCCGAAAAAAATGGCTGTGGAGACCTCACCACCGGAGCAACCGCCTCCACATCCCGCCCTTTTTTTTGCATTAGCGTCTGCCGCTGTATGGCACTAATAGCGTCAGCATATCCCAAGTCATACAGATATCGACGTGCAGGGTCGCTGAGAACATCATACGCATCTTTCACTTCGCTGAAATTCCTTGATTGATCAGCATCGGTGCGATCAGGATGACACAACAAGGCAAACCGCTTGAACGCCTCCCTTATTTCTTTGGCTGTGCATGATGGATGAAGGTTTAGTACAGCGTAGTAATCCACGAACATCCCACACAGGATCACACCGCTTCGCTCTAATTATTTACTCTCTCTCTTTTTCACACACACACACACACACACACGCACGCGACCTCACGGAGCGACGGTTCGGATGCGTTTGCTGTGCCAAGCCGTTACCGACAGCGTCTGGTGTTGAGATGCGTGAAATTTTTTAAATTCTTCGTACACCTCGCGTCCGCCCGCACCGCGATCGCCTCCAGCGGAACTTTTTACCAACCGCTTAAGGGATGTTGCAAGTGCTTGTCACGTCTAGTGCTCGTTTACTCTTCTTGTTAAAATATGTATGACCGTTGAACACACGGCACAAACCCAGTGGTGACCTTGCCGATAAGAACTGCTGTTACTGCGGCAATGGTGAAGGATTTCTAGAGTGTAAACGTATCGCGACAAAGCCGCTAAGGCAAATGAAAAATTTACCTATTTGAAAGTAAAATAAATGTACAAGTGTTGGAAATTCCCACAATTACTTTCCTAGCCTTTTGGTAACCACGGACGTGTATAATCAATTACCTAATCAAAAAGTTCAAACTTTAAATAAGCGTAGGTATATATTTGTACCCAGCGTTGAATCCTAGAATTTGTAACATTTACAGGGGTAAAGACGATTTTGAAAGGAAAGGCATGTCACAGACTAGGCAAAGGAAAGAGAAATGTTGTCCGCACCAACCCAATCGCAGGAAGGGCTTGTGCAAACACACACACGCACACAGGGAGAGAAGCTCAACGGTCATTTTTGTTTTCCTTTTTTATAAACGTGAAGGAAATAAAGTCAAAACCTTTTAATTAGCACTCCTGTTACTCGAACCATCTGCACACAAAAAAACGTACAACCTCCCTCCCGCTTGAGGCCCACAGTGTGTAACCGATTGCCACACGGTAAAGACAGGAAACTGCGCAGTCAGTGAAGAAACAATTTAGCACAGGAACTCTTTCCTTTTGTGGTTGTCGACACGTATCGCATTATTCTTATCACTCCCTGTCTAATGAACTTGAAGCGACAAGAAAGAATCAATAACAACACAATTGACAACAGGCATTAATCCAACCTCATTTCACTGCCCGGCGAACCCGCTTTGCCTCTTGCCGTTCCCGAGAACTCATCAGTGCATTTTCAATAGCATCTACACCCATGATGGCATCGACGGTACGACCACTGACCTCACCTCTGCGTTCCTTCTTAACGTAGTAGCTGTCCTTTAGAAGTTCATCAATCTCCACTTGCTTCATCGTACGACTGCGCTCCCCACGGGACATTTTCGCTAATTTGAGAGCCTCCAGCTTCTCGTTGCGCTCTGTACGGTGTCGCTTAGCGGAAGCTTCACCATGTTCGTCTTCGTCACCCTCTACACGTCGTCTCTTTTCCTCCCGTTCCTGTGTCTCACGTTCTCGCTTCTCACGAGTTTGCTGATTTATGATCTCCATGATATCCGTGAGTTCTTCCTGAAGCGGAATTTTTAGAATGCGCATGTGCTTGATTTCTCCACAGTTCGGAACTTTGAAGAGGGCAAAACTATGTGTGAGGTCAGTGAGGTCGATCAACTGGAGTTGGAATATATACCTACACTCGTGTTCCTTGTAGGCACGAATAAACGAGACAAAGGCGCGCGCCGCAAGGTCCAATATCTTTTTGTTTTCCTGCTGTCTAACGGCCCTCCGAAGTTCGAGAATGGCCGGGCTCTCGCACAAATCTCCATGCACTTCCTTCCTCGTCCGCTGCGTAGTTGCACTTTTCGCATTTCGCTCCTCCTGAAGCATTGCGCGGCGCTCCTTGCGACTCATTCGTTGCTCCTTCTGGGCCCTGTGGAGGGACTTTCTTTTCTCCTGCAGTGAACTTGTGAGCGTACGCCTAACATTCATTTCCTCAACTACCTTCTGAGCCTCACCGATGTCATCCTTTTCCTCATTGTATGGGAGTAATGAAACATTCTGCAGCTTCATGAACGCAACATACTCCAACTCGTGAGGCATAAGAAACACGAGAGTTTCACCCTGGCGTCCCATTCGGGCTGTGCGTCCGATACGATGGATGAACGTAGCGGGGTCAACTGGCGGGTCGTACTGCACAACTACGCCAACCTCCGGAATGTCTAAACCGCGCGCCGCCACATCTGTACACACGAGAACGCAACGATTTCGCTTTGTGACGGCGCGGTGAACACGCTGCCGCTTCTCCAGTTTCATCTGCCCATGAAGAGCAAAAACATTGTCGGCATCGTCCTTCAGCAGAACGCCAACAAGGCACGCATAAAGCCAGTCCACGCTGGCGCAGGTCATCACGTACACAATCACCTTCTGCTCTCGCCGCTTGCTGAGGAACTCCAGTAGACGATCAAGTTTCTCCGATGCCCTCGTAAATGTGTAGTAGTTTAACAGCAACTCTGGGATTTGTGGTTTCGCTGCATTCGTCATTGCCGAATTAAGTGAGTTCACACGCACAGCAACAGACACGGGGTTCCGCATGCCTGCGCGAGCCAACTCCGCTAATTCCTTTGTTTGCGTGGCGCTAAAGAGCCCAGTACGCCGCTGCTTCGGGAGCCGCTTGAGTATTGCGTCAAGTTTTGCCTTGAAGCCAAATTCAAGCAACCTATCGGCCTCATCCAATATGAGGAGCTCAAAAGACGTAAGGTTGAAAAGGCCTGAGTGCTTTGAGGAGACCAACAGCTCATAAAGCCTTCCTGGTGTCCCAATTAAAACATTACCACCGGTCCTACTAAACATGTCAACATCCAACTTAATGTCACGACCACCAATGTAGCACTGGCATGAGTATTTAGGCAACCCATTTTTGCCACCTAGGTAGTCGTACGATACATAGTGCAACATCTTTTTAGCCAGTTGGTGCACTTGCTGAGCAAGCTCACGGGAAGGAAGCACTATAACGGAAACGACCGCGTCCTTGCGATCCTTGCACACTTCCACCACACGATCGTACTGCAGCATTTCTAAGCATGGGATCAAATAAGCCAAAGTTTTCCCGCTTCCAGTAATGGCTTCAACCACAACATCGTAGTTACCCAAAAGCAGTGGAATGGTGCGTGCCTGAACAGGTGCCATATATCGAAACCCTGCGCATTCCGTTAGATAAGACATCGTCGCAGGGCGCAACGTCACGCCCTTCATGTCCTTCCACTCGCTGCTGCTGACACCGCTCATCGCCATAGCAGGAATCCCTACGAGATATAAATCAAAAAAAAAAAAAGCGACAAGAAGGAAGGGAACACAGAATATACAAAACTGCAGGAAATGGTATCGTTTATAACCAAAGAATAAAGGTGAACCAAATGCAGAGGAGAGAAGGCAAGTACACGACAGACGAAACGATAATGCGAAGGAAAAAAAACAAAGAGAAAAACGAAGGTACATCTTCACAAGTAAATTTTCGCTTGCCGAACACACTAACCAACTCGGGAATTTTCCACCCCACTGCAACGACCATCAACACAACCACACCCACAGTACGACGCTCACATGAAGCTAATAGAAACTTTATGCAAAGAGTACAATACACCAACCAAACACATATATATCACACCACCTCTGTAAGAAATTTAAAGAAGCTCCTAGCATCGAGAAAAATCACGAAGTTGCAACGTGCTCCGAGGTCCCAACAGGCAGGAAGTCAAACAACAGAAACAAATAAAGACAGAGAGAAAACGAGCAAGGATCGGGTAATAGGGGCGACACACACGCGGACGTAAGAAAATAGTGTAACTATTTACCATGCAAAGCTAAATTGCAAAAAAAAAAAAAAGGAGCGACGTCCTATGATGCAAAGGCATATAATATATGAAAATTGTAACCAGGTAGAATTGGACGGCACATTAAGTCACATCGCTAAATTAGCTGTTCTCTATGGCGAAGCACATCTTGTATGAAGGCATTAACCGTCTCTCCGTACCCGGGAATAAGCGGAAGGGTGTTGTGGTCCCCTTCAGGATATTCGACAAACCTACGACTTCTTGTGCTGAAAGTCTTGGAGTATAATTTCTTCATCTGCAGCGGAGGTACCACATTGTCCTTCAGACCAGAGAGAAACAGCATCGGTGCACATATCTTCTGCACGGCGTCAATACTGCGCCACTTAATATGGAGGCAAAGCGGCTTAACATAGTATTCGAACAAGGATAACAGCAAGAACGAGAAACATGGTTGAGCACCGTTAAGTGCGTGCCTCGCCATCTCGGAGGCCATATCGCCAATGGAAGTAAATGTATTTTCCACTATGACGCCTGCGATATGCTTCGCGTTGTGGGGTTCAGCAGCCAAATGAATAGCAACTGCACCACCCAGACTAGTCCCCATAACGAAAATACGGTCAGCTGGAATGTGTGGATGACAAAGCAAATAATCCAAGCATGCCTGCGCATCCAACATAACACCCTCTTGTGTTGGGGATACCGAGTCACTCTGACCATATCCCCTATAGTCTACCATGAGTACCGCACATCGGCATTTGGTGGATAACATGGCCGCGATGGGTATGCGGTGGCCGACGTTACCCGCGTTACCGTGAAAATACAAAATTGAACACTGCGGATGTGCAGATCCGGCACCAGACACCTCAGGACGCTCCAAGAAGGGGGGATTCGGATTACTGCGGTCCGAAGCTGCTGATAGAGGTGGAACTCGTAACATATATCCCATTCTCTCCTCCATATAATGCTGCTGCCGTGGCCTCTCTTGCAACTCCATTGGTGGCCACATAATAAATCCGCGCAAAGTTAGGCCGTCCGCCGTGCGTATATGCACCTGCTCTGAGTTCCTATATCCCCTCTCCAGGGGGCTGTCACAAACAAACGTGCTACCCGCTGGTACGTTGGGGAAGTATAAGAAGTGGTTCTGGCTCTCACGCATTCGATAACCCACCGCCGCAAGAAAAATGGTAGAGACCAAGAGGGCGACAAGAACCCACATGAGTAGCGTTACTGCAACCCGCTCAGCGCTCATCACAGTTTGAAGTGAAAGAAATAATGTACAAAACGCGGAGCAGCGCGCAAAAAAAAAAAAAGTCTCCGATGGAAAGGTCAAGCCTCCTCTGCTCTCAAATTCTACGGGCCAAGGGTGAATGTATCTGAAGAAGATTAAGCGATCACCCGCAACACCTCTTCAAACACGTTGAACACACCGAACAGTAAAACAACGCGGGGTAAATTCCACTGTCCCACGTAGGCTCGCAGTCCTGTACTCTTCGTAGAGTATGGGACTCTGCAGACAGCAGGCCGAAATGGAAGGAACTACAAGGAGAAAAACCTTCAATAATTCACACCTTAAGCACCCCGGAGATTGGCTTTTAACCTTTAAAAAGTAAGATCCCCACAGTTCAAAAAAAAAAAATCCCCCTTGGGGAACGATATGGTGTAGTTGAAAAAGAAAAAAGAAAGACAAAATGAGATTAAAGAGGAAAAAAGTAACTTGCTTGCGAAATGGCATCACCAAAGTCTGCGTAGCATTCCCCACGTTCCAAATACACACGCACACACACACACAAAAGGAAGCAAAAAATATATATACATTTATATTAGCGCCACCCCTCCCTCGTTGCAAGAAAGCGACACAAATTCCCCCCACCCTCCTCGCCTCTTTTATTTTTATTTTTATTTTTTGCCTTTTCTTTTTTTTATTTTCTTCTTTTCTCTCTACTAACCGATATTCCATCCTCCCGATGCGTGGGAAACTGGTTGCTTGTGGATGTTAGGCAGAAGACTTTGTTTGTATTATGATCATATGGGGCCTCCCTCCAACTTGGAATTATTTGGAGTTGCAGGAACAAACAGAAGGGTGCCATCCACGTGTGTGTGCGCGTGTGGAATGTGAGAAAAACGTACGAATAAAGCAATGTGAAAAGTTATTTATGAAGCATTTCTGTTCTCCAAATCACCCTCTCAATTCCCACATCTCAGTAGCGTCCGTTTGCGTTCTTTCAACTGGGAGGTGATGACAAAAAATAAAAAAAAACTCAGAGAGGGAAAGAGGAAGAGAACACACTAGGAAAATTCATAGCAATAAAAAAAAAAACGTTTCTGTTAGAGGTGCTTAAAATACCTCCAAAAGAAATAAAAAACAGAGATCCGAAAAAGTGGTGCAGTTCCCCACGCCCTGATCCATGTTCCACCACCCGCACGTTGGTGCTTGTCGTTAAACGACTCTCGGTGAAGGCACACCCTATTCCTCAACGTAGCTCGCACCAAAAAAACAAAAAAATGCATTTATGCGTCGTGCAACTTTTCCTTCTCCCCTTCCCTCAATTTCGCCCAGTACTTCGTACCCTTTTTATATCTTCGTCCCCCTCAATCATCCTTCCAACCTCATTTCCTCCTTGCATATATATATATATATATATATATACACGTATTCTTCCTCCTCCTCCTCTCCATCACGCGTTGTTTGAGAAAATAACCTTCACTCACTCCTACATATCTTTCTTTTTTTCTTCACCCTTGTCAATCCTTCATACCCTTACACCATGCACAACTAGCACGCACAATCGCTTTTCTTTGTACTAGGCCTTTGTTGGCCCAATCTGATGGATTGCGGCAACGCCACCCCCTCTTCCGCAGTAGCTTTCTTTGCTAGCGCAGCTTTACTTACCGTTAAGAACGCCTCTTCCACGCCCACATTTGCCTTTGCTGATGCTTCAAAGTATTGAATGGATCCCATCGTTTCCTCCCCAGCAGCTGCACCTAAAGACGCATCACCACCTTCCCCATTTTTTAGTGACTCACACCAGGCTTCTGCCGTGCGACTGGTCACCTGCCGGCGCTCCGTCAGGTCCGATTTGTTGCCAATCAGCACACATTCCCGCTGGCCCGCTTGAGCGCGAAACTCTTCCAACCACGAATTAATGTGAGAAAAGGATTCCGAATCGGTAAGGTCAAACACAAGAACACATGCGTCAGCTCCACGATAAAAGGCAGAGCCAAGTGACTGGAAACGCTCCTGCCCAGCTGTGTCCCATATTTGCAATGTGACAAGTTTGCCATCGATCTCCACATCCCTCGTGAGAAAATCTGCACCTATCGTCGCCTTGTACCGGTTGTCAAAGTTTTTATTCACATATTGATGCACCAACGCAGTCTTTCCGACACCGCTATCCCCAAGAATAATTATCTTCAGCAACTGTCGGTTTGGAGCCATCTTTCTTTTCCCCCCTCCTTCCTTCCCTTTTTTTGCTGTTGTTATTATTCTTGTTTCCTTCGGTTCCTTCAATTCAATGTTTCCGCACCCTCCTCCCTAAATTCACCCGTAGACCCAACGCTCCGGCACAAACGTAAGAGGCACTTGCACTATACCTTTCCCTTTAAAAGAAAAAAAAATCTGTAGTTTGCGGTGTTTAAATCCCTAAAAGTTGCGTTTCCAATAATATTTGTATTTTCTTTTCTTCCTCTGTGTTGTTTCTGCACCTTCCCTTTGGTGCAACTCACCTTGTCACCTTTTCAATATATATATATATATATATATGTGTGTGTGTACGTGTATATGTGTTTTTGCTTTTTTTTCCTTTTTTTTTTGTGTTTCTCACCAGCACTTGGGTGATTTTGCTTCAATATGGGGCTAACGTCAAAGTAGTTTAAAGGCACGAGGGCAATTCAACAACGTACACCACACGAAAGTGATACCAAAAGGTGGGGAAAAGCGTTGATACAAAACCACAAGAAATAAATAAAGCAAAACAAGAAGAATGAGATGGAGGAAAATAATAATAATAACAATAGTAATAACAATAGTAGTAATAATAATAGTATATATGGATTGCGTAAAGAAGAGAATTGGAACAAATCAAATAAAAGAAAGGGCGACGACAGCAGGTAGTCTCTGCCACCTTCCCTCTCACTTACATGAAAACACACACACAAACACACACATGCATACGCATATAAGCGCAACCACCAACGGCAGAAGCAGCAGCAGCAGAAGTATAATTAATGTGCTGGTGTGGTGGAAGAAAGAAAGAAAGAAAGAAAAACTACATTAGTAGTCGATTCGAGTGGTGAGAAAACAGAAGTTTAGCCACAAAAAAATCCCCGTGAGGGGTGTCCCGCAGGTTACAGCCACGGTCATAATAGTAATAATAATAAGTCTTGTCACTGTCTTGTGCACATGCACACATGGATGCACATTCACGCATCACCGCATAAACGTGTAAATATACCTAAATACAAATACACGTACCTCTGGCTACGAGGACAGGGAGTACGCGACAAAACCAGAATGATAATAAAGAAAAACACACACACACACACATTCAAAGAAAATGACAAATATAAAGACAAAAACAGAGAGAGAAGAAGTAGCCAAATGAATCGGGTGGCGACGGAGTGAAGAGGCAGTATGGCAATTTTCATATTACTTTTTCATTTTTTTTACCTTAACTCCCTTGTAGTCTTCTATGCTATCACTGTCAACCTTCTTTTATTTGCTTTTTTTATTTGTTTTCTTTACTTCTTGTTTATTTCTTTATTACTTTCTTTCTTTATATTGCATTGCCTCACTCGCAATTTGAGGATAGACAGATAGAGATAGAGATAAAGAGAAGGAAAGGAAAGGAAAGAAGGAGAGAAACAAAAATGTTTACACTTTCCTGAAACCTCTTATGCGTCACCCCTCTTACTTAACTTGGCAAACAAATATTTGCAGTTAATGTTCTATTTTATTCACACGTTGAACTTACACATTTTGCTCCATCATCCCAACACACGCCCCACCCCTTTCTCCTCCTCCTCCTCCTCCTCCAATCTGAAGTCACTTAATTAACTAAAAATAAAAAAAAAAAAGTAGCACCAACCAAACGCTAATTTCTTCTATCTCTCTTTTTTTATTATTATTATTCTTTTCTTTTACCATCCTTTTTCTTTTTTCCTTCTTCCTTCTTTTTATCTTGAATTTTCAATTTCATATAAAAGCTCGGTAGTCGTTTGCTCGTCCCACCGGCGCCAGAGCACTATTATCCCCACCGGAAGCAAACCAATCAAAACAAAACAATTTAAAAGAAAAAAAAAGACTCGGGTTAAACGAAGGAATCAAATAAAAAAAAACAATAAAATCAGCGGCAGAAGAAAAATAATAACAGTAATGACAATAACAACAGCAGTTATAACAATAATATAAACAAAAAGGAAATGATGAGAAAGTTTGGAAGCATCATACCCACACGCAAATATACCGGCGTTGCTTCAGAGAGAGGAAAAAAAAAAAGAAAGAAACAGTAAGGAAGAGAAGAAATAAACATGAGTGTACCGCGTCACGAAAACCGAAGCCGAGGAATTTACGAAACAAAAAAAAAAGGAAAAAAGGAAAAAAAAAATTGTCTATTTGCACGCACAAATACCCCTTATATATAAATATATAAACACACAAATTTATATATTTATATTCACCCGGAACAACAGCAACCACGCTATCCGCGTAAAAAAAAAATGTGTTAAAAGATCAGGAAACAGCACCGAAGGGAGAAAAAGAAGAAGGGAAAGAAGGTAAAAAAAAAACACATAAACATAAACACAAAAAAATTAAGGGTAGGGAAAAAAAAAGCAAGAGGAAGAAGAGACGGCAACCGATTGTGAGGTGCCACAAATATGACAACGCGAACGCGGGGCAAAAAAAAAAAAGAAACATAAAAATACATTATGATAACAAAATACTTAGATATGTATTTTGTTACACTTATTACTTCATGCGCAATGCCGAACCCAAATTTAACGGGGATGCAAATCCCGCCAACATTCCGTATTGGAGGATTACCGAAGGGAAAAAAAAATCACAAAAAACCAAACGAACAAAAAAAAGAAAAAGAGAGAGAAAGAGTAGAACAAAACAAAAGACTACACGCCCGTATATATCTATATATCTATATATACATCCGTGCATTTATATATATCTATATACTTTTATATATTTTTTTAAAAAAAACAAAAAAAAACCACATTACACAATTAAAATTAAGCTATAAATCGCTCCTTCGCCGCGCGACTTTCCTTCCCCCTCCCCACCCAAATTTGTTTCCCCCGCCTCTTCGAAACCGCACACCACAGGGGGAAAAGTTTAAAAAAAAAGGGAAGAAATCCAAAATAATCACAAGAAGGAAATCATCACATCGTCCCTGCTTTTCTTCTCCCACGTCAACATCACCACCACTACGTATAAAATTGAGAGGCACCAGAAAAATAATGCCCAGAACCCAACTGGCGCTCAAACACAAATAACAGCGGCTTTTATAATTTCACTCTCTTTTTTTTTCTTTCTTCCTTCCTCCCCAAGTCATTCCATCAAGAATTAAAGAAAAAAACATAACCTTCTTTCCTCTTTTTGGTCTTCCTCACCCACACCGGTTTTATAATTCACACACTGACATTATAAAATCATTTCCATACACGGACGCCACACGTCCAGTTGGTGCAAATAATAATAATACCACTCTCACGCACCTCCTTCCTCATCCCAAAACAACAAAAAACAAAAACAACTTAAAGAAAAAGAAAAAGAAAAAAAAGGAGAAACAAGTAGACAAGAGTTGCTAATCAGCAATGGAAATAGCTTTGAAAATCAAAAGAATGGATGGGCAAATTAAAGAAGAAAGAAAAGGAGACTTGTAAATAACACCAAGCGTACCCCCCCCACACACACACCCATCCCCACAAATTAGCGTGGAACGCTCCCTCACAATCATCAAAATAAGGGAAAACAGAGTAAATTGAAAGTATGAAAGAAAGAAAAAAGAAAAGAAAAATGAATAAAACTACAATAGAACGAAAAGAACTCAAAGCGATACAAACATCTACGGCAACGCGAGACATGACTGGAGTGGAAACAGCAGCGGGATTGTCATTCTACGTTAACCTCCTCTCCTGTCTCGAATTTATAACAGCACCGCAAGTCAAAGCCATGCATACACACACCTAAAACCCACGGAACTCCAATTGTTGTGATGGTGCTAACGGGGGCAACCGCTTATCCCCACTCTCGGGATACGACTCAAAGTTACTTGTGTCGCCGGGGCTCTTCACTTTTACAGGAATGGGAGCGTGATAATGACGTCCATAGAGTTTCTCCCAATTCGCACCACGGAAGAATGGGTGATTCTTCACATCAGCTACGCCATCCTTCAGCGTGCCCAACCGTTTCGTGTGATCCGTTTGCAATAAACCCTTTACGAGATCCCGAGCACGGGAGTCAAACCAATTGGGGAATTTGAACCGGCCCGCAAGAATCTTTTCATACGTCCGAATTGGGGTTTCATCAAAAAAGGGAGGATGGCCAGCTATGAATTCATACAGCAAAACACCCATCGTCCACCAATCCACAGCCTTCCCATGTCCTTTGCTCTGAATTACCTCAGGTGCAAGATACTCAGGTGTCCCACATAACGTATAGGTACGATCCGTCACCTTCTTAGCAAAACCAAAATCAGTCACCTTGACGTGTCCCTTCCCATCAAGTAGCAGATTCTCAGGTTTCAAGTCACGGTAGATAATGTCCTTCGAGTGTAAATATTCAAAAGCCAACACAAGCTCCGCATGATAGAACTTCGCTACGTCATTCGGGAAACGGCCTGCGGAACGAAGGTGAGTAAATACCTCACCACCTACCACAAATTCTAGAACAAAGTAGACGCGGTTCTCATCCTGGAAGGAACACATCATGTTCACAATGAAGGGGTGTGACAACTCCATTAGAATTTGCTTCTCTTGGTTCAGGTGTTGTACCTGCTTCATCTTTAGTATCTCACGCTTCTTTAGACATTTTATTGCATAATACTCCCCCCTGCTCTTCAGTTTTGCAATGCGCACGCGACCAAACGAGCCGGTCCCTAGCGTGTCACCCATTTCAAAGTCACTCAGCTTCCATCCCGATGTGTCAGGTTTGGTAAACACATACGTTTGCGGTTCCGTCGACGTGGCTACAGGCATCCGCACTACCAGTACCTGCTCAAGCTCTGTCAAAAAAGAATAATGTATAAATAAATGTAGACTTACGTATGCAACAAAGTAGCTTATTTTTGTGGAGAAAACAAAAACGGAAAGAGGAGTAAAGGGTTCTTCGACAGTATTCAAAATATAAAAAAGTAACACCAACAGCATAAGAAGGAAAGGCAAAAGGGAGAACAAGAGTGCGCCCGTGACCTCCCTCCGATATTCATTGAAATTCTGTAACAATGTAAAAATTTGGGAGGTGTTTCCCCTTTAAACGACAAGCCGACCCCTCCACCACCGAGAGGGGGAAGAGATGAAGAATTATGCACCAACTATGTAATATATTGCCTTTTACGCCATATTACCTTTAAGATAGCTGTAGAACCCCATTGTTAAAGCAGCGTTGGGCGCAGCAAATGTCACTCTGATCGGTAAGCCCTTCCACAGCGCACATACACCCTCGCTCTTAACAATAGCACACAATCCATCTAATAACCCCTTGTAACGGAAAGGAAATCCGTAAACGGCAGTTGGCTTTCCACTGACGGAGAGAACTGCCCGCTGTACCTGCAAGCGTGTCTTCACTAATTCCAGAGGGTTTGTTACGACGCAGGCGACAATATTCCCCATACCTCCTGCACAGAGTGAAGAAGAAAATGTTCCTAATGACATGTGCTCGCTGAGAACATTCTCAAAAACTTCGTAGCAACCAAAGTATACTGCCGAGTAGGGTCCGAAGGATGCCAATGTTGACCAATAACCCTTATATAAACCTCGCACACCTTCGTAGCGAGCGACAGTGCGGATGGCGTCCCAGTTGCCTTTGTATCGCCCTTCTACAAACGACGACTGCGCCTGCAGCCGTTCCTTCGTTACGTCAATAGGAACCCAAAAGATACAACTGACCGACTCGGCAAAGAGTCCACAAATAAGATGAATAAATGAAGAAGGTATGGTGCTAAGAAAGGAAGAAGAATGGCTTGCACTCACATATCCCTGAAGGAAATCTCGAGACCACGTGTATGTTGTTAGATACAGTGCAGTTCCCGGTGCAGAGCCAACAATCGCTACGCCCGCACCACGGTAGAAGGCACATGGCCCTTCACGCCTCCAAATAGAACTCAGGACATGCCGCAGTGATCCCTTCGAATTTACATGAAGGGAACTGCTGCTATCCCCAAAGAAACCCGTGAAGGTCACAGTTTTAGCCGTATCGAGAGGATGACAAACCGCTCGGGCCATCACGCCAGCAAGAGCGGAGCATATTACATCCATACTTGTGGCCTCTCCTAATGTGCCCTATTGCCTTGTAGTTTCCTCTCTTCCTTCCTTCTTTCTATTTGCGAGATGTCTGAAAAGGGGGACAAAAAACAAAGAAAATTTTAAAAAATTATGAAAGAGGCAATAAAAATAATAACAACACTAGTTATAGTAACAACGATAGTAATAATAGCAACAATGATTATATAAGGGACAGAGGACCGCCAACACTCACTTATTCCTGCCTCCCACAAACAACTAAGCGGATGGAACGAAGAAGAAGAAGAGTTAACCCATCGAATGACAGATGAGAGACAAAATTGTCCACCCCTTTGTACGCAGAAGAGAGTGCGGGCACTTGATGAAATAAATGAAAAATAACAAGAAATGAAGAACAACAATTCACCCATCCATCCCGACTTGAGGCCTTCATTTTATTTAACCCACCGCCGTTGAGTTCATAAATATAGGGATACCCGGTAAAAAGAAGTAAAACGGAAGCAAGAAGGGGAAACCCTCCCTTTCATTCCTTCCTTCTTGTTTCTTGTTAGTCCTATTCCCTTTTCTTTTATTTTTTTTAATTTTCCTTTACATTGTGCTGGATTGAATTAGGAAGAAGGAAAGGGAAGGGAAAGGAAGGGGAAGGAAGAACATAAATTGTTGTGGCACTTTAAGCCACTCTGTTTAGTTTGCAGCCCCAACATCCTCTGTCCCTTTGTAAACTCCCCACTACGCACAAACACAGAATCAACTCGACACCAACAACAAAACACTCAAAAAAAAAAAAATACAAAAAAAAGGCAAGACCAGCGCCCCGAGTGCCTCACCCCCTTTTGCGTGTGTTTGCGTGTGCGTTTTTTTTTCTTTTTTGTTTTTCCCGTTTCTCTTTCTTTTTTTTTTTTCCTGTGTGTGTGTGTGTGTGTGTGTGTGTGTTTCTTTTTTTGCTGTTGTTTTTTGGCTCCCCCTCCCTCTCCCCAGAAGAAAAAAGAAAAAGAAGAAGATGTTGACTCATCACATCGATTAATTCGGCGTTTTACCCTCCTTTACTACCTTTTTCACTTTGGATATCGCCCCAACTGAAATCAATTCTCTCAACGGAGAGAAAAACAAAAACAAAAAAAACAAAAAAATTCCCTACCGCACGCACGCCTTTCCTCCGCTTTACCGCGGTCGCAAAGTTACACAAAACACAACAAATGGAACAAAACAAAAAAAAAAGTAACCGCCTCCTCATATATCCCTTAAGGAGAAGTACGAAGGCATGAAGTGAATAGTTGGGAAGGAGGGTAGGGGAAATAGAGTGAGAAAAAGTAAAATGAAAAAAAAAATTAAGAAAGCTAAGACCAATGGAAAAGCAGTAACAAAAAGAAAGAAAAAAAAAGAGAGAGAAAAAAGAGAGAGAGAGAAGGCTCCCAACCCCTTCTAAATGCCGGCCGGTGCAAATGCACATGAAAAAGAAAAAGAAAGTCATAATGAACAGTTGCAGTTGAATGAGCAGCGCCAAGAAAATGAATGAAGTAAATGCATCACACGCGCACAAATATATAAATTAATTAATATATGTTCAAATAGCAGCATGCCTCACAATTGCCTTCGGAGCCGCCTTCAGGAAAAGGGGGAGAATGGAAGAAAAAGAAATTAAAAACAAAGGCGGGGAAAACAATCAAATAAAATAGAAGAAAAAAAAGAAGAAGTAATATTGTAACAACATGGAGAGCGAAGATAAGAGAAGATTTAAAAAAAGAAAAAGAAAAGAGGGATAAAAAAGAAGAGGAAAAAACTGAAGACGGAGAGACGAAAGAGAATTTTTTAAAAAAACAAACAAACAAACAAACAAAACTGAAATCAATAGAGAAGAAGACCCGCAACGCGTATAAAAAAGAAAAAGAAACTTTGATGGATGCAAATGCTATCAGCGCGGGGTGCGAATGTAGCGATGACTACTCATTGTCGTGGCGGACAGCATCGCAACCTCTGCTGCTTCAGTTTGTTTGACTAATAGAAGAAAAGATGAAAAGATAGATTTTTTTTTAAAAAAAAAAAAGAAACACTGCGGTGAAAAAGAAGTCATTAATATGGAGGCAATCACATCTCCACCTTCCGATCCTTAGGTTTCTGTTCACACACACACACACACACATGCGCCCCAAAATTGAAATAACAGTTTGGACGAAGGGGATGTGAAACATAATGAAAAAAAAAAAAAGAAACGTACAAAAAACGTATAATTTTCTGCGGGATCACAATATTACGTTCTTTCAGTCTTTTGTCTTTTTTCTTTTAGCTCAGCTATTTTTTTTTTCTTCCTTAAAAACTCTCTTTCTTCCTTTTTTTTTTTATTCCTGATGCTTAATGCTTCTTTATTTATGTATCTGTCACGTATCTGTCTCTTGATATTTATAAATTCTTTAGCATTTGAAAGCATTTGTTAGGAGCCCATCGTCCACATTGGCAACATCCCGCGCCATCCTTCACGCAGCAAACTGACAGATATATAAATAAATACAAGTAAATAAATAAACGCATATGTAAATATAAATATTGATATGTATCCGCCAGCACTATTTAGTAACCGTGTCTGTGTTCATGCTACCAACAATAAACGCCCGTACACACGCCTCAACATCATTCCGCCAAGGCGATGAAAAGAAAAACAATAATAAAAGTAGAATTGGAAGGAGAAAAAACAAACAAACAAACAAACAAACAAAAAGAAAGAAAGAACAGACAGAAAGGTAAAAGGTAAAAGAAGAGCAGCACAACGTTCTATCCGAGTAACGCCAACTTGTACATTTATGTATCTCCCATTGGTATCACTCAACAGCGACCATCGCGCATGGAAAAGGGGAGAAAGTAGTGAAGGAATGAGAGAGATTTCTTTTTTTTAAAAAAAAAGGAGGGGAAAAGAACGAACTGCTAGTAAAATACCCCGCAGTGCAGCAGCAACGAAATCAGATCTGAAACAAACTAAAAGAGGCATACGTGAAAAAGAAAAAGTAACTCGTTGCATAAACGAATCGTTCGTCCTGCTCCCCTCACCGCAATTTTTCTCGCAAAAAAAAAAAAGTTGAATCCCACGCGTATTTTTTTTTTATTGTATAACTCTATAAAGGTAGATACAGTTATAAATGGGTAGTTGCTTTCTTTTTCTCTTTTTTGCTTTCTCTTCCTCATCCTTCCCCACACACCACGTCCCTCTCCCCACATCTCCTGTTTTAAACTTGAATGAGCGACTACGGTGTTATCACATGAAACAAGCAGCTCCTCATTATTAACGATAGCGCTGACAGAAAATATTTAAAACGAACATGAGGCCGCTACTCCCTCAAGTTACAAAAAAAATCAAAAACTCACCTTTAAATAGCGAGTTATAAAGACCCAGCCACCAAAGCATACGTGTGCACGCAAACCTGTGTGCAACAGACCCCTTCATTGACAGGATTTACCTGTTGAATGGTTCAAACCCACAGCCACCGATTTGCCATAGAATCTCAAAGTTTTCTCCATCTCTCCATTTTGCAAACTAGCGGCGCTGGTTGGGCTGCTTCGCCTGCTGCTGTTGTGCGAAAAGCACTTGTGTGCCGGGAGGAAAACCTGTGGCACCCACAGTGTATGGTGCCGTACCATCCGCGGGCCGGTAAAACATCATCGGTTGCTGAGCCTGACTAGGCACAAAACCTGCAACATAATGGCCGGGCATGGCCGGCTGCGCGTAATACGGTGCTCCTTGAGCGCCACTCACAATTATTGGAACGGGTTGAGGGACACCAGTTTGACGGTGCTGCGGCTGCGGTGGAGCTTGCACCAGTTTTTGCATTTGTTGTGGTGCAACCTTCTGAACGGGAACCCCCCACGGCATTTGGACAGGCTGTTGCTGCGGCCGTTGTTGCTGTGGGACATGTGCAGGTAGTTGGGTTGTCGACATTTGTGGCGGCGTCATATGGCCGGAAACCGAAAGTAACGGTGGGGCCCCTGTGACGGGTACAGCACTTCCTGGCATTTGAGACATTACCGCTGCCTGCGGCTGAGTCTGTGGGCGACCCAAACTTTGCTTCACCTGCATGAGTAACTGCTGCTCCAGGGCTGTTGCCTCAATAGGTTTACTTTCCACCTCCGGTTGCCTGCTCACCTTCTGCTCGCTAATGAGTCTCTGCTCCAAATCGTGAGCGTTCCACGTGCGGGGTTGGTTTGACGCCGATGTCTCGGTGGGTTGTGTAGCTGGCGCACGGGCACTCGTAGCAGCACCCGCTTCCACCGAAGGCGCTGCGGGTACCGAGTGCAAAACTGCTGGTTGCATCGATGGCTGTGTTGGCACCGCGCCCGCATGCTGGGTCGGTGCTGTCGACGGAACACCTAAGGACAGACTACCGGTCAAAAGTGAATTCATACCTACATTGGCGGAAGGATTCTTACGTTCATGCGCCACATCAACGCCGGTGGGCTTCGAAGCTTCCACGTTGTTCCACACAACGTTACCGCTCGCTGGGACCATGGACGGCAAGGCCCATGGGTCTTTGACCTGATTCAAAGAGGCACTTGTCAGGGGTTCTGATATTGCCTGCACCAGAGGAGCAGAGGTAGGGTTTGTATCCTGGAAACCAGAGTTTGCCCCAGAGAAGAAGCGTGACTTGGCTACTTTCTTCCCCCCCTCACCACCTGGTGCTATGCTAACCATCAACCGTTCTATCTCATCGTCAACCTCTGCCTTTACTTCAGTTCTGGAGGGGGAAGAGGGACCCCATTTGTTGGTGTCGTTTTTGCCCTCATCCTTTGAAGAGGCTGCAGCGTCACTCCTTTGCTTCTCCCTCTCCATGGTTTCCTGCAGTGCCTGCTTCTTAATGGCATTCCGCTCCAACTCATACTTGTACCCCTCTTCGAATGCTTCCTGATCCCTGCTTCCCCTCCAAGAACGGGATGGGGGAGCAAAGCGTTCGCTGTTTGTTGCCCGCTTCGATGCTGGCCCAAGCGCTCCATTTTTCGAGTCGGATGACTTTTGACCGGTGGCGTCGTGGCGGGTTCCATCCGGCGAAGAGGACTGCACGGGGCACTCCGTTTCGATTATGCTGAATTTCTGTAGTACCTCCTCGCTCAAGGTGAATTCTTCTGGTCTCGGTGCAAGCGAGAGAAGTTCAGGGCGAGTGTATCGAATTGTAGTTCTCATTGTTAATCCTACCTTGATTCGATCACTAGTTAGTTCTCTGTTAATTTCTTTTTTCTTTTTTTTCCTTTTTTGGAGGGGAAATTCTTTTTCCTTTTTGTTTGCCTAAACCCGTTCCCCTATATCGCTATTCAGATACAATGTTATACCACTTCTCTGGGTTTATCACACTGATATTATTAGTAACAGAAATAGGTTCTTCTTATTCCTTTCACCCGCAAAAGATAAATAATCAACCCAGAGGACGTCCCTGATCCTGTCGTGTGGGTCGCCGCTGATCCTACTTTTTTTTTCTTCTTTCACAAAAATTCCCCCTCACCTGATTTTTTTTTAATATTTCACCTTTTTGTCGGTGATTGATTGTTGTTTTTTTTGTTGTTGTTGTTGTATTATTTTTTTTGCTTAATTTCTTTTTTCTCTTTCAATTTAACTTTTTTTTTCCTTTTCTCTTTGTTTCTATCTTTTTAACAGTAAAAATAATGATTTAACAGGAGAGCGAAAATTATCTTTCCTTCTTTTCGTGGAAAGTTCGGGTCAAAGTAAGTTTCGTTCAGTTAGGCGATCAGACAATCGCTTGGCGGTATACTTTTAAAAAAACGTTTGCGTTGAGGAACTGAGTCCAGTAAGAACACACATAAATACAAAGAACAAGTTAATGAAGAAAGAAAATGAAAGATGAAAGTGCAAATATGAATGTAAAGATGGGGTACGAACAGCAACAAAATGGTGGAAACGAAAAAAAAAAAGAAAAAGAAATGTAGGGTGACAGTGTATATACAAATGGAAACATATCAGGAAGGGGGAAAAAAATTGCGACAATAGTAGTAACAGTATTGGCGCCCAGATGACACACCCGACCACATACTTATTGATTACTCCGCTGGTACCGCAAACGCACAGACGCGCACCAGTGTATGTTTTATTACGCGCAAGGTTTCCTTTTGACATCCTCTTTTTTTACGACCGCACCACCACACACGGGTCGCATGGTAACAGTTAATACCCAATAATCGGCACTGCACTCGCGGTAACTCTTGAAAAGAGACGGGCCGCGGCACGGCCGCAAGGCGCGTATTTAACGCGGTAGTAAAAAGGGGGAGAAAAGGGAGAAAAGCAACAGAACGATGTGCCTCACGTGCAACTCGCTGCCTAAGCGGGAGAGAGAAGCGTTCCCGGAAACACGATACTGGAGCAGCCTCCTCCAGGTTGGAAAGGAGAAAAGATTCAGTAAATAAACAAGAAGCGCAATAGAGAAATGAAAGATAGATAGATAGAAAGGGTATGTTAAATTTCATTTCTATATACTTTGCCGCATATCCAGTGATTCACTCCATTCTCTTCTTTCACTTCATCGCCATTACCGTCCCTGCACAACCGCAACCACAACTACAACCACACCACATTACAACACAATGGGATGATCCGCCGTCCCCAACCGCAAACCTCTGCCAACATCACCATCCTCCGACGCCCTACTTCCATAGTCTCCAACGTTACCCCCCACCCTCCCTCGCCTGTAAACAACAAACGCCTCCCCGTCATCGGACGAGTCGGCGCCAAGTTCCGCCAAACCAAAAAAGGAATCGCTGGACCCGCCACATGCAACTACAGGCTTGAGTGGTTTATTTACATCATTGCTGCTCTCGTCGTCATCGTCAAGAACGACATCTACAACACCACTAACACTCTTCTTAGGTACCCACCGAAATGGAACATAGTCTTCATCCGTTTCCGCTGTGCTTGCCGTGTGAACTGCAGCTTTTGCCTCCCTGTCGTTCCTGACAAGTTGAAGGTACGCGGGGCATTTCTCACCTGCTTGTTGCAAGCACCGCAGCAACACGGTGTCAACGCGGATGTCACGGGGTGCAAGCGGTGAGTCACAAAGTGGGCAGTTCCAGTAACATCCACTGTGACAACCCTGAAGAAAGGAGCGACAGTCAAAGCATTGAAGGTGAGCACAATGGGCACCACGGATTGGAATGCTAATGCGTGCTTGAGAAATGGGACACTTCGTTGTGATGACGGGGTTGTCCACTACCATCTCATCTTTTGACATTTCCTCGTCCTCTAACACGCTACGGTACATGGCGTACAAACTAGCATCGCGCATATTCTGCGGGTTGCATAACGGCGTAACGATACTATTCATCACCTCATCTTGTGGTACCAACTGAACTACCAACAATGCCACCTGACTAACGTACTCCTTTGAGGTCACAACAAATCCAAGCTCCTGAGTGTGGCAATTTCTATTCAAAAATTGTGTTATATCCAAAGGAAGAAGGGTTTTGGTTACTTCCTTCCGCCGCTCGGGCCACCGCCGCCTCCACATTGTCATGACCGCTTGGCCGTTCACTGTTACCGCAATTTCCTTTATTACCGGCCACGACATGGGAATAAATGGCGACCGGAAGGGTACCACGTGCAGACGAAGCCGTCTTGACGCAACTCCCTCCAAATACTGCTGAGGAACTTCAAAAGAGTGATTGGCGCTACCAAAACACAGCTGCGTTTTCATTACTACGTGTAGCACACGGTGGAAAGGGGAACTGACTTCGTTTATGGCTTCAACGGGAAGGTTGTCGTCAAGCGGCAGAGACAAGATTTCAACAGCTGCATTCCCCACCCCACGTGGTAGTTGGTATTTCAAGCGATGTCTTACTGGAGCTGCGTTATTATTAGATGTGGAAGGGGGGAAACTGGTTGACGCCTTCGCACCCGATGACTCATTGTGCTTAAGCGGTGTAACTGTCGGTGGTGGTGGTGGTGGTGTAGTTGCGGAGTGAGCATCTTTCACTTGTGTAGCACCACCTCCAGCATCTTTCCGCGAAGCAAAGAAACAGTTTAATGCTGAAGCTCCCTGAACCGCCAAATCCTTCATTCGGCTTTTGTTGTCTACCGTCGCCGCAAGCCTCAATTCCCCATGCTCCTCCAAAATATCCCTCAGTGCGGCCATTAGTTTATTTAGCTCATTTCTCCGATAGTATTTGTATATGTCACCCGACTTGAATTCACGCTGAAACACGCGCATACTAAGCGGTTTGCCAACCACTGCCCTCTTAAGACGTAACCACACCTCACCACTAAAACCTCCACCACATTGCGAGCTGTCGTCGCCGCAGTCACCATCACTGAAGCCTTCAGCAACAGCGCTGGCCTCACTACCGTTATAACTACTGAGAGTACTGCCTTCATCGGCACATTCACTATGCCTGCTTGAAGTTGTTGCACTGGTTCCCGCAGTGCTTTCACCGCCAGTGAGGAAACCCACCACGCATTCATTACTGGGTGTGGGTGACAAATACACACGGCTTCGCTTCCGCAGAGAGTTGTCTCCATTGTCAGTTTCGGAGTCGGCACGTTTTCTGGTTGCAGGTCGGATCACCATGACGATGCTCCAAAAACACACAGAAACGCCTCAGACTCGAAAAGAAAAACAAAAAGAAAATATAGTACCCCCAGGTGTTGGTAGCAGAGCTATTAACACTAATGCACTGCGGCACCGCCTCCTTTCCCTCCACCTGCTACGAAATGTCTTCTTCCACTCCTATTTTTGTTTTTTTGTTTGTTCTCCACCTACCCTTTTTTTTTTCGCTTTCAAGTCCTATATGATATTAAAGCTAGAGGAGCACAAACTGGCTCTTAGCAACGCTAATATACCCTTCCCCCAGAAGAAATCATGAAAGCAACAGATAATAATATACGTGTATATATGTGTGTAAATATATGTATATACATATAAACAAATATATACGCATCGATGTGCGTACGTGTGCAATTGCATACAGAAAGAAAAAAGATGCACACAGAGGAGGTAAGGACAAATGTCGGAAGAAAAGAAAACGAATGTTTGTCCCCTGCACACATCGCGAAACCACCAAAGGCGCTTTTTAAAGTTTCATGCGCTGCGCAGCCGCATCTCCCACAGCTCTACCCGCCAACGAAAGCGGGACAACACAGGCAGAAAATAGAAGGGATGGTAGAGTGATTTGTGACATGTCGAGCACCTTGCGTCAAGCTCCTCAAAAACATGTCACATTCCAAGCGGTAATAAACGATCAGCAAAAGAATTATCATTAGAAGAAAAAAAGGAGTAATAGTATATAAACAAAACGAAAAATAAAAGGAAACAGAAGATAAAGAGAATGGAGACGTGTACAAGTTATTTCCAAAGGCTACGGCCCACACTTGGGATCAGTGAGCAGATCCTCTGGAGTTATCTTTTTCTTTCCTTTAAACCTTTTTGTTGTCTTGTTTGGTTTTGGTTTTGGTTTTGGTTTAAACGGTATATATACATACACACACAAACACATACATAAATATAAACGATTTTTTCTTTCTTTTCTCCCCCTTTTTTTTATTAGTTCCTTCCTTTCTTCTCCATAATAAAGGGAAAGAGAGAGGTGGGCCGGCATGCATACGTGAGGGTATCATTTGGTGCAACTCCTACACATTTTGTGTCGAGTCATTCACTACGATGTTAAATAGCTCAACCTTGCAGCGGGGTGGCGGAGAGGGGGGAAAAAAAGAGTAAATGGAAGAGGTGCTGGAAAAATATCGACGAAACCAAAACAAAAAAGAAAAGAAAAGAAAAGAAAAAAAAATAGTGGTACGACGCAGTGAAGTCAGCTAAAACCCCAAATAACCTCACGCTCTAAACACTTTTGTCTCGTTTGGTGACGAGTCATTTCATACACTTCCTTGACGCACCGTGCACAAGAAGAGACATAGGGCGTATACTTCACGAATAGTCCATTCATAAACAACTTTTGCTTCCTTCTTTTTCCTTCTCTTCTTGTAAAAAAAAAAAAACACTTTTCTTTTTCTCCCTTTTCCCATTAACCCGCATTTACTCCCGGTGTCGTTATCTTTCCGTCACCCTTCCATTCCCTTCACCGTAACCTCACCACACATACACATTTTTCCCTCTTCCTTCTCCTCACGTCTTCCTTTTTTTTTTCTTTTTCTCTTCGTTTTTCCCCTTTCCCTTTCCCCTACCGCCCCCTTCCCCCTTTTTGCACTTCACATATCCGGGATAACATGGGGAACGACGAAAACATTAATAATTACAGCTGCCCTCAGTCACATATTCGGCTTATCTTCGCCTCTGTGCCCCTCTTTTGTCATCTTTTTATTTATTTTTCTTTTCTTTTTTTAATGTGTGTATATGTGGAATAGGACTTACATCATGCCGCGAGTATAACAAAGCTTACCACGTACACGCGAGAAAAAAAGAAAACAACAGTAACAATAACAATAACAAGCAAACAAGCACGTCACAGTGCGTGCCTTCCTCTCTCTCTCTTTTCAGGCTAACAAACAATCAGACAGACACATACATATGTTTATTTATATATTTATATATTTAATTTGTACACACACAGACACACATACTTGGAAACATCCAGCTGTAATACCTTCTCTCAGCCGCAGCAAACATCTCAACTCCCTGCACCTGTTACTTCCTTTCATTATTATTACTTTTTTTTTTTTTTGAACCTCTCCTTTTGTCCATTTTCTCTTTTATCCTAATTTATGTATCCCTGTCGTCTTCTTCAGTTTTTTCTCTCTTAAATGTTCAAATGGTGTTCAAACGCTTTTCCTCTTCTTCCCTTTTCCTTCTTTTATTTTACGATTCTAATCATCATATTCTTCTAAAACAAAAATAGGGGGATTTCAGACAGAAGGGATAAAACAACAAAAAAACATTTTTTCTCCTTTTCCCCACTTCGTTGCGCGTTCACGCGGTCGGACAACTCAGCAGTGCGCAATTAAACAATAACAAAAAAAAAAATCACTCCCCTTCAACCTTTTCAGCATCTATCAAATAACCCACACAAGGGAAAAAACAAAACAAAACGGTAGAGTCAGTGAAAAAGACACGGATAGTAAACGAAAGCAAAGAGAGGTGCAGAAAATAGGCGAAAAGAAAAAAAACATGGAAGATGTGGTGGAATGGAGCAACATTACCTTTCTTCTTCTTTTTTTCCCCCCCCACTCCCACTCACACTTCACCTCCTGCAATCACAATAGTAAGAGGTGGGTGGAGAAGCAGCCGCATTTCGCACGGAGGCGCGCCTCCAACCATACATAAAAAATACCCATACACACACACACAAAAAAAAAAGAAGCGACATTGAAACGGCACTCGCATTTTTACTCATGGGGTGTCATCTCTCTTTTTCCATTTATTATTTTCTTATCGCTTCTGCTTTATTACTCATTCCCTCCACTTGATACCACACCCGAGTCACTTTCTCAACAATACCGGCGGCAGCATTTCTTTTCTCCACACCTCCACATGTCTTCACTCCTTTCATTCTTTCCTTTCTCCTCCCAAAAACAAAGCAAACAAACAAACATAGAGACCCGTGTGCACACTTAAAGGAACAACAACAACAACAACAATTACAACAACATCAACAAAAGGGTAAACATAAAGAGAAAAGAAAAAAAAAAGATCGACGATGTAACGATGGGAAAGGAAAAGGTTTGAGGTTACAACATGGAGAAGGAAAATTCCACCATTAGAAAACACAACCTCCTTCCTTCTCCCCCACTCCCTTCTTCCTTTCCTCAAGTCTTTCACTCTCACGCATTGATTTCCCCATCCCCTCCCCTCCCCTCCCTCTCTCTCTTCTCTCTCTTCTCTTGTCCCTCTTTCCTTCTCCTCCACTCCCTTCTTCCTTTCCCATACGTCATTATTCAGCCCCATCCCACCCCCTTCTCTCTCTCTCTTCCTCTTTTCTCTCTTTTTATCCCTTTCTCCCGGGAAGCATAAATAAATAAAACAAACCGGGGGGAAAAAAAAATGACATGACAAATTTAAGGGTGTGGAAATACATTTTTTTTTAAGAAAAAAAAAGCAAAAATGAAGAACCGAATAGAAAACAAGTGTTAAAAGAGAAGAAAGGAAGGCTGTCGCCACAGCACGATCGTGGCAACAGAAGAAAAACAAATCAAAAAACCCACCGCAACGTTCGGGAGGAGTAACAAATTATCATCTAAAGCGAAAAAAAAAGGTATTAACGTGAAAAAGGAAAAGGAAAGAATGACAGAAAGCAGTGAAAACCAAGAAAGGGAGGGAGGATAGAAGAATGTAAAACATAATAGTAGAATACTTCACCGTCGCCTAGAGAGAATAGGATCCCAAACACAACCATAGTAAAATATTTAACTAAAGGTTCATCCACACTCCCCTAACTATTTCACGAATTTATGCGTGTGTGCTTATTACCTTCTACTCACGCGTTTTAACATGCGATTGCAACAACGGTACCGGAGCATACGGTTGTGCAATGCACCTCTAAAAACCACGGAACTCCAATTGTTGTGAAGGGGTTAGTGGAGGAGAACCCTTATCTCCACTCTCGGGATACGACTCAAAGTTACTTGTGTCGCCGGGGCTCTTCACTTTTACGGCAATGGGGGCGTTATAATGACGTCCATAGAGTTTCTCCCAATTCGCACCACGAAAGAATGGGTGATTCTTCACATCAGCTACGCCATCCTTCAGCGTGCCCAACCGTTTCGTGTGATCCGTTTGCAATAAACCCTTTACGAGATCCCGCGCACGCTCATCAAACCAATTGGGGAATTTAAGCCGGCCCGCAAGAATCTTTTCATACGTCCGAATTGGGGTTTCATCAAAAAAGGGAGGATGGCCAGCTATGAATTCATACAGCAAAACACCCATCGTCCACCAATCCACAGCCTTCCCATGTCCTTTGCTCTGAATTACCTCAGGTGCAAGATACTCAGGTGTCCCACATAACGTATAGGTACGATCCGTCACCTTCTTAGCAAAACCAAAATCAGTCACCTTGACGTGTCCCTTCCCATCAAGTAGCAGATTCTCAGGTTTCAAGTCACGGTAGATAATGTCCTTCGAGTGTAAATATTCAAAAGCCAACACAAGCTCCGCATGATAGAACTTCGCTACGTCATTCGGGAAACGGCCTGCGGAACGAAGGTGAGTAAATACCTCACCACCTACCACAAATTCTAGAACAAAGTAGACGCGGTTCTCATCCTGGAAGGAACACATCATGTTCACAATGAAGGGGTGTGACAACTCCATTAGAATTTGCTTCTCTTGGTTCAGGTGTTGTACCTGCTTCATCTTTAGTATCTCACGCTTCTTTAGACATTTTATTGCATAATACTCCCCCCTGCTCTTCAGTTTTGCAATGCGCACGCGACCAAACGAGCCGGTCCCTAGCGTGTCACCCATTTCAAAGTCACTCAGCTTCCATCCCGATGTGTCAGGCTTGGTAAACAGTTGGCCATCACCAGTGGGAGTTGTCGTCATATTTGCGCGGCTAGTTGCTTTTACCCACCTTGTTATTACCTTAATTATACAAAAAAAAAAGGCAAAGAGAAACGAAAAAGAGAAGTCAATTAATATTCCCGAGAAGCAAGTGAGACCCAGGCAAAGTGATGGTCTGCCACTGACGTTTTTAACTCCCAGCCTGGTGGGTCGTTTCTTCGTTATCAAATGCATAACGATAATTGTGCTTAGGTTCACAAACACTTAACAGACAACGGTACCATAATTTTTGTTTGGTTTTTAACTCCATTAAAGAAAAAATGATGCTGCGCAACACATCCGCCTTCCCATCCCCGCAGACAAACAGTTGGAGGACTGCAGTTGATGACTACGCCATCAGGTTCTCAAGATCTGCCATATCAATTGTTGCTTCTTCTTCCGTTAATCGGGCAAAATTCAGAAAGTGGTCTGGACGGTGTGTTGCAAAAAAGAAAAATTGTGGAGTGTCCACACGCACATCAAACGTCGTGTCTTCACGCCACGCTGCCCCTCTGAAGGTATGATTCCATCCATTGTCTGTTGGCACAAGAAAAAAGCCCTGAAGCTCCGTCGACAGTGTCACACGAGCCGGAATTACATGCAACGGTGGCACTTCCGTGGGCTCGCGTTGAAGTGCATGGGAATATTCTTCGAGAGCCCACGATATTCCCTCACGCGTGGTAGTGTAACAGCGGATACCAATCCCATCCTGCGAAACCCCGACGACAACTGTTGTGAGTCCCTCCGTTTGCAGCCCCTCATTGCACGCCAGTAGTCTGCCGTGGATGGCAACATCTCTGGAGTGAATTGAAGGTTCCCCGCCACTGCAACGAAGGACACCAAGAAGGGAAAGATGATTCTCGGTCAAGGTGGGGTGGTCATGAGGAATACATGACGGTGTCGTGTACTCAACAGCAGAACTCTTTTGAGGGGGCACCATAATGCACAACACCTCCTTAACATTGGGGGAATCAGGAAGAGTCTGCCCAAAAAGGTACGCACAGAACTGGGCTTGAACATCAAAGCACGGAAACAAAATTTTCAACAGCTCCTGAGGAAATATAAGTTGGTCGCTGCTTCCCGTCACACCAGAGTGATCAATCTCAACAGTGGTACCTTCACCGAACACAGTAGCATTAGCAAGTGAGCGTGCCCGCCAGTTGCTCGCGGATGTCGAATTACCGAAGTCGAATGCCGCTTTGACCCTCTTTTTAGCTGTTTCGCCCGACTTCGTTACCACATCAATTGTGTGTTCTTGCACCAACTTAGTGCGCTTCATCTCCTCCAACTCCTTCATCTCTTCCTCTTGAATCTCAACCGTGGTCATCTTCTTGCCAAGAAGAATGTCCTTTTTTTCCATCTCGGTGAACTGGTTCGGACTGACATTCATCCGACGGGCCGCGTCGGCAATTATCATCTCCTGCAGACGCACAGACACAGCCTCCCACTCCTCCCGAGTGTAGGTGGGCCAAAAATGTGAGTGGTGGACTTCTACATGAAGGTCTGGCTCGAGCGTCTGACGCGTGCGACTGAGATTCACGTGGTATCCACGCAGTATGAGATTTAGTAAATTAAAGCATGTTGCAGGTTGAAACTGCCGCAGCCAATCATCATAAAGGCAGAATTCCCACCCCTTACTTTCCGTGGCCGAAATGCGCAGATCGGCCAAGCGACTGTGCCGCAGGACCATTGGGACCGCAAGGTTTAGATCACTCTGTCCAATAATTATGTTTGGGTAATCCAGTATAAGCATATTGTGGAGAGTTTGTCGGAAACGACTTCGAGTCACAATGAGTTTCCCGGGTCGCTGACTCGCGGGCACACTGCGTAGCCAGGAGGCAATCTCCTCTGCTGCCTTCTCACGAGCAAGCTTTGTGCGCCGCTTCTGACCAGCAAAAACACTTTTGTGAACAATGCTGAGTTTCAGGTTCCCTGTTGCCGGTTCAAAAATAAGTACGGCACCATTTTCAGACCTAAACTTCCTGCCACCCTCAGCAGTTGGTTGTTCACTTGTGACATATGTAGCGCTGTCATCAACGATCCAAGTGCGCATTCCTTCCGAGAATAACTCCGCAATGTTTGTCACCGACAACCCGGCCTCCGTTGGGGCCGAGCTAAAAAGCTGAAGGTCGCGCTTCATACGCTCACGCAGAGTATTGAGTGCTATATTGTGTCGTATAATGGCTGTCATAAGTTTCATCATCAGCGGTTTGAGTCGAGGTACCCAATAACCGAATGCTGAATGACAGTTGTAGGCTAAATCGATGGCCACGACAATACCAGCAGGGAAAGGATACATTTTGGCAGAAGAATATTCGTAAAATCTACTTCTTGTATACTCCGCGATATTGTGACTGTCGTAATTACCCCAACGCAGTTGGACGTCAATCCAGTACTTGCTTGTCGTGTGAGCCCTATATTCGTCACCAGTTTCGTCAGAAAGAACCGTCGGCTTCGATGTAACAGGCCAGCGTGACGTTGACGCCATGACAATGTCGGGTGCAGAACTTGTGTACGTGTAAGATTTTTGCGGGTGCTGCTGCTGCAATGTGACGGATGCCGCATCTAATTCCACCATCATGTCCTTCAACTTGCTTGCGATGTCATTCACTACTGCCCCATGACACTTTTCCCATAGGGAACCGCTGAAAATCTTAATGAGCGACTTCTTAATCGTTTCAAGCTTGCCGCACATAAACACTCCGGTGGTATCAATTTTCGTCTCAAACCCGGCTTGGACGTCCGACCTATTGATTGTCGGACACCACCACAGCGCAAAGCGCCTGTTAGGAACATTTGCCAAACCGGCACGCTGCTGTTTGGCCAACTTGCTATCCTTTTTGGAGTTTTCAAAACCTCCAGCGCGGTTAAACTCAATACCCTCCCAGGATGGGAAACCCGTCCCCCTAAATAGACTATGCTCAAGAATGGCCTCCACACCACCAAGTGCGATGTTTGTGTCGACACGGTACCTCTCCAGTACACCCCCACAAATGTTGCCATCGTGCTCTTGGTGGAACCACCAATTCTTCAAGTACTTCCCTGCAAGGTAACGTTGGAACTCCATACGACACCGAAATCCTTTGTCAAACTGGAAAAGCTTTGCGTGACGCGAAAACAAAACCCGAATTCGCGGGACGCCTTTGTTGATGATATGTTCTATATCGTCAATTGAGAGCCGCGTTCCGGCAGCTTTGGCTTCACGATCCCGCATGTTGAACTCTGTCCACGCCTTAACGCTCTCCCGTACCTCCGTTTCCCACGGGGTATAGTACTGCAAAATATTGGGAATAGGAATGTTGTCGGCGTTTGTAAGTCCTGAATAGAAGAATTGCACACCCGTACTTGTTGACTTGGAGTAGACGAGGTCACGTGCAGGAATCAGCGAATGGCCCACAGATAACATACCAAGTCCACCGAGGTCAGTAGGTGCGTAAAATATGACCGGTGGGAAGCGAGCCTTTGCTCGGGAGTTAAGAGCCATCATAATTCTCGATTGCATTCGATGTTCAGCGCGAGCTAGGACCTGTTGAAGGGAGTCTGTTCCCAGTATAGCCTCACGGTAGTATGGAACAATTTCTGTGACGAGTGCATTCCACTTCGCCGCAATGCTTTGAAACGTTGAACTTCCAACCATCATTATGGCCCGTCGCGCCTTGTTACGTATGTTATTGACATCATCTGGAGATACCTGAAGGAAAGCACGCGCCGTGACATCTCTCGTCGTAGTATTCTGTAGGTTCCACGTGGATTCGTTCTCTAGCACCTCATCTTCGGTACGGACCACGGGCAGAATGCGTACAGAGAACCCTCCCATATCAAACAACAAATTCGGATTGTCTTTTGAATAGACGCTTGCTAGAGCATTAGATTCATTAATATCTGCAATGCCCGGTGGTAGCCGGCCACGGAACTCCCATATAACTGCTCGTGCGAGATTCACATCATTAAGGAAGAGACGCATCCGAGCGTCCCGCGGCCACTGCTTGAAGTTCTTGAAACCATAAACGGAAGCGTTTGCGGCACGCTTCTGGGGGTCACTTTTAGTTTCTTCCAGGTACCGGTGTCGCACATCATCAGCTTCAACCTTGGTGTATTTTAACAGCACATATACTTCATTCTTGTAACGACAGTATCCACGAATAGGGTGAGATGTGGCGAGTAAGGGATCTCGCATCCACGACATAAACGGATTGGGGCGCCTCGCCGGTCCAGCAATTTCTTGGCTTCTTTGTGTACCGAGTAAAAGCACGTCAATGACAAGACCCCAATACTGAGCCAGAAACGATGAAAACATAAAACCTCGTAACATCCCCTTGCGACAATGATAACCCATATCCTTAAACTCCACTACAACATCATGGCGACTGACGATGTATTCCGCCAATGACTTATCCATTATAAGCTCCAGTAGAGGCCGGAACAGGTTCCAATCAATGTTTCCGTAAAAATCATCCTCCAATTTTGCGTGTAACAGCACGACAGACTCATCCCGATCAAAATCCCAAATACCAGGGCTGTCGTTGATACCTTGACACCATTTGTAGACGAGAATAGGCACCGGTTCCACATCAGATGGCTTCACCCAATTAGGAAACAGCCGCTGCTGGTCCATAGCTTCGTACCACAGGTACTGGTCCAGAAAGGAGTCCACGAGCTTCTCGGAGGGAACAACGTTATAGATGGGGTACAGACTCGAAAAAGTATCCATGTACTCCACCTCGACGTTCTTAAACCTGCGAACGCGGGCAAGGTAGTCCACTATCTTCGAAAGTGTTTCATGGGGCGAATTAAATGCCTCCTCAATTCGGGCTTGTTCCTCCCGCTGTGCCTGAGTAAGACGGTTTGCGATATTGTGTTGGTCACGAAGACGATTCAGCGCGAGCTCCAGAAGGCGTAGTTCAGCAGGTCTCGACGCTTTAGGGAAGCTGATTTTCTTGAAGCCGCGGTCGCTAAGCCAGTTAGCCATCATGCGATAAATCTCCGTCGCTTGCTCAGGGGTTATAATATCCGTGTCCGTTCCCTCCATGTAGGACCGTTGGCGATTCTGCTCGTCCATGAGCTTCAAACGCGTAAGGCGCCCAAGGTTCTTCATGAAAGCCTGCTTATCCACTGTGTCACCTTCATTTATCCGCTTCCGTTGATACTGTGTGACGCGAACGTATTCTTCTGCCCGGAGTTTCACGTATTTGTTCACCAAATCCGTAAGAGGCTTTGCCAGTCCTGGTACCGACCAGCGGAGCCCGGCACGCCAGTGACGGAAGGCTTCATTCATGTGTTGATCCATTGTACGGATTACTTCCGTTCGCACGTCTGGTGGGAGCATCTCCCGCAGCTCCCGCCGGAACGCCTCCTTTATATTCACATCCTTATCTGTCTCCACGCGTTGGCGGGTGATGCGCTTCCCATCATGTTTTCCCTTAGCCTCACGACCCCGGAGTACGCGATCAGTTAGGTTCCCAAGATACCTTTGCAGCAGAGGTGTCATTCCACGAAGAAAAAAAACCCACACCCTCCATGATGGCGCCCAGAACCCACATCCCGGGCCTCGAAGCACCTCACCGACGTTAAACTTGCTGTACAGAACGTGTTTTAAGTCCCGCGATCTCTTGATTTGCCTCATTGCCCGAAGTTTATACCTGTACACGCCTGTGAGACGACCCAAATGTGAAAAAAGGTACTGAATTGCATCGGCGAGTTGAATAGAATCATTTTTCCCCAGTCGGTACATAGTATGCATGTCAATAAGTTGTTTCATAAAACCCAGAAGCTCACGGATGAGGTGAAACGCAGGCCCTAAGCGGCTTTTTTTAATCTCTTTAGTCGTCAGTGTCCGCGTTGGTTTTGCCTCAAAGTTGTAGTTTATGTGAACATACGGGAGGCTTTTAACATTAATAAGCTGCACCAACATGTTGTGGCCTTGCCGCATAACCTGGAGACCAGCTTCCAGCCAATCAATTTTGGTTTTGTGAAAGAAATCCAAATTTGCTAACTCGTCCAAACGTCGAACCGGTTGTCCCCCCTCATCTTGGTTACCACCTTCTTCTTTAGGTCGCTCCTTCTGTCGGTCCCGCCTGAGGTTTTTGGCAACATGGTGCTTCAACAGTTGTGTATAGCTCCTTAAAATTTTATCCCGCGTATCATTTGTAAGTAGGGATGGGGGATCCCGGCACCAGTGTTCCGCCACAGGAATGTCCACGCGACGCTTCATACCACCTTCGAATTCGTTAAACGGGCCAGGTGCAAACGCCAGCAACATGGCAGACTTCGTGTCAACATTCTCCAACGGAAGCTCCTGGAAAAAGGGGGAGAAGTTTTCCATCAGACTCATGGGTTGGCACCCGTCCTCGGGTTCTTCATCCCCGAGCCACTGGGACTTTCGCAACGCGGCTGAGCATAAGGCTACCGAGGATGACCCCACAGGATCTGAATGCCTCTTTTGTATTGCCTTAATAGGATTGAGGGAAGGATTCCAGGAGAAGCACGGAACGGCAGGGTCCTCATTCTCCACACGTATCTGCGCTGGGTAGCGATAGGGTGCAACAGTTACTCCATCCACCACATCACTATACAAAAAAGGGAATGCGATTTGCCGCTCAGTAAGCATAGTGAAGCGCGGTTTCCGAGGATCATCCCGGTGGATAACACGCCGAAGATCGTTAAATTCTGTCCATTCACCTTCTTCTTCTTGTATCGTCGAGGGTGCCTCAAATTTGGGTGCCCTAGGAATCGCTATATGCATCGCCTTTGCCGCGTAAAATGACTTCAAGTCCCACAGATAATAATAATTCCGGTCGTCCAAATTGGGAAGAATGGGAATAGCGTTCCGGAACAGGGTTTCTATCACATCGATGGTAAAATAGTAACCATTGGGACGCCGGGACCCGCGAATTTGGTTTGGGTGGACAAGCCGTGGAAAGGGGTCGTAGAACCAGTCCAGCACCGCCGCAGCATCTTCCTCGTCCAGATCGTCGTACAATGCCGGTGGCGGCTCCCTGTCCATAATGTAGTCACTGAAGTCTATTGGAGGTTCATTCTCGTTGCCTTTGCTTATCACCCGACGAAAAGTACCACATTCCTGCTGCAGTTCAACTTTGTGTGAACGCATTTTAGTCCATATCGAGCCCCACTGAGCTAGGTAGAGTGGCTCGGGTGCCGTTGGCGTGTCCTCAACAAGCGTAAGCACACCTCTCATGTGATACACGACGTTGACGTATCGAGCCTCTTCCCACGGCATTGGCATGTTTTCTAGCAGTTTGTACAATGCCAGAGGCATGTACCTCAGCAAAGCGACACACAGCTTCCGCTCGGCATTGAAGCGTTTACCACTTAAATCACCGTTATCCTTCACCAGTTTACGCAAGTACTCCGGGGGTACTTCATCCTTTTGAGCAACGGCTTCCTGGTATGTCGCACGGTACCCATACCGTTTTGTGTTGAGGTTTCGCCACTCCGCAATCTGCCTACGGTGACCGGATGACCACTTCTCAGTGACTCCCTCACCGTTATACTGATGCTCAAAGCCATCCTCCGTCAGGGAAATTCCACCACCAGACTTCATTCTGCACCACTCTATGGCCTACCCAGGCCCAGGGAACCGCGTTTGCCGTGCCCTCAGTAGATTTCTGCGCCGAAACCTAAACAACGCCAAAAACTACCCTTATGTGTTTTACCTTTACGAACAAAACGTTGGACAGAAGTGTGAACAGAATAGGCAAACAGAAGCACGGATATATTTAAACGTGCACACACCATGGTTAAAAGTCCGGGAATTTCTTCTTCGACGATCTAAGACAATATGGTGACCTCAGCACGGAGTTGCAACACTCCACGTTACTCCTCGAGGGAGAGTTCTGAACCTCTACACATGTAAAACCATTTTAGACATCGAAACAGTGTTAGCAAACGCATATACACTAAAAAAAACCCTCAGAAATGGGGAGAGGTTTGATCACGCAGACGTTGCTGCACTACATCTACTTTTTTTTTTTTTAAGAACCCTCTAGATTTAAAATAACTAACCAGGAAGACAGACTACCAACATGCCTTGCGGAATGGAGAGAAGCTAAGCCATACTAGGAAGGGCGCAAAGGGAACATCTCCAACAAAGAATTAATAGATTCCAGAGGCAGACACACAACTCCAAATATCCTATCGGGAAGATGCATCAGTAACACTCAAGTCCCATATAGGGTTCCGGATGCAAAGGCCTCGCAGAGGCCACGTGCCGTTTCAGATAGTTACGAGGGACCACACACACCCTTCAGCACTGCCTCAACTTCACGTCAAACATTTCTTTTCTTCCTAAGACAGAGGGTAGAATATTACAGTTTGCACGAAAGGGAAGGACAAAAGCGCACTGAATCCACTTGTCGACCACGCCAGCGACCTCGTTGTTGCGAAAACGATACACAAAGAGGGACCAGCAGACCAGGGGCAAAAAAAAAAAAGTGCAGTCGGTTAGCTTGTTCACGGAGCGAGCCGGCAAAAAACGATAAAAACAAAAATAGCGAAGATGATCACGATGACAATCATCACTAATACACTAAAAAGTAATCGGCCCGACCAGGCTCCTCCACCCGGTGCTCAACTAGCAGCAAGACAACCCGGTTGAGAAACCACCTGAGGTAAGCGCATCACAACTCGGGAATCGCCTTGAAAATGTAAGCGGCAGGTTTCCGCTTCTGAATCTGTACCGCCGCATTGATTACATCGGGCCAGCGGACCTCACGTTCGGTTCGTCGTTGCATGAAGCGTAGGGGCTGAAAACCAGCGAAACTCCCGGTGCGGGTGTAATGACTTTCGTAAAACCATTTCACAGGGCGAGACTGAATGCGGCGCTGCTTCCGGAAATCCGCGTCTGTGGTGTCGGGAACATGTTCCTGATACTGTTCCTGAGAAGGGGTATTCTCTATGCCCCATTCCATTTGAGGTGCCCAGAAGCGGAAATCCGCCCACTCCTCCTTCCAGTACCACGCTCTCATCTCAGACATTTTTGCCGACCGAAGTGTGCCGTCAGGCTGCCGAATAACAAAGCGCCTCCTCTTTTCATTCGTCGGATCGAGCTCCAGTTTCTTTAAAGCTTCATGGCCCACGTTGACACCAATTTCAGCGAACATCCAGTTATGCTCGGACTTGTTGGCGTGCTGGCGATGGGGGCCTGCCCAAATAGGCATTTGCCCGTACTGTTGTACCGGCTCTCCCGTCCTTCCAATCATCTCGGGAAACATACGACGGTACACGTCGTAATTGTCTCCCCAGTAATCTTCGTAATCTTGCTCCGTTTGCAAAAAACGGTAAGGATCATCCATTTCCCACACATTCGCATAACTCGCCTCGCGTCGGTTCACAAGATCCCGAAAGAGGAACCTATCACTATAGAACGTAATCTTTTGCTCTGCAAATCGCATTTTCCCATAGAAGAGTCCATGCTTACGCGCACGGACGTCCCGTATCCACTCCAACGCGAAGAGTCTTTTCGGCAGGGACCAGTCAGGTTCCACGCAGGCGTCATAGCAAGCCTTGAAGTGGTGCCACACAAGAATTTTGCGGACCAGAGTAAAATCTAGTCCATACATCTTCGACAACCGCTCGGGTGGCCACCTCTCAGGCGCCTTGCTCCAGAGAGCAAAGAGTTCTGGGCCCAACTCATCACGAACCTTATAATCCTCATTTATTTCGTAACGAAGTCGCTTGGACATATCAAAGAATTCAGGCGTACCCAAACTTGTTTGGAACGCTATTTTCCGCTGTAACTGCTCTTTGTTGTGTGGTGAATTCTGGGTCAAAGCTTCCAGCCAAAGAATGTCGACCGGGGACATAACCGCTAACAAAGGGCGGATTCGCCTGTCAAAGTGCTCTCGTAAACGCTGCATTCCTTCTTCGTCAAGGGACTTAAACCATTCGTTGAGGAACTGGATGTAATCACCAAATGTACAGGGATAACCTGCGTTGCGGTCACCGAACTCAAGCGTCTTCCACCGTTCTTTGATGATGTTACGAATAACGTCGTCATCAGACATTGTATTATCTTTTCCGGAAGCTAGTGAGCGCATATAACTTCTATACGTTGCTATCTTCTCCGCATTCGTTTTGCTCTTTAGTTTTAACAGCTCGAGAGAAAGAATGTTCTGAAGATACCATGCACCAAACGGATTTGCCCACCAGGGGATGTCGTATCGCCGGTCTTTAAGCGATTTTGGCATGTCCATGAACGGCTGCAACGCCTCATCCATATCCTCGGATCGCGGCCGAGATTGCCAAAGATCCCATTGGGGAGCATCAAAAGACTTCATTACACTTAAATCCCTCGTCCAAACCTTAGGGTCACGCCACTGCAGCGGCTTCGGGGGCTCCGTTAAAACGTGGTGTTTCCATGATTTGTGCTCACGGGGCCCCCGTTTGTTAAATGGGTATCGGCGCTGGATGTAAGCCCGTCGAAGCATGCGTCTGCCGCTATTTTTGAATCCTTCGACAGGGGTAACACACCTATGCTTCGCTATGCAGCACGATAGATCAAACAGGTAATTGTTTCCTCTCCTTTTGGGTGTGTTTTGACCCACTTAACTACGCTTATATTCATGCACATGCATGTTTGGCAAAGTACGGATACTAAACGGTTGAGCGGTTGGGGCAAACAACAGCACGTGCAATTACGCAGACACTTACACACAGATACGCAGGAAAGGGAAAAAAGTAGTGGATGTAGCAAACACCATTGTATCCAAACGACAACGTGCATATGCAAACGAAGGAATAGCACATCCCCTCTGGGAGCAGCGTTGTATGGTTTCAGTGTCCCTTTCTTTCCTCCCTGTTTTTAAAAGTATCCTACTACCAACAACTAACTGCACCATGTCTGACAAAGGGACCAGTAAGACACATTCCAGCTCGTGAAAAGGGTTACCAATAGCATGAACACGACCACCAGGGGGACAGGGTACATTAGCCGCTGCTGCTGTGCCAACATGGGAAGCTCCAAGTAACCCAGAAATACAACGTACGCATACATCACAAGGCCGACTGTATGCAGACAGTTACCAATTGCCCGGGGCAAGCAGGAATTGTGGAGAACTATAGGAAGAAGCACAAACTGAATGACTTTCGTCCAGATAAAATAAGGAAAATAACCATTGCAGTGAACATCAAATGAATAACGCCAGTCGACCTCCCATCCAGATTCATGCGGTTGACTCGAAGCCGCAAGAAAATGATTCGCAAATAGCCAAGTTACCGTAGCAATGGCACCGCCTGCAACAAAGTAACCGAGCAACACAGAATATAGCGTGTTGTACAGAATTTGGAGCAAACCTCCTCGCAACGCCAAACCATACGCTGCAACTGTTAGAACTAAGGAAAATATCTGAAGTACAATAAAGGCAGGATCATCCCTGTGATAATGATTCTTAGTCATTTTCCGCGCCTTACTCATTTTACTAATCAACGACGGCTTCACACAAAGGGAATACATCTGGGCCAATGCCGAATCCAACTCCATCTGATCATACTGAAAGGCACGTCGAGCAAACTCGGGCAACCTGGACACCCATCTCGACGAGAGCGTGAATCCTCCTTGTGCCATCTATACCTTGGTAAAAGGCGGTTACGCTACAGTTATATCGAAGCTATAAAGGGTTCACTTCCTATTTTCACCTACCGAGTAAAGAAAGATAGTACATAATAAATGACTACGATACCCGCGCGCTGTAACAGGCTCACTTGCTAAAATGCCTGCAAAGAAATGCATAAATTTTTTACTCTACCACTTTCATGAGGGAAGAAACGCAACACCGGAGCTGAGTGTAAACCACCCCGCCTTAATCACCTTGAGAAACTTCTTTTCATTCTCCTATGTAATTGTGAACGTACATTCTAAGTGAAGCAGTACCCTGCTCTTTTATCTACATATTATCGGACTGGTTGATTGTGCGGTTGAACGACTTCTTTAGAAATGTGGTGTCACACGAATAATGTCCCGGCCCAGGAAACCTATCAACAGTCCGCTTAAACCTGCCATCACAGCCCCACTTACTTCGTCCAGAGCTCGCTCTACCAAACGAGGAGTCATGGCAGACATCATATTGCCCGGGGCCCGGGTAATCGCTCCTGGTGGCTGTAGAAGTTAAACGGGGAGCAGAGCCGAGGTAGCCACCACTAGTACATTTGGGCTTTATAAAGTCGTAATGTTCATCATCGAGAAAATTCATAGTGCCTTGATGAGCTTTTGGCTTGATAAATTCAGAGACAGCTTCATTTAGTACGCGCAAGGGATGAATGCGGCGAGGTACACGCTCAGCTTCACGATGGGGTACAAGGTCATCCCTCTCTTCAGCCGGTTTTGGTGTTGGAAAACGGGCGACGTTAGACCAAAATGGAACTGAAGCCAACTGGTATTTTGGCCCCTTCCTCGGAATCTGGGCGTCGTATGATCCGGGCCCAATGTTCGACCGCGCCGGGTATTTTATCCTCTCGGATACCGAGATGAATGGTTTACACCTCCCTTCCTCGCTATGCACATGAGGCCGTCGCGGGGCAATTTCACCCGTGTACGCTCCCGGACCAGGATATGGGTTTGGCCCATAGGGGCCATCCCGAGCTGATTTGGTTCCAAAAGCAATTAAAGTCTCTGGATTTGCTGCCCTGTATTGCTCTTTACTCCGAAAAACACTGGGCAAATTGTAGGCTCCTGGGCCCGGGTTGCCGCTTCCACCACCGTTCTGCGAACGCTCAGTTTTGGAAGTGAATGAAATGGTGGGCTTCCTATTGTAGATCGACGTAAAGGAACCGGCAGATTCGTAATGTCCGGGGCCGGGACATTTGTTTGTTTCGAGTGGCTTACGGCCGCTATACTCATCGAAACATAACGTTCCCGACTTCGAGCGACGGTGCTTGCAGTTCGGATCATAATAACCGGGCCCTGGGGCAATGTGTCCCGTTGTATCTGGTTGACGAGAAAATCTGATCGGATGGGACCGCGACCGACGCTTGGTCGGGTGTCCATCAACCGTGTACGCACCAGGCCCGGGGAAGTCAATGGCCCCATAACCGGCAAACCGTTCTACCTTGGAATTAAAAGGAACCGTTGATATACAACCCTTCTGCAAATCGGCTGGTGTGATGTTGTAGGTACCAACACCAGGTATAGCAGCAGCAGCTTCTGCTCCAAACCGTTTGCTAGTGCTGCCAAACGGCGCCATACCACGGCAACTACGTTGATAGCTGACGTTTATGTCATACGACCCAGGACCAACTCCTGGACCAGTACAGCCTCCAGCACATATACCGGGGACTTTCGCTCTGGAAAGAGGCAATTCTTCGACCAAATAACTCATCTCCTTGGTGGAAGTAAAAAAGGTAAGATAGTTTGGATATTAATGATAACAGCAATCGCAAATGAACACGCCAACGACGTTAAAAGGAAAAGATTCCTTACAGCACACCCTTATCCTCGAAAAAAAAAAACGCAAACAAGCTGTAGCTACATCGCCTCTAAATGCGAGGCAGATACACTGCACAGCATTGTCTCCTTGTATTATTTCGATGTCCCCTTGACTAGTGTGCGCAACTGTTGAGCAAGAGCTCACCTCACTCCACTATCATATTGACTGCCGATTTTACGTCGGATTTTTGTATGCTCATATGGCAAAAAATAGAAACACCATTAAGCTTACAATAATACACAACACCACTACAATATGAGATGCAAAAAAACGGCAGCTTATTCTTTTAAACGGTCGAGATGCGCAGTTCGAACAGAAAAGTGTATCGGATTGAGGCTTATTGTATGCGACCGAGCCTAGTTTGAACATCACGAAACACTGGTTACAATAAGGAAAAGAAATAGATTGACTGATTTCTGTCCTGGTGAGCGAACCCCCTCTGGGACAACGGGGTTTACTGCGGCAACACGAACCGTAAACCTCTTCACAAAGGAAACATTCCCAAATTGCTGACTGTTGAGGATGGTTCACACAACAATGTTTGTCTGATGAGAGAAGCCAGAGCTTGTGTCCGTTGCTGCATTGTGGGATCCATGACTTGTAGTATAACTCAAAAACAAAAACGAGGGCTGTCTCCATCCACTCCGTTAAAGTGACCAAACGTGGAAATTCGTCACTGAAACCAACATTAGAAGACTGGGCATAGAAAGGAATACCCTCGTTTTCAGCATTGAATCTTACATCTACAGGTCCCGAAAAATTGCACGACAGCCGAGCACCACGAAAATAAAGATCCTTACTGTCCCCCACACGATCCGTATATTCTCCTTCACCAGAAGGACGTGGGGAAGCGCTCGTCGCTGCCGTTAATCTGGACACGCGAGAGGAGCGTCGTTCGTCAACCACACGTATTATTCCGTCAAAAGATTTCGCAAGATAATCAAGAGATAAACGCAGTGAACACTTTGTATCATCGCTTATACCATCCTCCCCCAGCCGCACCTCCGTAGCCAGATAAACTTCGGCAAGAAAATGAAGCGTTTCCTCGGCGTGTGGTTTCATTATTCGCATTATTCCATCTTCACCCATCCAATTTAGAGTAAAGTAGCGACAGATTGTTTCGATGATACCGCATCTTGCATTAGTGGTAGCGTTACTCACTTCACGAAACACGTTTTGTACCGCTGTGGATGTGAATACTTCAACACATCGTGACCAAATCGTCGCTCCTGTAACGTCGATAGCTTCCAAAAAGCTGCTTCTCAAGAACATGAGAATGACGTCAAACAGGATAAAACTATAAGCTTCATAATGATGAACAACGTACGACTCGCTGACATCATCCACACGTCCTGTAGGACTCACCACGGCATACCACAGCTCAAGTGCATTGTTAAAGTGTTCTCTTCTGCAGTCATCGTAATTCTCAAATGAGATCAGTGCTTGACGCAAGACACTTAGAGTATTTCGATAAAACGAAATGTGGGGATTAAGCACATCCCACACCGCAGGGGTAATATGAGAATCACAAAAATCTTTTCTCACTGCATTATCACCTTCCCAACAGCTTGTATAAATTCTCCCGCGATCTTTCTGACAAAGTGCGAAAAGGCACTCTGTCAAAAAAGGAACTAGTCTGAATACCAGCGCAGCCGAAGCAACGTCTCTGCAAGAAAGTCGATGTTTCTCACGGTCTACCTTACTTACACTCCTCGCCCAGAGATGACTTGGTGCCGATAAAAGCAACGCAGCCGTAACGTCTGATACCGACCACTGAATATCTCCGAAAGAACGCTTGGAACTAAGTTTCTGAATGCAAGTTGACGATACAAAATATTGAATGTAAGCAGTCAACAACCGGTGGTATAAAGGCAACCCCGTAATAGATGAACCTTTAAATAAACGAACAACCGACTTGAAAAATACATTAATTTTTCCTCCCATAGCATTTATTCGAGGTAGCCTCACAACGTCGCTAGAGCATTCCTCTGTACGGCGGACGCCGTAGAGTAGCATACGCAAAATGAAATAAGAAATCGGCGAACACCGAAGGGAAGTCAAAACACGCCTACTGCTCGGTTCCAGTCGTGTCACGAGTGGTGGTGCCCAGAACGGTACAAGCATTAATGGGGGGCAGCGGGAACGTGGAAGGTCAAACAAGTTGGCTTCGGGTGCCTCCTCAAACAGCTCATGAAACGTCGGATGGAAGGTGGAAAACGGAAAGTCAAAATAACGGAGGTACGAGCCAGTTTCTATTTCGGTTTCAGCGTCTCCCTTCCAAGATTTCTTTAGCTTCACAGCAAAGTCATGTTGCGGAAGCGACAGGGCCTCCAGCAAGTAACAGAAATAGCCCCCAGGAGCCAAGAATCGAAATAGTGCGAGCGCTGTTTTACCATTGGGGTTTGAGTTTGCAACATCCATCCATGATAATTCACCAGCTCCACTTCTACGTCCGTCGTGGAAAGGGGAACCAAACGTCATATCGCATATGTTGAGAAACCCACCTTTGTCCAAAAATGTGTCTAATACCAGTTTCGTTTCATAGTGAAGTGGTTGAAGTGGAAAAGAAACACGTTTGAAAAAATCTTCTAGAGAACTTATTTTCTTATCTACACCCATGCTTAATATAACTACGGCTACAAATTCTACAACTCTAAAACCAGCAGTACGAGCAAAGGGAGAAGCACAAAAAATGAAAAGACGTATTAGGAAACTAAGAATCAGAAGTGGACTCTTAAAATAGACATGCAAAAGCGAGGATCCCCCCAAGCACGGGGTCGGTGGGTTAACAGCAATAAAATAATAGCTCATTATATCATTAACTAAACCCTCGTGCAACATCAGAGTACCAGTCTCGGCGCTATTTCATTACGAAAGAAAAGCGCAAAAAGCTATAACAGTGATTCGAAAGAATGGAAAGCCCCTCGGAGGCACTAATCTTCGCGGGTCTTGATCAGCGTTACATCCGAAATAACATAACTTCCTTTCCGCATTTCCCATATTCACACCTCAAATCGGCGAAATAAACTGCAAGTACCGAGAGATAGTATCGGCAGTAAAATTGTTGGAATTGCATGATATTATGGACCACATACGACCCTCAGTCAACACGTCTTCCGGAACAATGGTAGACATAACAGAAAAAAGGAACGAAAATCACCAAAAAAGCAACTTGAACCACTAACCCATCCTCAGAGGCACTATCGAACGTGTACTGGAATAAAACGATCACAACTCCATCGACAAGGTGAATAAAAATATGAAACCAGAACAAAAATGGAAAGATATCACATGTGAATGTCCTTTTGTTTTCAAAAAAAAAAAGAAAAAAAGAAAAACGCGTGGCCCCCGTCCTCCGCACACAGGTGTCGGCTGGGGACCACTTACGCAAAAAAAAAGGTTAGATTTAACATAATTCTAGATTCAAAGGACACCTGAAAGACCGTCCGTTTACGTTTGCTGCCTTTCCACACACACATATAGACAGCTGAAACATCTGCAAAGTGACAGTAGCACCTAGCTAACCGCAGCAACGGCATCTGCAGTCGGTCCAAGTGCTCTCCCGGACTACTCCACACAACCCCCCATAGTAGGTCTATACACCCTCTTCCCTAAAACTAAATATCTTGACAATTAAAGAACTACCACCTGACTTCCCACACACCCCTGAGTATTCGGTGCCTGAGATCCCCCAACCTCTGCCTATAACCTTACGACCCGTTTGGGCGGCAACTGTTGCCGGCACCTTTGCGTGGTTAGCAAAAAAAAAAATCATTTAAAATCATCCTTATCATTTTTCTTGTGAGCAACGACGTCGAAAGTATCAACAATACGAAAGGTATCTGTATTTTCTTCGCGCATGCTGCTTCTCTTCACCCGCCCCGACGACTCCAGTCCCTATCTGAACCGTTCGTTCACGCTTCTGTTCTGTCGAGGACAACTTTCATTTGTATATAGTACATGTACTTGGGTACCTGAGCTCTGTAAACCCCTCGCTATTATGCGGCGAGGTGCTCATGTTATCGACAGCATGGCAACGGCACGGCTTTTCAGTTGTGCGAGAGGATCTTGCAACGAGGCGGGAATTACCTTTTACCCCAGTCGTTCCACGGTGGCCCCGTAGGCATTCAGTATTCTTTACACTGGCACTCCCATTTTCCACATCTTCCCCATCGTACGGCAACAATCTAAAACTGAACGTTGTCTTTCCCGGAGTATGGGAAACCTAGGTCAGCGCCGCATAGGCATCCAAATCTCCGACCGCTACGTCACCACTGCACCCTACTTTTTTTTCTTTTTTACAGCTGAAGACGCAGTGCTTCAGCGTCGGTGGTCATCTACAGTGCTCGATATTATCCCGGGACCCTGCTCTGGGCACTTGTCTCTGGCACACCCTTCTGGCAGACACTCGCCACACACCTTCCCACATATCGAACCGGGTTACACCCATTCGAGCGGTCAAAACGCCACACCGACACTACATGAGTGCCCTCCGGAATACCTTGCATCATTGTCTCGCAAGCACGCCCCTGTTCCTGCTCTGACTGCCACACTTGGCTCAGAAATGACCTCTCACAAAGAAGAACATTTGGGTTAGAGCCTCAGGCCCTTGTTTCGTGGTCATCCTCCCTAACCCCCCCCCCAAAAAAAAAAAGCCATACACATGCGCTATCACTTCGGATGATTCATCGTCGCTTTTTCTTTGCGGTTTCAACTTCCCTGTCATCACTAATCCGGGGTATGCGTTTGGATCCCGGGGGACCAGATTCTACATCCCACATCCTTCCCAGCAGGCCATCCTTCGTACCTCCCTCTTCTCCACGTCTTGACGAATCCCCGTATCCGACTTCTCCCTTAACTGTTCAGGTATCGCCTGGATCACTGGACCTCTGAAACGGGACTCTGCGGACGGGGTACCGACAAGCTCCCGACGTGCATAATCCACTCTGAGGCATTTTTCTAGCTTAATTAATTGCCTCCATTTGGTCTCCCCTGGGCCTCTTCACCACGTAGCCCACTGCCGCCCATTTTGCAGGGCAGTATCACGTTGCGCGCTAATGCATCACTGGGCACCTTTGACCATCCACAGGAAGCTGTATGTGTTGCCCTGGAAGTCCCTTCAGCACGGATATAAATGAGGTTTTTCTCGACCCCCTTTTTGCAGCGCACCATCTCCATTAAGTTCCCTCAGCGCTCCCACCGGTACCCGTTGACTTCACCCAAAGTATTTCAGCGTACCATTGCGGAGCCAAGCGGCAAACCTCTCTTCCAAAGTTGTCACCCCCTTCCACTTAAGCGCAGGACGTGTGTGTTCGAAGGCTTTTCCTCAGCGCGCAGTGGGCCCTTCCCCCCGTCAAAGCAGACATATCCGCCACCGCCACTTCCCCGTCCCCCTTGTGCCGGAGCAGCTGCGTCACGCTGTCGGCACCGCGTGTGCGACAGGTTCGCGGCGGAGAGTCCCCCTTTCCGGTCATTTCATTGAGCTCAATCTCGAAGTGACCGGAAACAAGCCGTGCCGACGTGCACGCAGGTCTGTTGATGAATTGCTCCTGGCAACTTGTGCGGTGTACGTGGCAAATTATGCGCACACCGGCGCTGCACCAGAGGCTTGGAATGAGGGACACGGAGTCAACGAACGTCATAAACCCAACTTCCTCTCTTGCTCCCCACCTTTTTTTTTCGGAGGTTCTCCGAACGTCACTTCCGTCGCGACGTTCTCTCCTTGTTAACCGCACCCTAGCCTGCGAGCCCCTTTAAATGACCAGGTCCGTTCCTCATCCTCGTCAAATATGATGGCCCCAGCCCAAATAGTCATGACCAACGTGGTTGAGTCAACGGCGTGGATCTGATGGCGCGCTGTGGGACGCCTTCTAACCCTCATTATCGTTTAAACCTCATTTTCTCCTTCCGGCACGCCCTCCTTTATTTTACCCGGGGGAAGCCTGCTTTCGCAATCTTTCAACTAGTAGCGGTGCTTTTGCCCCAACGGAGAAAATTTGACCCCTAGAAGCTGCTTTACCAACCCTCTGCAGCGCCCAACTCCATATGAGCAGATTGACCACGTGGTAAAGTTTTCCGGTGGTCCTGCTGCGTTCTGCGGTTCCGGCCACCAATATAATTTAGTATTCCATTACGCTCTTTCAAACCTCCTTCAACAACGGGTGATCCTGCCTCTTTCAGCACATCGCCCCCGTTCACGCTCAATGGAACGTGCACTACGGTACTTACTGCCTGAGATTATGGTCTCCCGGGAGGTGTTTGGTTTCTCTCTGAAACAAATAAAAGACAGGAGTGAATTCTGCGGCACACCCATGACCATGGTGCTTCGATATGAAGTGTCCTTCACTTTTCTTCCATGGCTTCACTCCAGTAAGAAAACCGTTTTTAACTTCACCAGCATTTCTGTTGTTGCTGAAGACGCCCTTTGCATACACATTGCGGATCCATCGATATATTTTTTTTTTTAGTGTAAAACCCTGCAGATTCGGTTTTTCATTCTCTTCTTTTTTTCCCCAAGCACCACTGGGGTCTACGGGGTTAGTGCCGCTGCACCAAACAATGTGTGTTCCCTCTTCCTGGCACAGGTCCCTCCATAGTAGCCCTACTCCCGGTATGCAGAACAGCAAAATCATTCCTAGAGACCGCCTTTTTCACTCCATGATATCAGCATTCAAACGCACAATCGTTATATCGACCCTGAAGAAACAGTTTCTGATACCGGGTGGTTTGCTCCGTAGCTTTTGTAACCACGCAGTTGTCAAAAGCGAGCAAAACACGGTTCAACATCAAATATTGAGGCATATCACATGCTGCTGTGACACTTTCCAACGTGGTGCTGTCAACTCCGACTCTCACCGCCTTGTTGCGTGGAAAGCTTCCAACGGGTCGCACAATACTGTCACAGTCCGCTGGGTGGAAGCGTGCGAGTATGGTCTGCGAAAGTTATGACGACGGAAACTAAGGTTTTTTCTTCGCTTTGAATTCCCAGGAGTTGAGCTACCCATCTGATTTGGAATAGTGTGGGCGGAATCCTGCCGGGCGTCTCTGTGATTTCTCTTTGCAAGCACTCGGAACCATCTCAAAGACACGCATACTGTCACCATGCTAAGCGTGCAGGCTTGCGTTACGGGAAAAGATGGCGGCGTGCTGATGTCAGGCTTGGTCCTTACTCTGTGCACTATCGTGGTGCCATGCTTCCTCTTTCTCGGCGGTTTTCCGTCCTATGGCCAGGGGAGAGGATAAACGGCTTCAGCAAACATAGCGGACTGTTATCCCTTGGTTTCTTCAACTGTTTGCAGTGAGATTTTTTTTTGACTGCTATGGACCTGCTTAGAAACGTCCACACCTCAGTTATGCGTTCAACCGGCTGAAACGCCTCGGTAGTTTCATCCCTGGAAGTCGGCACCCTGATCAGTGGTGCGTCGGGGTGCTTTGTCCACCGCGCTTGATGCGTCTCTGCACGAGTTTCGGTTGACCGTGGCTGCGCCAGCGGACGGCCGCCCACCACCAGACCTGCACATGACAGTGGTTATGAGTTGTAAACGGATGCTGCATAGTCGACGCTACTCCTCTCCGCGTTTGACAGTTGGGAGTCGTAGTTGCCCCTTGGGGCAACGACTCTAACACGTATGGTCCATATGCTAAAACGGCTAAGGCCATCCTTTTTGTTACCCTCCAGGGGCTTTCCGATGACGTGGGTTGCGGTCGGTACATTTCTTCACCATACCAACAAAACCAACCCCTACCCTCTACGGAGAACCGTTTCGCCAGTACTACGCAAAGGTATTTTTCGCCTGACTGAAACTCTGGCTGTTTTATAAGGCTGTTTCTCTATGTCGGGTATCGGCTTTTTTTTTCATCGTCGAGGTTTCGCTCTCTTCAGCAGAAGTAACTTTCTCGAACCCAGGTCCAGCGTTGCTATCTCCGTCTCGGGGCTGGGGCGGCGGCTTTAGACGGTATTCGGCAGTGTTTGGCTGTCCGGTTTGCGTCCAACGCCCCATCATGGCACCACCACATCCTTGTTGCACTTCGGGCTTTGGCGGTTCCCATTCCTTCACCAACATGTCGGTCCACCGTTGTCCTGCTTCCAGGACTCCCCGGAAACACGGGAGCCCAAGACGCAGTGGGGTGGCTGCCGGACCGCACACTTCCTCGAGGTTTTCGACCTCTCTGTGCTTCCATTCAGACTCCTGTAGAGGTAGGCTGGTGTGGCAGTGAGGTGAACGTCGAGGGTGAACGTGGGGTGCTGTGGTTACTCCTCCAATCGATCCTAATCTCGTTGCCCCCCTCGGGCTTCCGGTCCCACTGCACTCCGACCGACTCGTTCACCGCCGTCACCACTCACGCTGAAGTGGACCGGAACGGTCCGCGCTTGACAACCGGAAGTAACTTTTCTACCTTTTCCGGCACGCCCGAGCACCTTGTGCGGGGAGCGGCAGGTCGCCGCACCCCGTAGAGAATTTTCGCTGTGGACAGTGCGTCGCCACCTGACGAGCCGGCCGTTGGCGGGGCCTATTGGTGCTGCCCGCAGCGTAGTCGGGGGTGCCTCCTCTCCTCCTCGCTGGAGTTCAGTGGCGGGTCACGCCTTTGGTTCCCTCGCCGATGTCGTGGATGCTTTGCCTTTAACGATTTCGAAGGCGGGGTTAAGACGAAGGTGCTGCTCATACCGCAGGCCTCGGTGTTACGTTTCATGTGGGGCGGCACTGTGACCATGTAGCCTTTACTTTGCAAAATTTACTGTGTGCATCGCGGGCATGGGTGCTAGATGCACCTCGGTGGGTTGCATATGCACGGCACTGAGTCTATTTGGCATCTGATGCGTCGGCAATGCACCTTTCGACGTTTTAAAGGGGTTCTGACTGTGCACTTATGTGTTGAAATCAGGATGTGAACATTTTGGTACAGGGCACGTTCGCAGGTAGCGCCTTTCCATCCCTTTTGCTTCACAGTTCATATTTTACCACTTCAAAATTCTGTTTTTTCATTGTTTCCTTGATCTAGTGTAAAGTGTTTTAAGCAGGGGCTCGACCGCCGTTATCTCATGGCGTCGCGTTTGGCTGCTTTTCAACCGGACATCATCGAGTTCTTTCTAGCGAATAAAGCATCTTTGCAAACACTTCGGAAGGAATGGCGTGCAGTGGAAAAGGGCTTTGTTGGCTACTTCAAGGATTTCAGGGATACTCTAAAGGAACTGAGGGGCAAAGAGCAGGCCGATAAACAAGAAGGCAAAAAAGAAGAGCTTTCATCTGGTTCGCGTGCTGTCAATCAGTTTTATGAGTCGGAAGAACTGGCGAAAAGAATGAAGTGGAAAAGGATAACATGGGATGAGGAAGCAGATTATAACGGCTTTGCGAGACGGCTTCTCGACAATGACGACCTAATTAAAAGTGTACCTGCGTTCTCGTTTTTGGCAATCCACGTGGCGAAGGATTCCTCTTGCGCCGATTTTGTTCGCTTCCCTCCTCGGGAGCAGCGCTTTGAGTCGGGAACGCTGACAAACTGGGTTCTCAGCGAAAGGACTCCGGCCACAGTCGAACGTTATAAGCCAAGCAAGGTAAGGAGTATGCGAAGCCCCTTCGAGGTAGATTGGACTGCCGGCGAGGCGAGGGTTGTCGATACAACTTCTATACAAGAGGTCTTGGTGTTTTTGCAAACTGTTGCTCCAAGACTTCAAGCCCTACAGGTGCGTATGGAAGAGCAACAGAATCAAATTGCCAAAGACATTCCGAAACTGAAGCTTCGCGTCGGTGCGGAAATAAGGTACAATAAGCATGATACAACTGCGTGGGACGACCCCAACAGGTGTGCGGATCCCGATTATGTGACCCCAGACGATGTTCAGCAGTTCGTTGAGGGAATGATGAAGTCCGCCTTGCTTTACCGTTGGTTTCTCAAGGATCAGCGTGTGCGCATTATGCCCCCCGGGCGCCCGTACTTACTGAATCCAGAGAGAAAGGAAGTGCAAATCCCCGCGAATTTTGCCGCCTATAACTGGTGGGGGGCACATGCCAGATTCCAAAAAGTGGAGGCGTTCATACTGTTCACGATCAATATGTGGTGGCTTTGGTTCACACTGGCTATTGTTATCGTTGGGGATGTGGAGATTCTGTAACTGATTTTGTGGGCGTTTGTTTTACAGAGATAACTAGCATGCCGTCTCCCGAGTGTCATATCACTTGTAAGATAGGCGGAGGCATTGGTATGCTAATATCGTGGGTGAATTTATGCGATGTTAAACTTCCTTCTGATCGTCATGGGGCTCTATTTTTCTTCACTTTTTCTTTTGCGCTATTTCTAACATTCCTTCATCGCTATTTTCTTTCTGATTCTCATTCTGTCAGGATCGTCGGTTGTTGGAAATCCTCCTTTAAGTCACAAAATGTCACGAGCATCTATAATGAAGGAAGCCTTTGAGCTCCTTCAAAGGGATGGGAAAATCCCAAAGGCTTCCATTCCAACTGCTCTTCGGGCTGCCGGCATGAACCCAAGTGAGGAGAAGTTAAAAGAAATCATGGCGACCGCCGTTGATATCGACATGGCAGGATATGAGTCTCTTGTAACTGAACATTACGATAAGACGGATACAGTGGAAGCTGTGAAGGAAGCATTTCGCGTTTTTGACAAGGACCACAATGGAACAGTTTCGGTGGCTGAGTTCCGCCACATCATGACAACTATGGGCGAGAAATACACGGAGGAAGAATTTTGCGACTTGATTCAGGGTTTCGACGCCAACGGGGTAATACCCTACGAAAAATTTGTGGAAAAAATGCTTGCACCCTTTACAGAGCATGAGAGTGCGTAGTTAACTCGAAGGTGCACAACGCTATGTAGTCCTCTCCATATGAACACCCGCCCCCTTCGTTTTGGGGGGGGGGGGAAATCCGTAGACAACTCTGTGAATATGTTTGGTTATAAAGAATTAAGAATCGTGTTGTTTATGTTCGTTTTGGTACCACCTCACATGTTTTCCCCGTATAGAAAATGACGCTTCTGTTTGTTCTGCTACTTCTTTTGGTGCCAGGAAAGGGTAATGGTAAAGGTGAACGTTATCAGCCGCTCTGATTTGGAGTGGACCAAGGATCGGAACGGTGAAGTTCCGAGGGTAAATCGTAATTTTGACAGCAAATACAATCCCATGGCGAAGCAGGTGGAGTTCACGCGTGCAATCAGGGCAGCAAAACTCGATCGTATGTTTGCGAAACCATTTTTCGGTGCTCTTAGCGGCCACCAGGATACAATTCAGTCGATTGCTGTGGATTTTACCAATTTGTCTACTGTCGTTAGCGGGTCTGTCGACGGCGGTATGATTGTTTGGGATGCTTTCACGAAGAGACCCAAAGTGATTGTGGATGCCCACCGACACTCAATCGACGGACTTGTGATATCTCCTGATGGGGTGGCATGTTTTAGCGCTTCCCGGGACAAGGTGGTTAAGATGTGGGACCTTGATTTTTCTTCGGATAGCTCCAAAGTAGAACCCCTGGCGGAGTACCTTGGGGAGTTTCCGTTTTCTTCAATTGATCATCACTACCAGAAATCACAGTTTGTCACATCGTCCGATGTGGTGCATGTATGGGACGTCAACAGAACACAACCTCTTCAACGGTTTTCGTGGGGGGATGACACGGTTTCGTGCTGTCGCATTAATAAAGTAGAGACGAATCTGGTTGCATGTTGTATGTCCGATCGAGGTGTGTTTATATATGACATCAGAACCCAGGCGGCCCACTCCAAGGTTGTTTTGGAGATGTGTTGCACGAGTTTAGCATGGAACCCGATGGATCCGAACACTTTCGTCACAGGAAGTGACGACCGGAATTGTTACCTATTTGATATGAGGATACCGGGACGCCCAAAGAATGTTTTCCAGGGGCACATTGCCGGTGTGACGTCTGTTGACTTCTGTCCCACAGGGAAAAAGTTCGCAGCGGGATCACTTGATTTTACGCTTCGTATTTGGGATATTCACCAGACAACCAAATCGAACTCTATTGAAATGTTTCACACGAAGCGCATGGCGAAAGTATTTTCGGTTAAATGGTCCCCGGATAGCAGATATTTATACAGTGGAAGCGAGGATGCTATCCTTCGCATTTGGAAGGCAGACGCAAGCAAGCCCATCCGACCTTTGCGAGGACCGGAGAAGAACACGTTTAACTATATGCGTTCATTAAAGGATAAATATTCTGGGTTTGTAGAAGTGAGAAGGATTACTAACCAACGGAATACACCTAAAGCCATCCGCAGTGCCCAGAGGCGTAGTAAGAAGGCTGAGAAGAGAGAAATGGTGAAGGAGGCATCACGAAGAAAGTCTGATGACATAAAGCCTTTGGCAAAGCGCAAGGTTTATCAGTATCTGAAGTAGGGATCTCGTCCGTAAGCGCGTCAGTTGCCTGTTAAAATGTTGCGATATGTTAGTACGTATGAAAGAAGTAACTATAGGTTTGTGTATAAGCGGAAAAAAAAATGTAAGCCCCATTCTGAGTTAAATAACCAATGGAAACGCGGTTTAGTCGATAACTTCATTAACCATTACACCTACCTGACATTTGCTGTTACGTGTTTGCTCTTCCTACCTAGCTGAATTATCCCTGTATTCGTTCACCTTGTTTTTTTTTACGAACTTTAAGATCCACCAAAGCACGGTAAGCGCATTTTCGTCTTGTATAAGGGATGACAGCTCTAGAGCGGTACGCCTTTAAGGTCGACTATTGCGACCCACAGGCAAACCTTGTGAGGCAGTATCTTTTGTTGTACTTTGCGGAGGATTCGACAATAGAAATGCACGACCTCAAGACAAAACGTGTTTTTCTCAAGCGATGCGCCTATCCGTCACTCACTCCAAGGGAGTTGTTTATTGGAGCAACTGTTGGTGTTTTTTCACGTTCATTGAAGCTTGTGGACTATGGCGATGAGGTAACGCGTCGCCACTTTTCAGGATCAGAAGCCGAGTTTGTTGTTTTTATCCAAGAGGGAGGACTGCGTCATATGGGTTCCATTATTGATAGAATGCATACTTGGGAGCTGAGAATAACAAACATCCGATTGGTTGATTTACCGGATAGTTTGTGTTGTGACCTCGGGGTTTCTAGACGTTGTGTGGCGATTCTGTTTAAGGGATCAAACGCCATAGAGAAAGTTGGAGGATTAAGTACAGAGTTTCCTAACATGACTGTAGTTGTAGCGGAACCATCAGATGTCAACAGTGTTCGCGGTGCCGCTTTCGGACCTGGGGGAACGACTGCCGTGATGAAAAATTGCTCTGTTTGTGTGATCAAACCTCACGCTATAATGAGCGGTTACCAAGGGGCGATCATACAACGTTTAATTGATGAAGGGTTTCACATTACAGCTTTGGGGATGTATAGCTTAACTGTCGCCGATGCGGAGGACTTTCTGGAGGTATACAACGGCGTTGTTCCTGAATATCAGAGACTTGTGGAGCAGATGTCAAGCGGCCCGTGTTGGGCAGTGCAGGTTTGCGCTGAAAATTCTGTTTCGGCACTCCGGGCGATTTGCGGGCCGCATGACCCAGACGTTTGCCACGTACTTTTCCCTCACACTATTCGATCAAAGTACGGTGTTGACCGCACTCGAAATGGGGTGCATTGTACTGACTTAGAAGAAGATGCGCCCCTAGAGTCTGAATTCTTTTTCTCGCTTCTGCAGAACGCTTAGTTTGACATTTTCCCTCCCCTTGTTAGATGTTTTGTCGTTCAATGTTATCATACCAAACCTTGTCAAGAGTCTGAAACTGTGCATGTAAGTGTCTTTTTGACGTGTTGATGTAGCACAATTGTGGCACGCAGAGCTTGCGTGGGGAACAAACGTTGAAATGGAATGATATAACGGGTCCTTTGGGGTCTTCGTGGCCTACCAGATGGGTTCACCATGTAGTAGAGATCCTTTCGCTCTTTTATTTATTCTTTCCCTCGTTAACGAAGAGAATAATTGCAAGGAAGTAATAACAGCATAGGGGCCCATAAAGCCTTTACAGTAAATACCTTTTACGGGCACTCAGGAGGATGATTCAGCCACAATTAATTTTACTCCGCGAGGGTACCGATGCCTCTCAAGGTAAACCCCAACTGATCAGTAATATTAACGCATGCATGAACGTTGTTGACACGGTTAAAACGACACTTGGTCCCTGTGGGATGGACAAACTGATTCACAACGGCCGTGAGGTTAATATTTCCAATGATGGCGCAACGATCATGAACTTGTTGGAAGTTGTCCACCCAGCAGCCAAATGCCTTGTGGATATTGCCATTTCGCAGGACCATGAAGTCGGTGATGGGACAACTTCGGTCGTTGTACTCGCTGGTGAACTTTTGAAGGAGGCAAAAAACTGCGTGGAAGATGGAATCGCACCACAAGTGATCATCAAAGCGTTTCGTAATGCATTGTCCGTCGTAATGGAGGCGCTTCAAAAGCTATGTGTTCCGTTCGATCCCAACGCAGAGGAAGGTCACCGAAATCTTGTGCGGTGTGCAGAGACTGCACTGAACTCCAAACTCATCAATACAGAGCGTTATTTCTTTGCCAAGATGGCAACCGATGCTGTGTTGAGTCTCGACAACGACTTAAACCTCGATATGATCGGCATAAAGAAGGTACCTGGAGGCAGTATGGGGGAAAGTATTCTCGTTGACGGTGTCGCGTTCAAAAAAACCTTCTCTTATGCTGGATTTGAGCAACAACCTAAGAAATTTCAGTGTCCGAAAGTATTGCTCTTGCATGTCGAACTAGAGCTGAAGGCGGAGAAAGACAACGCTGAAGTTCGAGTGAAGGACCCCAAACAATATCAGTCAATCGTGGACGCTGAGTGGAAGATTATATTCGACAAGATGGAGAAGTGCGTTAGAAGTGGCGCCAAGATTGTGCTATCTCGACTTCCCATCGGTGATATAGCAACCCAATACTTTGCCGACCGTGACATCTTTTGCGCGGGCCGTGTCGCCGCTGATGACATGGCTCGTGTGGCTTTGGCGACGGGTGGTGTTGTTCAGTCTACTGTAAGCAACATCACTGAGGATGTTTTGGGAAGCTGCGCACTCTTTGAGGAGCGGCAGGTTGGGCCGGAGCGGTACAACTTCTTCACAGGATGCCGGAACTCGAAGACCGTAACAATTATCCTTCGGGGTGGGGCTCAACAGTTCATTGATGAGGCTGACCGCTCCCTTCACGACGCGATATGCATCGTGAAACGGGCATACAGGACTGGGTCCGTTGTGGGTGGTGGTGGCGCAGTGGAAATGGAGCTCAGTAAGGTTCTTCGCGAATATTCGCGCACCATCCGTGGGAAGGGGCAGATGGTAATCAGTGGTTTTGCGCGTGCTCTTGAAGTCATTCCACGGCAGCTGGCGGAAAACGCTGGACATGACAGCACTGACAGCCTCAACAAGCTCCGTCAGAAGCATCACGCGTCTGATCAAAGCGGCAAGTGGTATGGTGTTGATATCCTCCATGGTGGTGTGTGTGACACATTTGAGCGCTTTGTCTGGGAGCCAACACTAGTGAAGCGAAATGCCATTCAAAGTGCCACAGAGGCCGCCTGCCTCGTTCTCTCTGTTGATGAAACCGTTACAAACCCAGAGTCAGAAGCAGGGAAAAAGCAGGCTGCCGCAGGTCGGGGTGGTGGTGCCATGCCGGTCAGTAAGGCTGGCATGGGCGGATTATTCAAAGGGGCTCCGGGCGTAACGAGGATGAAGGGTCGTGCCGGCCGCTGACGGAGAGTTCGTGGCGGGAATTTACTCGTGTTGTGGCTGCTCAACCATTTTAAGGACAATTAAGTGATCAAAAGGGAATGAAACGAAAGAGGAAAGGGTAGTGAACGAGAGGACTCGTGTACAAGCGAAATTAAGAAGGAGAAACAAGGACCGAGAAAGATATAGATCTCTCTAAAAAATTTTCTAACACGAAATTGTGTGCAATTAAAATCTTTTTTACTGATTTGGTGCATGGCTGTTTGCATTGTGCTGTCGCACTTCTTTGCCCTCTGCGGGCCCAATATGCTAGCACCTTTGATTCAAACTGCACTTCTATTTCCCTTAGCCCTCTGTTCTCACATCCAAAGTCGGCAGGCTTTGATCACAGGAGTCCGCCGTTTCTGCCTCCTTCCATACCCCTCCACACACCACTTTGGAAAACAAGCGGTGGAGGTAGTGTACAGAGGGGTGAGGCAAGATAAACTCCCCAAGGGAAGCTTCAAGTAACTACGGGAGCGGTCTCCCTGTTCGTAAGAAACGTGCAGAGGAACCCAATTGACCCTTATCGTCACCTAGTTTTGGTTTACAGATGCTTCGGCGATCACTCTTAGCGTTTCCCTGGTGGAACTTTCAGACAGAACATCGACAACGGTGTGTGTTGATGTATGGTGGGGCTCGCACAAAGAACACACATAATGCAAACCACCGAGTTTTCATCAAGAAATACAAGCGGAATGCGTTCCCTAACCGGACTAGGCATCACTGGGCAGTGTCAATGACCGGAGTGCTTTCTCAGCGGCCGCGTCGTATGCCCTGGCCTTACGACCTAACTTCCTTGATATTCAATCAACCCAGGCAAGGTTCAGATAAAATTGGCTATGTGGTAGGTACGAGTATGCTCAAAACGGCGGTTGTAGCCACAAATCACATGGTGTACTACCCCAAGTTTAACCAGCGCGTCTCACGCACCAAACGATTTTTTGCCCACGATGAAGATTTGGCCTGCGTTGAGGGCGATCTGGTTCACATCAAGCAATGCAGGAAGATATCTAAGTACAAGCATTACTATGTCTTTAGTATTTTGGAACCGAACGTTGAAGGCCGAGAGCGGTTAAAGCTTGGTCTAAAGGCTGTTCCACCTCCGTTGTTCGGTTATCCGGTGTCGCGGCGAATTGTAAAGCTCAATTTGACGAGCACTGAGGGTACCCAGGAGAAGCTTGCCGCGGCCATCCAGGAGCATGTGCAGGACGCCTATAGGTTCTCTGGACCAACACCGGACCAACCGCGCAATCGCCTGGCAGACCCCGTAACGTTTGAAGACGCAAATAATATGATTGCTCCCAATGCTCCGGCAGCGGCGGCCTTGGATGCGAGTGACAGCCCGCCGCTACTGGATCGGGGGGAGTACACGGAGGTGGAACAAGATACACGAAACAAGAAGGGAGACGATTACTGGATGAACTTGCAACCCAAAGAGAAATATGACTTCAAGAGCTTTAAGAAGTCTCCTTAGTCGCTGCTTCTTTCCTTGACTTTATCTAGTTGATTTCGCCTCTTTCAGCTATCAGTACATGCGGTGGGCTTTGGGCCTGCTAAAGGCAAATGATTAGCACATTCTTTCTCCGGAGGCGCAGTGCTGAACTTCTGTTTTTGTCGATTGTTTCTTTTTTTCTTTTCACCCTTCTATGAAATCTTCTCATTTTTCTGTCAGAAAAGGAAGGGAAGATACTCGTACACCAACAAGAGAAGCGCTCCCCGTGCGGAAATGACAGGGTTCTCATTTGAAAACGTCCAGCGTAACCTAAACCTTGAGCAGCAAGGCCTGCACCCACCAAGGACATTGAAGACTGGCACTACCATTGTAGGAGTTGTATTTGAAGGTGGTGTTGTTTTAGGCGCCGATACGCGGGCTACTGAAGGTTCTATTGTGGCGGACAAGCGATGCAAAAAGATTCACTACATGGCACCCAACATAATGTGCTGTGGGGCCGGAACCGCCGCGGATACGGAGGCCGTAACTAATATGACAGCTGCCAACTTGACACTTCACCGTCTTGGGACCGGCAAGCAATCACGTGTGAGTGAGGCGCTGACGCTTCTTAAGCGACACTTGTACCGATACCAGGGACATGTGAGCGCCGCACTTGTCCTCGGTGGTGTAGATGTAGGTGGTGCTTTCCTGGCAACTGTGGCGCCCCACGGCAGCACTGATCGCCTTCCTTTTGTTGCAATGGGCAGCGGAAGCATTGCGGCGATGGCAGCCCTGGAGACGGGTTATAAAGAGAACCTTACTCTGGAAGAGGCGAAACAGCTGGTCGTTTCAGCGATTCACAAGGGCATTTTCAATGATCCCTACAGCGGAACGCAGGTAGATCTTTGTGTCATCACGAAGGCAAAGACGGAAATGCTTATCGGGTACGACAAACCCAATGATCGTAAGTATCCTAAACATGACATCAAGCTCCCCCCTGGTACAACTCCTGTTCTTCGTGAGGAAATACGCCAGTTGGTGACAATCACCGAATTGGAGTGAAGGAAGGAGGTACGGAGAAAGTGAAGTATATGTGTGTGCGGGGCGAAGAGTGAGAGAAGGGGGAAAAAAATGACGACCACTCCCAACCAAACCAAGCCCCAGATACCGTTTGTGGATGGGGAGTGCAGAGGAGGGGGGAGGGAGGAAAGAGCAAACAGATGAAGGAAAGGTAAGGATGTGAAGGGGGTCAAAACCGCGGGATGGATGAGGAAGAATGAAGAGTGTGGTTATTATTTTTCTTATGCCTCTTCTAGTGAAACTGACGAAGTAGCTCAGGTTTGCCAAATCTCCATCTTCCAGCGGCAGTGATGCTTCTATTTTTGTTGGTACTAATGATTATTGTGTGCACTGATTTCGCCACGGACCATATATATGTTTTTTTATGAGGTTGTTCCCTTTGTTGTAGCAGTTTTTTTCGAAGGAAGGGTGATAATAAGAATAGGGGGCTTTATTTGGAGATGTACAGGTCAGTATACTGGGTAGTCTCTAGGTAGTCGTCTTAAATGGGCTATCACATGACCTGCGCGAGAGTTGGCTCGTAGTTTTATCGCTACGCAGCATGTAGAAAAGTTCTGAAAGGGGATTTACGTACCATAGCGACGATTAGCGGGTAACTTGTTCTGCTGGAAGGAAGAACTGCCCTGTTTGATTGCTTAGGGCCAAGCCCCAAGCAGTGTAAACACAACACTGGAAAAACGGTTGGCACAGCTTTTTGATGCTGAAGGGGTGTGTTCTTGGTCACCGGATTGTGACAATGTTGCTCAAATGGATTACGAGACACAGGTTACGAGTTTTGTTGTTTTTCATTCGGCGTTTTGAAGCGGCCATCCCATCTGTGCGTTTGAAGTGTGTGAAAACATTCTGAAAGCTGTTTGATTAAAATTATTCTATCTTATTTTTACGTTTCCCAGCGATGGGCGTTGTTGTTTCTTCATTCTCATAACTGCCGTTGTTAGCATCTTCCTTTTACTTTTTCAAACGGTTCTACGTCACCGCCTCATGGATGGAGTGGCAAACGTTCCCTTGTTGAAAAATACGCTCGCTTTGCTTTCTGGTTTGCAGAATGTAGGGCCACCCCGTTATTATCGTTGTATAATGGAACGTTCGGCGCGGATGGTGCCAAAAGTTCTTTTACAACCACGGCAAATTCCTGGTAGTGGCTGCTCCCTCCTTTTCTTTCCCAAACTCTAACTTAGTCATCTTCATTCCCGTGTTTAAAGGGAATACGTATCGGCCCTCCTCCTGTCGAGGGTCCGCTCTGTTTTATTTTACACCGCAGGAGGAGCGGAATGAAGGTGCGGGTGGCCAGATGTGACCCACAGATGCTGGATTTTGTCACGTGGGCTGTTCTCAAGGGATGTCGCATGTTTCAGCGTGTTCACACAACACGAATGGGACTTGTTTCGACGCAAGCAATACAGGCATACGATTTTGTTGCCGTTGTACCTACTTCCGCCACATTGAGTTTACTCACAGTATCTAATGATTTATCGTTTCCCCTGAAGGTTTCTCCAGCGAGTCATGGCAACAAGCTTGAGTTTTGGGACGATCTTACCCTTGGGTCCTTTTCATTTGTAGCGTACTTGGCGAAGGCGTTGCAGACTGGACAACCGCGGGGTATTCGGAGCTACTTGGATGTTCTACCGGTGGACCACAATATGCCTATTGGTCGAGTAGCTGATGCGGGACAGATGACGAGGGGCTATAGAGAAATGGCAGCACCACTGAGGGGTGCTTCGGGGAGTCAGGCAACTGACTTTGATGGAGCATTCCGGCATGCGTACTGTCTCTTCCGCCGGCATGGCATACCTTTTTGGAGTCACACAGAGGTTGGTGGCACGGGGCACCCTGAATTTCAAAATTCACCTTTTGTAGAGTCAGGTGGCGGTGATATCATCGGTATGGTGCCTGTTATTGATCTCGCCTCCCACTCTCCCAACCCCAATGCGGCAATTGGTTATCCAGACGACGATATGCTCCAATGGCTTGCGCAGGAGACGAGGTGTAGTGTTGCAAAGGACAAAAACTACTTTGTTATGCAGGCGTTACGCGACATTCAGAGTGGTGAGATGATTACCGTAAACAAAAACGCCTACTTTAATTTTGATGACGATGCATTTTACGCGTGGTTTGGTTTTCGGAACGAATCTCAGCACCGGAATGATAAGGAGGAGGTTATGGTTAGTGCAGGAATTGATCGCGATCACGTGGTAGATTCGTGACAGTTCCACCATTGTGGATATCAAGAGTGGGTGTCGCTAGTGGCGTGCCCGTTTTGACCATGGGATGGTTTGGGATGGTTCTTGCATGCGTGTCGACTCGTTGCGTACAACGTGTTTCTGTTTCCCCGGTTAGAGTAAACTGTGCAAATTGCCTGCTCCTCGTTCCCGACGATCGCTATCCTCCTCCCCACTTTTTTGTCGAACATGCGCCCGTGTTGTTGCGGCTGAATTTTTTGTTTATTACGTGTGAGCCGTTTAGGAGGTGCTGACCCCACCTTTTCCGTTCCCCAATGGCGTCATTGGAGGATAAGGTTGCACGGCTCCAGGAGCAGAATGCCGCACTCCAACGAAAGGTACGCATTCAGGCTAGCATTATTAGCCGTCTCTCCATTCGAGAGTCACAACTGAAACAAGTCAGACGAATCCCAGTGCTTCAACACCGACTTAACGCTGCCAGGGGTGAATGTGAAGAGCTTCTGTGTGAGTTAGCTGAACGCCGTGACCACGAGGCAAGACTGTCAGAAGAGTTACGCGTGCTTCGGAAGTTTGTTGCGCTAGACGCAAAAACAGAAACTGCTGAGGTCGCGAGGTTGTGTGCCAGGTATGAGGTGATGCAGGAGGAGCTCAAAACCCTACATGAACGGCTAAAGACAACCTATGACGAGCGCGAGGAGTACAGGAAGCGTACTCTTATGTTATGTGATGAAGTGGAATACTATCGTCAGGGTTGGCGCTCCCTTCTTGACGAAACACGCAAACCTGAAGGGTGTGTCACCGGGGAGGAAACTGAAGGGAACATCGTAGTTGAAGGATGTCGGTTCCCTGTTGAGGATAGGACTTCGGAGGCTCGGGCGATTGGTGGGGGATGCAGTGCCGAAACTGTCAGAGCTGCTCGTACCCTTCCTCAGTGTGTCGATGATTATGAGCCCCCCTCTAGTGAGGCTACACTTAGTGAAGCATCAGTAGAAGCCGTTGATGTACTCCGCGAGCAACCAGTTGAGAGTCAGGTAGAACCTTGCCATGACCAGACGGTGGTCGCCTCTGATATTGCTTGTGGAGAACCTGTTGCGTCAGCTGGGCCAAAGGTCCCCGCTGTCGTAAAATCGTTGCGACGGCAACTCTGTTTATCGGAGGGAATGTGTTCTCTCCTTGAGGACAGATGGAATGCTCTCAGCGAGGAAAACAAGTCATTGCTCAGGCGCCTTCGTGATGAGGAGGCTGCTGGCGCATCGTTGAGGAGGCAGTTGCGTGATGTCTGTAGGGAATGTGAACATCTAAAGCAGATATTTGCGGACCTTTCAAGGGTGAGGTTGTCGTTATCGTGATATCCAAACGAACTATCCTTCAAAAATGTTCTTAAAAAGAAAAATTAAATGTGTAGCTTTGTAGTGCTGCCCCCCGGCTCCACCGTCCGCGGATTAACCTTCTCCCGTTCGTGCCTTCCTTGCTGCACCCGGCTCATACGTGTTTCGTTTTTGTTAGTTTCACTGTTGTCAGCTCTTCAAAATTTACGAACAGTAGGTATGTCGCAATTATGGGTAAAGCGCGCAAAGGCTGAGGTATCGCGTCATTCACGTCTCCTTGAGACGGTGAATCGTGTTTTCCCCATGCCGTTTGAGGAACGTAGGTCACGGGTGGGTATGGTCACTTATGGGACCTACCGCTGGCTTCGCTTTTTCCCCCTTCTATTGGTTCCTATTGTGATTGTGGGAGCCATCCTAGAATCGCGTGACATACCACAGGAACATGTCTTCACATCCCTCCACTTGTGGCTGGCGGACCACGGCGTGTTCCGCCACGATACGGTGAAGGCGCTTAACCCCGCATTTGAGGATGAGCGGCGCTCCATTGAATGGAAGGCCAACGACAGAAGGTGGCGGTTTACCGGACTTGATATGCCCTCCATGAGGGAGCTGCGGGAATTCACCGCAATCAATATCGACAGGAGAGATTCATATTGAGTTTGGTAGATTTTTTCTACATATTTAACGGCGGCTACCGTATTGTTCCTGCTCTGCGTTCCCTATCCACGAGTTGCTTTCCATTGTAACTTCCACTCGCCTTTTCCCGCAGATGTGCCGCAGCTCACGGAGGGGCGCTTGCGTTTCACTTTGTATTGTTACTGTACCCTCCTCATTTCACCCCCTTTCTCCTCTTTCATTGCTTTCACTAGGGTGCCTAAGTGAAAATGGGAAAGGACAAGGCCAACGTCAAGGGTTGCCGGTTCCGCGTCTCTCTTGCCCTCCCAGTGGGCGCTGTTGTCAACTGCGCTGACAACACTGGTGCGAAAAACCTTTACATCATCTCCGTGAAGGGTTATCACGGCCGCCTTAACCGTCTGCCTGCCGCTGCGCTGGGCGATATGGTAATGGCTTCTGTTAAAAAGGGTAAACCTGAACTTCGCCGCAAAGTGCTGAACGCCGTTATCATCCGCCAGCGTAAAAGCTGGCGCCGCAAGGATGGAACTGTCATCTACTTTGAAGACAACGCCGGCGTCATTGTGAATCCAAAGGGTGAAATGAAGGGCTCCGGCATAGCAGGTCCTGTTGCCAAGGAGGCTGCTGAGCTTTGGCCAAAGATCTCCACCCACGCTCCAGCTATCGTGTAGTTGAAGGGGGCCCAGAAATCCTAGCACAACCGTTACATTTTCTTTTTTGTGTTCTTCTTTTTTTCATCAGCATTCTTATTCACCTTTGTTAACATTCTTTTGCGGAAGACACACTTCATGTTGATGTGTTTGCCAAACCCCTCTTTCCCTTCTCCTCTTTCATTGCTTTCACTAGGGTGCCTAAGTGAAAATGGGAAAGGACAAGGCCAACGTCAAGGGTTGCCGGTTCCGCGTCTCTCTTGCCCTCCCAGTGGGCGCTGTTGTCAACTGCGCTGACAACACTGGTGCGAAAAACCTTTACATCATCTCCGTGAAGGGTTATCACGGCCGCCTTAACCGTCTGCCTGCCGCTGCGCTGGGCGATATGGTAATGGCTTCTGTTAAAAAGGGTAAACCTGAACTTCGCCGCAAAGTGCTGAACGCCGTTATCATCCGCCAGCGTAAAAGCTGGCGCCGCAAGGATGGAACTGTCATCTACTTTGAAGACAACGCCGGCGTCATTGTGAATCCAAAGGGTGAAATGAAGGGCTCCGGCATAGCAGGTCCTGTTGCCAAGGAGGCTGCTGAGCTTTGGCCAAAGATCTCCACCCACGCTCCAGCTATCGTGTAGGTCTCACTGCGGCGCCTTTTCCGTTATTTGTTTAATTTTTCTCCCCTAGTCCTGTTCCAAGTGTTTGAGAAGGGGGAACGTACTTTGTATTAAACCACAAACTCCACGGACGAGAGATATGTGTGTGAAGGTGTGGAGAATTTGAATCAACGTGTCGTTGCTGCTACGTGCATCTTCTTGTCTTTCTCCCCCCTTTCCCTTTTACTTTCATGATGTTAGCTTCAACATGCCGACCCGCTTTAAGAAGACACGCCACCAGCGTGGCTCGACATTCTGCGGCTATGGTCGCGTCGGCAAGCACCGCAAGCACCCTTCCGGTCGTGGTAACGCCGGTGGCGAGCACCATCACCGCATCAACTTCAGGAAGTACCACCCCGGCTACTTTGGCAAGTGTGGGATGAATCACTACCACAAGAAGAAGAACACGACATGGAAGCCAACAATCAACCTGGACAATCTGACGAAGCTGATGGCGAAGGACGAGGCCATGAAGGCCAAGAAGGGTGAAGTCCTCCCCGTCATTGACCTACTAGCCAACGGCTATTCGAAGCTGCTTGGTAACGGCCACTTGCAGGCACCGTGCATTGTGAAGGCCCGTTGGGTGAGCAAGCTTGCCGACAAGAAGATCCGCAAGGCTGGTGGTGCTGTGGTGCTACAGGCGTGATGTGGACAGACGGTCCACTGAGGCAATCTTTTTTTCATTTCTGTGTCTGTGTTGTACTAACTGAGTCTACGTTGTTCAGCATATGTGTACTGTTGTCTCTTGAGTGCTTTCTGTGAACTCACCGTACACTGACCATATACTTTCTTTTCCCCATTACTGCATGCCGTAGGTTAGTGTAGATTGAGTTGCGTGTGTGGAGATGACAGGTGATGTTCGGCCGTCCCTGCTATTAATTGTTTTTGCTTCAGCGTTCATAACCATGCTGAATGGTGCTGTTGCTGATCAGCCTTTTGCTATGGATGGGTTTGTCACTATGAAAGTGGAAGTGGTAGCGAGTTCTGCTTCGAAACCTGATGCGACGAAGCTGAGTAACCTAATGATTTCCGGTAATATAAATTCAAGTTACCCCCTCAAGGTTAGTTGGTTAACTCTGGGTGGTGGTGCTGTGGACGTGTACACAGAATCTGGATACGCAGTTGTTGGCGTGGATGGACACTGTAAAGTGAATAAACATCCTGGGAACAACAGCGAAGTTATCTTGTGGGATTCTCTTCGTGCCATACTTGCTGCTAACAATTATACAGTTAATCAGACCGACTTATTGGATCGTGGGTTAGACTTAGTATCGTATTCGCTTCCGCTTAATCTTAAGATTCCCTCTGAGTATGGTGGCAGCGGATCCGTGGAGACGTATTCTGTCGAGTACTATGTGCTGAACTCGTGGACCGTGAACCATGACGAGGTCGATGAGTTCCCTGTGAAGCTTTTGTTGAAGTCCGCAAAGGGAGACCAAATTTCGTTTACGTTTTTTGATTTCAGCAAGGACACCTTGAATATGTCCTCGTTCGAGTTCCCGGAAAGTTGCACGAAACTGAATGACAAGGCGGGGAACCACAGTGCTGGGGAAGACGACGGGAATAACCAATTGGACGGTAAATTTATGCCGCGACTCCCCCCGGAGTTCAGTGCCTACATCCAGGTCATTGCGCCTGAGGAAAAGAGGACGTGGACGGTCAGCGAGCAATTTAGCGAGAGCAAAAAATTTTCACGATCAACTGTGGTAACCAGTGTCCCCAATTCTGGTGGGCAGGTGGCAGTGTATGATTGGTACACCTTGGGAAAGTACCAGATTTCATATTTTCGCGAACAAAGGAAAGTGGGCTCGACTTTGAAGTCGCCGTTATCCAAAGATCTCCGGGATTACCTTTTTAAGGACTTTGATGTCTGCAGAAAAGCTCATCTGGGCATCAACGTAACAGCGAGAACGTCAAGTGCGCTCATGCTAAACTCTGTTGATGCAGTACCTGTCTACATCGGTACCCAAAAAGTGCGTGGGATTAATTGCAAGGTGTGGGCGGCTACTGTGTCCGGTATTCGTGTGAGGTGGTATTGGACGGAAAAGCAGGTGAACGCATTCGAGAATACAACAGAGGGTGGTCACCACTTGTTACTGCGAATGATTGTGGAAGGTATCGGAACATCCCCATATTTTGCTCACCACCCCTTCGTTGCGCAGGAAAATTTGTTGCCGTCTCAGTACCACAAACGGGCGTGCGCATGGCTCAACCCTGTGGATCCCACCTGTCGGGGAGGGCACCGTCGTTTCAAGTACATTTACGACGTTTTTTCTTTTGTTGATTTTTTGGATAGGGAAGCAGAGCTTCCTGACTCCTGCATGTCTTTCAGAGCCCCTTCTGTGTCTTTGCCAAGCGGATTGAATGATACTCTGTCGAGCACCAGAGTGCTCGTGTTTCTCTTTCTCTTCTCCATTACCTCTGCCACAATGGGTGGCTTTGTTACGTGGTGCTTTATGTCTTCAAGAATCCGTCGGTTGAAGGTCGACTTCATCAATGCCGGAAGAAATATTGTGGCGCGTCAGTCGTAATCGATTGCTGCGGTAGGAACAACCGCATAATTAGTGTGCTGAATAGGGTGAGATCCCTGTGAGAATAATGGTAAGGGCTCGTGGCGCCACTGATGTTTGGGTTGCTGCCGTTAGTGTTGGATATCAACAACAGGATGTGGGACGAAGGAGTTAGTGAAACGAACAAGTCAAAGAAACAACGACTTCTCCCCCTCGGACATTGCGCATCTTTCTTTTCTTTGCTTTACTCAAACTCGAACAGACGAAATGAAAGCGATAACACGAAGGAGAAAGGATGGAACTAAGAGGAGGTAGGGTAACGTTTAGGCTAAAAGAAACAACGTGGCGAAGGGTTATGTGCTTCGTGAGGTATTGCTATAACGGATCCATTTATGGTCTTCTTTCTGTTCTGATCAGTGTTAATTGCTATATCCTTCAGACGAGAGATATGTGTGTGAAGGTGTGGAGAATTTGAATCAACGTGTCGTTGCTGCTACGTGCATCTTCTTGTCTTTCTCCCCCCTTTCCCTTTTACTTTCATGATGTTAGCTTCAACATGCCGACCCGCTTTAAGAAGACACGCCACCAGCGTGGCTCGACATTCTGCGGCTATGGTCGCGTCGGCAAGCACCGCAAGCACCCTTCCGGTCGTGGTAACGCCGGTGGCGAGCACCATCACCGCATCAACTTCAGGAAGTACCACCCCGGCTACTTTGGCAAGTGTGGGATGAATCACTACCACAAGAAGAAGAACACGACATGGAAGCCAACAATCAACCTGGACAATCTGACGAAGCTGATGGCGAAGGACGAGGCCATGAAGGCCAAGAAGGGTGAAGTCCTCCCCGTCATTGACCTACTAGCCAACGGCTATTCGAAGCTGCTTGGTAACGGCCACTTGCAGGCACCGTGCATTGTGAAGGCCCGTTGGGTGAGCAAGCTTGCCGACAAGAAGATCCGCAAGGCTGGTGGTGCTGTGGTGCTACAGGCGTGATGTGGACAGACGGTCCACTGAGGCAATCTTTTTTTCATTTCTGTGTCTGTGTTGTACTAACTGAGTCTACGTTGTTCAGCATATGTGTACTGTTGTCTCTTGAGTGCTTTCTGTGAACTCACCGTACACTGACCATATACTTTCTTTTCCCCATTACTGCATGCCGTAGGTTAGTGTAGATTGAGTTGCGTGTGTGGAGATGACAGGTGATGTTCGGCCGTCCCTGCTATTAATTGTTTTTGCTTCAGCGTTCATAACCATGCTGAATGGTGCTGTTGCTGGCGTGTGACGGCGGAGTGACATCGCTGTAAGAGCAACTCCAAACAAATATTGTTAAATGCACTGTGGCCAAAGTTAACTTTGGTTTCAACGCAGTTGTGAACTGCCAGTGTTGCCGCATGTGGTACGTTGCTTATGTATGTATCTGGAAATATGATGAGTTGCCTGTGTTTGTAGTGTGGGCATTGAAGGGCAGGCGCATCCCCTTCCCCGTAGGGGTAGTGTGGACTCAACTGGTATTTAACAATTGCATGAAAGGTTAATATTTTCTTTACTTTTTATTTATATTGTGACCCAAATGGAATATCAATGTGTTTGAAGGTGCTCCGAAAGAGAGACTGAACAACGTGTGCTGCTCGGTTGAACTGTTGCTGATTGTTGCTGTGACTGATGGCGAACATTTGCCAACAATGCGCAGTTTCGTTGTTGTCTTGGCTGCCTTTGTGCTGTCGGCGAGGATGTAGCGTTGCGTCTGAAGGTTTTACTGTTCCTGGTCCAACGGAGGCTGTATAATTACTGCAGTGTGTACCGTGTTTTATAAATATTGCATTCAAGAGGTGCAAGCAGTGCCATTTTTAGCTCTTGCTAACCTCTTTGTGCCCTTTTTTCTCTTTAGAGGGTTTAAATATTTAATTTTCCTCATTTCGTTCGGTTACGCAGCTTTTTGCCACTGTTTGCCTTTGAGTCCAGTGAGTTGAAATAGTATGGAAGAAGATGAGGCGTTTGCCAATCTTGTTGGCGTCCTGCAGGTCGTAAAGAGCGATGGTGTTTCCGCATTCCAGTACCCCGACGTCGCTGTGAAGTATCGTTTCAATGAGTCTTTGGCTGTGTTATCAAAACCACCACTTAATGTTGCAGCGGGCGAACTTCTGGTACGGAAAGTATTCGAGGTGTTTGCAGATACAACAATTGTAGAGTATCAGAGGGACATGTGCAGCGGCAGGGAGTCACTGGCTCTGCGACACCTACACGAGCGCTACCAACAAACGTTTGCGATTATTAGTGATTGGTGCGGAAGGTTAAATAGTGAGGAGTCAGTGGCGCTCTTTACAGTATCATTGCGGTGTCACCTGCTTCAGCCGGACCTTCTAACAGATGAGAGCCCACCGGGGAAAAAAGAGCTGCTTAGTTTTCTAGAATTGCACGGCCACAGAGTTCTCAAAAGTATTGAGGAAGCCGGTTCGGCGCACTCGTTTACGCGTGTTGTTGACGGCTCGTGTGACGAGGTGCTACAAGAACTTCATGACCTTACTTTATCTTCCACGTCAGACATAAAGGCATTGTGGAAATCTGTTTTGGTTAATTGTACACTGGACCGCATTGCCTCGCTGGATGACGACGACTTTACCGTGGCCAGAATCCAGTCGTATATGCAGTGGAAGGATGACGTGGTGGATGTATTTGTGCGCATGGCGCTGTCACCTGATCCAGATGACTCCGAGCAGCGCTCTGAGGTCAACCGTTGGTGTAAGGACTTGGAGCAGCTGTTACTGGTCAGTTATGGCCAGAAGCGGATTGCCAGTTTTTGGGATGTTGTTGTCGAGTACCCAGACTCGACGCCAACCCTTCAAGATCTTCGCTTTTGTCTGCAACGTTGCACAGATGACACACTGCGAAATGGGTTAATTAAAACGGTAAAGTGGATGCTGGTTTCGCGCCTTCACCGGGCTGGCACACGCACGGAGGACATATTGGCTATCTTGATTGGCACCATTCATTCACTCTGTGTTCTAGTACCTAAAAATGACCAGAGTTCGATGATTTTTACTATTGTTGGAGATACGTTAGAGCACTTAAAAAAGCGTAAAGACTGCGTATCTGCCGTCGTACAAGCGATGACGCAACCGAGTGGGGATTCCACACTAAACATTGACTTGCGTAACTATGCAAGCACTGGTAGTGCGCTCGATAATGGTGATAGTTTCGAGGGCGTATGGGATGCCACACTCCCCGGCACTGAGCAGTCCTCTCTTTCGCTGCATGAGAAGCCCGACGTATTGCGTGTACTACTCGCCACGATAAGCGTGAATTCACTCGTGGAAGAATATAGACAGGTTTTAGCTTCCCAGCTTCTAGGAAAACCGATGCACAACTTTGATACGTCAGCGGAGGAAGAGGTGTTGGAGCGTTTGAAGTGTGCGTTCGGTGAAGATGTATTGGCACCGTGCGTGGTTATGATTCGGGACATTCAGGCGTCTCGACGTTACACGCAGCAGTTAGGAGAAATGCATGAGGGCCGTGCCACCAGTGACAAGACTTCTTCGGTGGAGTCGCGGAGGGACTGGCCGCTGAGTCTAGATGTCCTTTCTACAACATCGTGGCCCAAGTTGTCTTCATGCCTTCCCGCCGGAGAGACACAACCTATACCTGACAAGTACAACCCTCACCCGGAACTTGCATCTGCGATGGATGACGCCAAGGAGGGATATAAGCGTTTAAAAGCGAACCAAAGACTTGAGTGGGTTCTTTCCCACGGAAATGTCACACTGGAACTTCAACAGAAAGAAGTCTCTGCATCCAGGTTTGTGGCTGTTACGTACGATCTGTCGCTGTTCTCTGCGTCCATTGTGTTATACGTGCGTGACATATCAGCTGAAGTGGATGCTCCAGCACCCTTAGTTGCGGTTGCAGAGCGCATGGGTGTTAAGCCACAGGTTTTGCAGCAACGTATTTCCCATCTCATTCCGTCTGTGCTATTGTCGGCGGATGATAACAAAACTTTATCGGTCCAGACGAACTACGTGTCTACGTCTAACTTCACCTTTGACGACGCTGAAGAGGGCGAGGAGCAGCCCGCTGGTCTTTCACCTGATCAGATGAACATGCTGCTCTCCATGCTAAAGGCAATGCTCAAAGCCAGAGAGGCGTGTGGGGCGAGTGACATCTTTAACAGTATGAAGATGTTCGGCCAGTTCCAGGGCAGCATCGATGACATGCGGCGACTTCTGCAGATATTCGTTGCACAGGGCAAGCTTGCGGTCAATGAGGCCAAATTGTATACGTTGCCCAAGGGTTGAGTGAGGGAGGGCCAGCAACAAGGGGAAGGGTTGGAAAGAGGGGTGGTTGTACTGGGAGGGGGAAGGGCACAAAGGCGATTGTTCTACAAATCGGTTCCTCCGTATGCCTGAGGAACATGAACACATCTTTTCCTTGCTTTCGTCTGCTTTTTTTTGACCTATTATTCGGGGAGAGTACTTGTTTCGATACACCTGTCGTTAACACTGCTGTTGGGCCATTGACAGTGTTCGGCAATGGTATAATTCCGAAATACTTCATTTGTTTCACTGTTACTATGACCTGTTGTTCTTTCACTTGCTTGACTCAACAAAGTACCGATACGGAGCGGTATTGAAGTAGGGGGCATTTGGGGCTTTTCGTGGACAGTTCTATGAGGTATGAGACGCCAACCGTTTCCCTTCGTAGCGCGGCAGCAATACCTTGAAAACGGCTATGCTATTTTGCCCAACGCACTCAGTCCATCCCTTGTTGGGCCGCTGCGGGAGGCGCTTATCGCTTCAACGGTTGCCCGCTCTCGATATTTTATTGATATGCCCGATATTGAGTCCATGTTAAAGTCAAAGGGGAAGTTATCGGACCCTCTCTACACTAATGTGATGGCGAGGTTGCGGAAACGCAAGCATATTTTACGCCAGTACCGGGCGGAGAAACGGCAGCGAAGGCGGTTGGCGGAAGTCGCCGCCAAGGTTTTAAATGGCCGGAAAAAAGAGGACCTCAGCGGGGAGGAATTGTGGAAACTGAGTGAGGCGTTAACGAAGGAAGTTGCCAAAATGTCGGGAAGGGGGTGCCAGGCAACGATATTTAACGACCCCCAGATGCTGCGGGCAATCAATGAGTACCGATGCAATGTTTGGATGACGAACAAAGATTTGCAGCATATCGTGCGCGATAGGTCCTTCGCGGAGCTGATCGGTGGTGTTGCAACAAATGTTGGTGGTGTCGATCGGCCGGTTCTGTTTAGCGATGCACCGATGCTTAGGGAACCCTACGGCAGCCCGTTTGGGTATCACTGTACGGCTCCGACGATTGGTGTGAAGACGAATAGTAGTCGCACGAGTTGTGTGTCACTACTTGTGTTTACTCATCAACCTGACAGTCAGACCATGCCTCTGTTTGTGCTAAAGGGGTCTCACCGATTTGTGAAGGAGCAGTACATCACGCGTATTTCTCCTGGAGACCTCTGGATGCCCTTTATTCCGATGGAAACACACATCCCGGAACAATTAAAGCGCTTTAACTTCGATAGTAGCGTTGTGGGAGTTCCTATTGAGGGCGGTGATGCGATCGGCCCCGGCACAATTATTGCAGTTGATCCGCATCTCATGATCGGCATGGGCTGTAACGCCTCCCCCTCGCGGGTTGTCGTGTACAGGATGAACGTTGTTTCGGAAGACGCCACTCCTTTCATGGGCGCCCCGTCGTGGATTGTTGGATGGCGGTCCCTGCGCAGTGAAGTTAGTTTCTCGGCTCCGGTTGTGTTCCCGCCTCTACACCAAGTCACAGCAGCAACCAGTTGATGTTTGAGTGGGTGGAGTAGGGTTTGAGTCATGTTTTTTTTCCTGTTCTCCTTTATCACACGCGGGTGCAGCGTCTGGCGCAGCGGCTTCAAAAATCACCCCCGCTTCTTTTTTCCTGTTCCCCCTTTGGAACCCAGTGTGGTTCGAGGAGTGCCGTATGGGGTATCTTCTGCAGTTGTCGCTTGTCTTTGTTGATATTTACCCATCACATTCATTATCTTTCTATTTTCTCGACCTCCTTTTGTACTTTGTTCAATATCTTCTTCGACATCAGCCAGAACCCCTGTTCACCTGCAAGGAGAGGAAAGAGTGCGAAAACACTCAGCGGGGTGGCGAAGAGGTGGGGAACGTGGGCGGAAGGGGAATTAACTCGTTACGTGCCTGGTTGTGTATGGATGCTGATCTTAACGGTTTGCGGAAACGCCTAGTTGAGGCACATGAACGCGTTGGTAGGATGACTTTCCTGATGCTGCGCGCTGTGTTACAACACATCGCACAGCGTCGTCCTCGGGCAGCAGTTTCTAGTGTCAACGGCCTCAACACCTCTGCGGAGTTGTCTCGCGTTAAATCCTCCGCAACGCGTGACAATAACAGTAGAGGACATACTGCAGAACCTGCTACCAAGAGAGGCCGTGCAGTCGCAGTTGACCAAGCGAAACTGAGTCGAGACTTCTACCGTGCGGCACTGGAGGCGGCCCGGCAGCGTGCGGTGGAGGAACATCAGGGTGCGAGTACTGCTATGAGTGATGGACAGGAGGGGGATGAATATACCCCTTCGGTCGCCTTGCTTTTGTTGCAGACGGCAAGGGAGCGCGCCATTAAACTTGCGGTGTTTCTTCGTTTTCGTTTAGCTGCTGTCCGTGGACAGCAATTGAACGAAGAGTGTGAGCTTCGCTTCTCGTATTATTTGTTACGCCGAGTCGTGCGTGCATGGAACACATATACGCTTGGCTCTTTCTACAGAAGACGTCAGATGATCACTTACGTGGTGGGTCATTGGTGTGCCGTTACTTGGCGTAACCGTCGAATGAGAGAACACCTACAGATCTTCCGTGATGGTCTTTTAGTGCGCCGACAGGCCTTCAATTTTATTTTGTTGCGGAGGTTGCGGCGATACTTCGTGCAGTGGCTTCAACGGCTCGAAACGCGTCGGGTCATACGCGATCTAGAGGAGCGAGCCGCTGATATGCGCAGGAAGCACACATTTGTGACTGTTGCATATCCCAATGGGCGTCCAAGTGCTTTCGTTGTGAAAAACCGTGTGTTTGCTCACTGGAAAAACAAGACGGAGTACCGGTTGGATGGCAAACTGGCAGAGTTAATCTCCAATAAATCGTTGATGAAACGGGCGTGGAGTAATTTTGTTCGTCGATACAATGCGCTGGTGAACATTGACTTGGGTGCCCCCTGCCTGCCAAGGGAACAACAGTTGTTGGTTGTGCACGTAGAGCCGCAGGTAGCAAGGCTCATGTTACTCAAAATTCAATGTGCACGGCAAATAGCGCGGGAATGCCTGAAGCGATTCGTCTTTTCGAAGTGGCGTTCCCTATACGCCAGGAGGGTAGCCGATAGTTTTTTTGTTTACCAACGACGCCTAGGTGCGATGAAGATGTGGTTGGAGGCGTTGAGACGCAGACGATTGGATACGTTTGTAATGGTAGAGTGCTGGAGACAGTGGCGGCACCGCTTCCTCTGCCGTGTGCGCTCCGTTCATGCGGACTATTGGCGGCGTTGCCGTTATATGCGGCGTCCGTTCGTGTTTTGGCGATGTTCTGCAGCCGCAATTCGTTTCCACCATCTTCACATAAGACGGTGGTGTATGCAACACTGGTGGCAGCGGGTGGCGCGACGTGTTATTCACCGGAGGATGTGCGCCTCCACGGAGAGACGAATATTTATGTTTTGGCGCAGCAAGGCGGCAGTTGTGAAGAGTAATCGCATGATGTTGTGCGTTGCAGATTCGCTCCGCGAGTTGGTGGTTTTGCTTGGTTGCTTTCGCCGCTGGCGCCAGCGTCATGAGGATAGCCGCCGTGTGCACCTTTCCGAAAGTATTTTATCTGAGCTTCGGCGAGAGAAACAACGAGCCTCTCTGTTCAACCGCTGGAAGCGTCTAACATTTTGGCCGCGGCCTGCTGTTGGATTCGGTGGCGAGTTGGTCGATTGACTGATATTGGTGGGGTGTGCAGGTTTGCGTTTTTCCATGCGCTCCCCCACTCCATGCAGTCACTTGTGTCAATGAATCTGGTACATATATTTGAGAGTATCCCACATCGGATATATTGTTGGGCTTGGCTGGGGACCCTGGTGCAGGAGTGTTTTCATGTGTATGTGTGTGTACACTCGAGCACTTTTCAGGGGAGTGTTAGCGCAGCGCGTGACCTTGAGTCCGCAAAGTTTCGTCATTTTGTCGACAGGCGTGCTCGCGTATTTCTCCACATTTTTTTTGTTCTTCCCTTGTCGCACGGGCGGTTTTCTTTACCTTGTGTAGTGTGCACTCTTTGTACTTTTTACTGCTTGTGTCTTTGTTACCACATCCTTTCTCCGAGTTTGTTTTGCCGCCCTGTTCAGCTGGAGATCTTTTAGTGAGCATAAAACTACACAAAAGTACTAACACGAAGGAGGTAGGTCATACATCCGCAAACGTAACCGTACCCCGAGATATCAGATTCCTAAAAAGTAAAGGAAAACAGGAAAAAAAAGGTATTAAAACAAACAAGCCATTAAGTTGCCCTCTTCGTGTTAGGTATCTGACAAGAAGTTAGGTATTCATTCCCGTATTTGTTGTTGTTGGGGAGTGTTGACGGGTACATCAGGCACTGGTACGCCTTGAGAGGGGAAAGTTGAAGGTGACTGAAAAATAAGGAAACAACCCAATAGAACGTTATTTGTTTAAAACAGTAAACCGAAGGATATGGCTGACGTTAGCGCCGATTCGGATGCTCAAGTGGAGTTGGAACGTCTGAATGACGTCATTGACAAGTACACATGCCAGGTTGAGCACATCGACAACCTGTTGCAGGAACTCGAAGAAGAAAACAACAGTGATAGCGTCTCACGCCAGATTGCCGAGTACCAGTCCGCACTTGAGAGCCATCCAGAGAACATTCCCGCCGAAGACGCTCTCGAGGTCATCACGCGACTGGAGAACACGCTGAAAATTGTTCAGCGGCGCAACCATCTTCTTGAGAAGGAGAATGGAACGCAGAACCGACTGCTGGAGGAGCGGTCCAACGTTCTGCTCAACGCAACGAAGACGTTTGATCACATCGTGGACGTAACTGGATGGCATGACAAGTTCCTTTTTGATGCTGAGGACCTGCGGAGCAAAGTAGCAGATATAAGAGAGATGTCCAACATCGAAGCTGTTGTGCAGAAGGAACTGCGTGTTGCACAGGGGATTATAAAGAAAAAGGAAGCGGCACTCCGTCAACTGGAGGAGCTTGTGGAACAGGGTAAGGAACAGGAGGCTGTACTGAACAATGTGTACAACGACATTCGTGTGAAGGAACGTGACTGCTCGGAAGTGGAGATGCAGCTTGTACGACTACGAAAGAGTGTTGCCAAAACTGACGAGGCTCTGGCAGTATTTGATCTGCACAATCAGAACGCTTCTTTGGCGTATATGGAGAGTGACAGGGACTACCTCAGGGATTCTGTTGCTGAGATGAAATCAACAACACGCAGGCAAGACAACGTTATTAAGGCGCAGCTGACTCGCCAGCAACAGTTGCAGACGCGACTTGATGTAATTATGAAGTCCCTTCGAGAGATGAAGCTCGACAAAAAGTACGAGCGCAACATACCCAAGTCAGCGCTGGTGCCTTCTGCTTCCCGTGAGGAACCTGAAGATGTGTCTAAGATATTGCCTGAGAGCGAGTGTATTCCAGTCCCCACCTACCGTTTGCTCCACAAGAACAATGAGATGCTGCGCGTCATAGTGATGCGGAAGAATATGCTTGTGCTGGAGAAGAACGCAGTGATTGAGGCACTTGAGGCTGGGCTTGCCAAATATGGCTCGGCGTTGATAACCACATACAAGGAGCAGCAGGATTTGAGACAGAACAAGGACATGGAATTGATTGAGCTTATGGACGATCTCCAACAGCAGCATTCCAACTACCTTGAGAAGCTGGAGGAGTTGCGCCTTCAGAACGCAGCCCTAAAAAAGAAAATGTATCGCTCGACGCGGCAGCACGCGCCGTTGAAGGGAACCCGCCCAATGCGATAAGAAACATTTTAAGTTTTTTTTTTTTACGAATACTGAAGCATATAAATAAGGAGGCAAGCGATCGACGGCGAAGGAGAGCGAAGGTGAAGCGTCGTGTTGAACGAAGGGAACAAGGTAGGTAGGGTGAGTGAGGATTATGGATAAGGGAGAGAGAGTTGTTGGGAAGTGTGTACACGTATTTTTAAGGCGTGAGGAAAATGCGAGTTGCGAGCTCCCCTGTCTTTTCGTTTTCGCATTACAGCGCTGTAATACCGATTTTTTGAACAAGGTGGGTAAAAAGAAAAGTAAACCGTTTTTGTGTGTGTACTTGTGCACATATATATATATCTGTAGGCTTGCGGATGTGAAAAGGTGAGGGAAAAAGCCTATCTCAGTTTGGTCACGTGCAGTCAAACGTCACAAATATAATAGTGAAGTTACGGAACATGGCGGTCTGTAGTGCGTGTAAGAAAAGGGTAATTGATGGGGTCGGGGGAGGGGATCGCCTGCAATGCTAAGCGTTTTTTTCCTCGTCCCTCTTTTGGAGGTGTCAATAGTGGGACAAGAAATTTGGTCGTGTGTACCATTTCAAGGACACACACACAGACACCTCTTCTTATGCACTTTTCTTGTATCCACGAGGGGTGAGCGGTGCCGTTTTTCCTTTGTTCCCTTCCCTCTTATGTATTTTCTTCATTTGTTCATGTATCTCTAGGTGATTCGTATTTCTTACCATTTTTTTTCTCCTTCCCCACTAGATGCATCGCTGAACGCAGCCGCAGCATCTCTCCCCATCTTCAACTGCAAGAGTTCTCCCTTACCTCCCTGAATATCCTATGGGTTTCACGGCGCCTCCCTTCATAAATAGGGCAGAAACACATGTGAGTTTTCTGTTTGTCACTTAGTTCGTATGGGAAAACCTGGTGGGCATTGAGTGTCTGATAGGGGAGGAGAGGAAGGGAAAAGAAGTTTTCCACTGCTATTCGCTCATGGAACCAAACCATGTGTTGTTGATGTCTCTCCTTTTTCCCCCTCTGATATTTCTTTGTTTTTTCCCTCCCCTCTCTTATTTTCTCAATGTTTCATTTTTTCTCTTTCTTTTCCCGCTGTGCATCTTTCTGTCTTCCAAAAAAAAAAAAACGGTGCCAATTCGTTAACACCATGTGGAGTAGTTGCCCAGTTCAGTAGCTGATAATTAGGTTTGTGTCAGCGTGTGTGTGTGTGTTTGGGTCTGCAGAGGCAGCATCCACTTGCGATGTGGCTTTTCACACGAAGTAATGACACTAGCGCTGAAGCGGGAATAATTTCATCACTTCCAAATGCGGCTGATGCGCACACTGTGGCGCAAAAGAATATGAAAACTGAAGGCCATGAGGATCACGCCGTGTCCACGTCGTTGATTGACCGCTCCAAAATAAATCAGTTAGCCGTGACTAAAGGTGATGGACGTGTTTCGTTTTTTGATACGGACTCGATTGATTGCATCGTAAAACACTACGACAAGGAAATGACTGTCGCTGACCAGAAGATAAAGCAAAAACAACAAAAGAAAGAAAGGAAAATGCTGAATCTTTATGATTACGAGGGTGACCGACGTTACAACCAGTGGCTTGCGGACCAGGAGCGTGTTCGTGAGAACCTAAAGCTGCACTGGTTGGATTTCGCGATTGACAGACCAATGCTTTGTTTTAAGTATTTAACTCGCGTGGGAACGACGGCCGGTCTCTTCTACGGCTTAGGGCGCTCCGTTTTCCTTTATCGAACAATGGACAAGATGTACGCCAAGCTCCACGGTGTTAGCTTTTCAAATATTGCTCTGTACGAGGTAAGTCTTGCTGTTATCAAGGGAACTGTTGTGTCAGCGGCAGGGGTTGTGGGTGTCGTTGTCGGTGAATCTGCAACGAATATAGCGACTACAGTTATTACTGGCGATATTTCTGCTCCGGAGAGGACATGGGTGAATGTGTGCGTGTGCGGAACATCGTGCGGTCTTTTTAGTGGAGCGGCATTTGCAGCACTTCACGCATCCACACTGACATCGTGGGGGATGGCAGCCGCTGCAACTGCCATGACTGTCACTGGTTCCATTGGTGGCTTTGGTTTGGGATTCTACTCATATAAACCGTACGCAGCAACCCGGGAAAAGCGTATAAATGACCCGTACTGGCGACCATGGTACCAGAGGCGCATCGCCGACAGCGGTGGTGCGTACATGCGTGGAAGGTACTCGTGAGGAAAGTTTATTGGTATTGCGTGTACGATACTAACGAACAAGAAACTTTTCTCTTTTGCTCTGCAAACGGTTGGATGTTATTCTTTGCCACCCCTTTCCTAAGTGGTGCCATCACTATGCGCATTTCAAGCTTTCACTTACACCTTCAAAAAAATTTTCCTCTCTCCTCCCCGACCCTACAGTTGAAAAGAAAGTAAATTATAATACTATCAATGTCTGCTCAAGCCCATACATACCTCTGTGATGCGTGGAACCGCGATAAGGTGATGGCCATCGTCCAGTTTCTTCCGATGGCCCTTGAGGGTCCTGCAAGGACTGCCGGGTGCGAATCTCTTGCACTGTCACTCGGCAACCTTGCGAGGATGGGTGATGCGTATCGTGCCGTCACTCGTCTTTCCCTTCTGGCAAATGCACTGTCAAAACCAACATTAACTTCCCTCTCCAAACCCACTGGTGATATGGTCGCGTCGCGGATTGATCAATTGTCACACCTGTTCCACATTGGTTTCTGCCTGAATGAAAATACTGCTGTACTTGCGGGTCATGGTGTTTTCCCCAAAAGTCTTCACCGCCTCAGTGGAGTTGCCGTGCTGTGTTGGATGTACACGCTGGTGCTCGGCATTGTTCGACAATTGTACCTATTTGTGAAGCTCAGGCCGCGGCAGGCGTCCCGTGGCGCTGGAGCTGGTGACGATAAGAAAGTCCCAGCTTACACATACCTCGAATTGAAACGGGCGTTTGTAAATTTATTGAAGTTGGTGTGCTACTTCCTGTTCGCCTTGACATGCCTCCCTGAAGGCAAACCGCAGCTTTTGGCTAATGCCAGCGGACCTCTTGTGCCTTTGCATGTGATGGTGAAGGCGCTGTCACCCAATCCGCTACATGCCAGCAATACTGTGCGCGGGTTGTTGGGTTTGATTGCGTCTGTGTGTGAATTCTATTGAAAAGGACCGTCATATTATCATTATTATTATTATATATTTTTTTGGTAGGGGGATGAGGAAAGGAAGGGGAGGAGAGTCTTATTGCATTTCTTTTTCTCGGTGTTTCTCGCTTTTTTTTTCTCTTTCTCCTTACTCTAACGCATGAACTGTCGTTGATTCGTTTCACGGCGTAATGGTTATCGAGGCTGCATGGCGAGAGCTTTGGTCATATGTGAGCGGCAGGGGCATTGATGGGGAAGTTGGTGGAGAAAAAGGGAGGGAGTTGTAAAAAGAGGAGAATGGAAAACGAGAAAGCAGATTAATAGCACATAAACTACAAGGGGAAAGGTTAAGATAGAGGAATCAAGAAGGAGTGATGTAAGCACAGACAACAACAGGGAGTGAAAGAGAGGCGAAAGGAGTTTTATATGTTTTTGTGGCTAACCGCAGGCGATGGGTTAACTCTCCCTCGAAGGTAACGCAGCCCATCTGTGCTTTGCGGAAGGATACGGCAGCTGACCGTAACTTTTTTGATCTTTTTTTTAATTTGTCTTTTTTCTTTTGCGTGAATAAGCTATTATGAGGAAATCTAAAAGTAAAAAATACTGTAAAATGTGCCACCCCTTGGTGAATTAATTTAGGGAGTAATCTACCTGTTTTTCTCTTTGTTTCAGCACCACTTCTCTATTTCCTTCCACTCTTTATCAGATGCATGAAATAACACCAGAGAAAAACTTTAAAAAAAACCAAAAGAGAGAGAGGTTGGGCTATCCACAGATTTCTCTATGGATTTATGCGTTACCATCGACGAAGCCGCTTTTGTCCTGACGTGTGTGTGTGTGTGTGTGCAGAGTTAAATAATGGCGAATGTCAGCAGTTACGTGGTTGCGCATTGTGCAGCGAGTGTATTTCCAGTGGAGAAAAGGAGGACGGAAGAAACGCTGGAAACGGGAGATCGTATGAATTGTTGTAGCAGTGAGAGCGCAACGCATGGAAGTTTTTTTTCCCTTGCGTCTTCTCTTTGCCAATGTTAACATTCTTTTCATTTATTTTCTAGTTCCTTCTCCTCGACTCCTTCAAAATTGAAGGGACTCCCGAATCATTTCCCTTCTTTCGGCAAGGAAAAGCGAAGGCAAGGGGTGGAAAGGGATGGGGGACAAAGAGGACTGTTGCGGTATTTCAACGGTGACGCGTAGCGGGCGTGGTGTGACCACTTGGAAAAAACAAACCATTCTCATATATATATATATATATATATATATATATATATGGTGTTGTGAAATAGGTATTACCTTTTGTTTCATTTATTCATTTAATATTCATGTCGACGTGCTTTGGTTGAACGGGTCACTTCCCGGCATATGATAAACTATGGAGGGTGTTGAGCGTTTGGACACGGGAGCCTGTTACATTTTGTAGCAGTTTCATTGTTAGGTATTGAAGAATGTTGTTAATTTTCACATTCTCTGATTTCAATGTTCATATCCGATGGGTTGTTGTTCCTGAGCGTTTTTATTTTGGCGAATGTGGAAGGGCTTCATATCCATGATCGCATTGATTGTTCTGTGAGGTGAGAGGGGAGGACGAGAATGTGTGTAGGTATTTTATTGGGACGTTTGAATTAGTCAACTGGAACTTGCCATGGGTTAGATAAACATTAACTGGGATTATGTCGTACAATGCGATGATCGCCATTTCCTAACGTGTTCGAGGTTCGTGGGTTAAACCACTGGCTGTGATGATATGATCATGTATGCTTTTTAAAATTTTCGAATACATGTTACTCAACACTCATTCTTACGTTTGTTGCCGTGAATCACACCGTCACGCGGCCTGCACACGGATTTTAACACCTGAGGGAAGAAAGGAGAGGGGTGTGTGTGTGTGTGTGTGGGATTCGTTTCCAATCGATACGTGTGTACAAGATGGTAGAAACGGTATTATTCACTTTCTATTCAAGTAACTCTTCCTGTTTCCTTTAAAGAAAAAAAAGTAATTTTAGTCACCCAGGTATCGGAAAATGGGAATGGCCTTTTTTTTTTTTGCCCCATTGCTTTGCAGAGGAGACGGCAGTTACTCTCCCAGTGCCATTGCAGTTAATTCATTATGCGTTGTTTCTACTGCGCTATTTTCGCCATTATTTTTATTATTACTTGTTCTGATGTGCTTCTGAAGGATCGCGGGTGCTTTTCACCTGTAACATTTTAGAATTGGGATTCTTATGGAGTCTGTGCGGGCTGACTGCTGTTAGTGCAGGTGATGGGGAGACGCATGTGTGACTGAAACATGATTGAAGTTGTAGCCGTGAAACCGGATTCAAAATGTAGAAGCGAGATTCAACTTGTGGTGAAATGAATTGACTGGTGCGTCTCAGAATACCAGGGGTCGTGGTTTGTTTGCGTTTTGGAGTCTACAGATTCCATTCCTTATCGATTCGGAGGGGGGTGTGTTCTTGATAATATGGAAGGTATTTGAGTGTCGTCAGAAGGAACATGTGCTTTACCTCATATTCTTATCTTGAGTTACTGCTGCTTCTGCAAACGGTTGGATGTTATTCTTTGCCACCCCTTTCCTAAGTGGTGCCATCACTATGCGCATTTCAAGCTTTCACTTACACCTTCAAAAAAATTTTCCTCTCTCCTCCCCGACCCTACAGTTGAAAAGAAAGTAAATTATAATACTATCAATGTCTGCTCAAGCCCATACATACCTCTGTGATGCGTGGAACCGCGATAAGGTGATGGCCATCGTCCAGTTTCTTCCGATGGCCCTTGAGGGTCCTGCAAGGACTGCCGGGTGCGAATCTCTTGCACTGTCACTCGGCAACCTTGCGAGGATGGGTGATGCGTATCGTGCCGTCACTCGTCTTTCCCTTCTGGCAAATGCACTGTCAAAACCAACATTAACTTCCCTCTCCAAACCCGCTGGTGATATGGTCGCGTCGCGGATTGATCAATTGTCACACCTGTTCCACATTGGTTTCTGCTTGAATGAAAATACTGCTGTACTTGCGGGTCATGGTGTTTTCCCCAAAAGTCTTCACCGCCTCAGTGGAGTTGCCGTGCTGTGTTGGATGTACACGCTGGTGCTCGGCATTGTTCGACAATTGTACATGCTGTCAAAAATGAGGGGCCACTGCACTGCTGCTGCGGCTTCGGGCGACGATAAGCGGAAAACGTGCCCTTATGGCGGTTGCAAACGTGTCATGGTGGATTTATTGAAGTTGGTGTGCTACTTCCTGTTCGCCCTGACATGCCTCCCTGAAGGCAAACCGCAGCTTTTGGCTAATGCCAGCGGACCTCTTGTGCCTTTGCATGTGATGGTGAAGGCGCTGTCACCCAATCCGCTACATGCCAGCAATACTGTGCGCGGGTTGTTGGGTTTGATTGCGTCTGTGTGTGAATTCTATTGAAAAGGACTGTCATATTATCATGATGTATCTGTCGTGCGTCACTCTTTGTTTTGTTTTTATTTAAATGCTGTGAAAACGTTATATGATTTACTATTTTCCTTTTTCTAATGGTGTTTTGATCGTGGCAAGTACTTTTAGCCTTTTTATCTTTTTGGTCGATTGCCTTTTCTTGGTTTTGTGAAAACAGGAAATATATTGAACCCGTTCCGGCACCAACTTTCTCCATATCCGTCAGTATGTGTCGATGTAAGTGAACGAGGTTGGTGGGATCGTGTTTATTTGTGTGCACCCGTTGCTTAATACAAAACGTATAATTATATCACGGAAATATATTTATTTTCATCATCACTATTATGATATGTTGTGGGAGTTATGATAATTATTGTTTTGATCCGTGTGAGCTGGTTGTGTGGGATTATAGCAACTGCAGTAATGCGTGTCCATCGGAGGCAAAATACTAATGAGTGTGGTATAAAATGGGGTATGGTAAAGGAGAGTAATTAACATTGAGAAAAAAAGACAAAGAATAAGAATATGGACCTTGAGAAATGAAGGGAGAGTCCTTTTTTTTTTGTTTTAAAATTTTCGTTTAGAAAAAAAGTCATACAAGGTTGTGTAGGTGTGGTTTAGGAGGCTAGCGTGAAGGAACATGCAGAGAAAAAAAAAGGAAAAGGAACCAAAAGGGAAGGGAAGTGAGACAGGCATTAAGTGTGAAAGGAGGCAATCAAAAAGCTTTTGCTGTCGTTTTATTTTGAGGATGAGGGAAAAGTTGCCTTGGTTTTTGATTTTCTAAAAAAAAAAAACAATAAAAGAAATTAAATTAAAAACCGATGTTTGCCCTTCTGTCTGTCTGTCTCTCTTTTTTTTTTTTTTGCATGATACGTTATTAGAGTCCTGATATTTTTTTTTTTTTTCGTGGACTGCTAGTTCGTACGCCCCTTACTCTTGCTCTGCGGCTTCCCACACTATTCACCTTGCTGTCTTTTTATCGCCGTCACAACTAACAAATCAAATATACACTCATTTTGTTCGGTTTTGCAGGGGGGGGGGGTTCTTCCTCTTTTCTATAGAAAAAAGATAAATATTACGTGTGCACATTTCTGATTCTTTATAATCTATTTTTTTTTCCTCTTTTTTTTTTGTGTGTGTGTGGGGTGAGGGTATATCACCTCCCCTTGAATTAAGAATAAAGGTCAAAAAATAAAAAATAAAAAATAAAAAAAAAAAGTTTTATTTTTTTAAAAAAAGAAAAACTTAATATGAGTTCCCTTCCTCCAGACAAAACTCTTTTCGGAAGCCACTCGCAGCGACTTGTGGCTGTGGCTCAATTCTGCAGTTTAGTTTCCGCGGGTGTTGCGGGTTCGAAACATTACACGTTGGTAGCGCGTTCTGCATGTGCTTTAGCGAAGGTACTTGCCAACTACCTCTGCTTGTCGCGTTTAAAGGGTTCATACTTGTTGCTACGTGAAGTGTCGCCATCTTCTGTCCGCAGAAGACTCCACTCATCGCCAAGTTGGTTTACCGGAGTTATGCGTGTTTTAACCATGTTGGCGATGCTGTTGTTTCGCATCACTGATAAAATTGCGTTACTCGCAAATGAGGGCGTTTTGTCGAACAACATTTGTTTCTACACTTCTCGGTTGATTCCTTCACTACTTTTTTACTGCAACCTTATGCAAACAATGACCAGTGCGGTCCTTCTGAAGGCGGTTCGTCCCATTTCTTTTGAAGCTACGGATACACGCAATGTTTTCCGAAAACGTTATTATCTTCAGGGAGTGCTGAGTTTTCTTGAAGGTGTTGGATTGATGACATATGCCATGACTCTTTTTCCTCGTGGCGTCCCTCCATTAGCGATGACACTTCACGAAAAACATCTTTTGACCCACTGGCTTGCGGTTGCGGCGTCAAGTTTCCCTCCAGCCCTTTCGGTCAGTACAACAACTCAAGGTTTAATTGGCCTTGCAGCGACTTTACCGTCCTTTTTTATGTCACCATGAGTTTTTTGTTGCATTTTTTAATTGTGTATTTGAATATGATACATGGGAAGAAAGGGAGTCATGTGCACGTGTGCGTGTTTTTTTCCTTTTCTTTGATCCCCCCTGCATGCACATTCTTTTTTCATTTGTTTGCCGTTTCTTTTGTGTTGATGATTTGATTTTTCTTTCTTTTTTTTTCTTTTTTTTCTTTGCTGTTTCGCGATTTTGGCTGTGATGGAGGAGTTGGCTGGCGTACGAAAAGCGAGAACATTTGTGTGTTATTTTGTTTTTGTGTTACCTAATGGAGGGAAACACATGCGGCTTATATATATATGTATATATGTGGTGAGACATCTAATTTTTTCGTCTTCTCTTCGCTGAGCTTTGGTGTGTCATCACAAAGGGAGTTATGTTTAATGGTGCGGTTGTTTTGATTTATTATAATATAATAATAATATTATTATTAGTATTACTGTTGTTGTTCTGCGATACCTTTGCGTGTATGTTGGTAGAATTTATTTAAGGTAGCTGTGTACCTCATAATGTGCATCGTCTCACTTATGTTGTAGAACAGTATAATGGAAGGAAAGGTTCTACATAAATTTAGAGGTAGAATTCCCCGTGTGGAATGTACGCCTGCTTAAGAAAAGAAAAAAATTTTGGGTGAAATAAAGAGGTAATAAAATGAGTTAATATGCAAGTAGGCGGGTGATGGGAAGGGGAATCAATGAATTGTACCGCAACTCATTTTTTTTCTTTTCGGTTATCTTACCAAAAGAAAAAAAAGACAGAAGGGCGGGAAGATGGAGATTTGAAACTTTGGGGGAGCGCCAGTGCTTGGTTTGTTCATGGCACATGACTGTGCTCATTGTTGTCCGTAAATTATTTCTCATTCACAAACCTTCCCTTCATGTATATATATATATATACATTTCCTTGTTTGCTCTTTATTTTCTTTTTCATTTGTTTACTTTACCCTTTTTTTTATATGTGAAGGGAGAAGGTTGATAACTCTGATTACATGGGTTGAAATATTCGAGCGTAGTTCATATTAGTGTGGCGGAACCCTTTGTGCTACCGCAAATTGTGTTCGCGGTGTGCCCATATCAGTTCCGTAACACATAAACATATGTATTTATATTGGTAAAAGATGACAGCGCAAAGACTATCATTTTTGAAAGGTTATTTATTAAATAAGGAGCCACTGAGCACTTTGACAGGTTGCATTTCTGTGCATTGAGGTTAATGGCTTATTGCAGTGCGTCTCTTATTGAAGAGTTGTCTGACGGCACTGATGTGTTCTATGTGGGGGAAAGGGTTGCTTGTGTCGTGTCTCGTCTCTCCTGTCCTTTTCTTTCCCTTTTTGTTCATTTGCGTGCGTTGGGTAATTTTCTTATGAAGTACTGCAGCCCTCCTATTCATACGTTATGTTTGGTGGGGTTTCTTATGTTGCTTTGCAGGTTCGTGGTGCGCCGCACGTGACACATTTCTCCGTCATGAGCTATCGCTCAAACGCACACTCTATCTGTTTCTATTTCCCATTTCTCTCATTTCCTCGGGTTGTAATTCTTTGTTTATTCTTGTATTTTACTTCATATAATAAAAACATCGACTTACCGCTCCCGCCTCCGCTTTCCACTCTTTTCTTTTTTTTTTGTTTTTTACCGTTGGAAAATACTACGCTCTGCACTCTGTCAGAGGCCTTAGCGTTGAGCTTCTCAAAGAGTTGTAGGTATAAGTTGTTTTGTTTTTCGTTGGTTTGGTTTTCCTTTTAGCTTCTTTAGTAGTACAGGGCCTACGCAGGTAGCAAGTTATTATCGCATATATTTATTGCGTTGGAATTAGCTCCTTTTTTTTATAAAAATTTTCGCAGCCGCTGTTGTTATTGTTGTTGAATAGTGGATTGGACGTAGCAAATGACGGAGTATTTGAAGGATATTGGGCGTACAAAGCCTGGGGATCCCATGCCACCTATTAACCTTGGGCCTTACGATAATCCACTGCTGTGGAATATGCTTGATCCTTTTGGTGCTGATCGTGGGCATCAACGTAGGCCCATGTCCGTCTCTCGTGATTTTATGGAATTACATAACGTTCCAATTATATTTCGTGATCAGTGCGTGCATCGCTGGGTGCCATTTCATCGCTGCCTGAAGAATCTAAAACCTGTTACGTGGGGTACAGCGAACTGTCACGAGTTCGAAGAAGCGTGGATGATTTGCCGTGCCTACGAAACTTACCGAAATCAACTGCTAAAGACAAAATTCATGGAGCTTACGAAAGATTACACAGCTGAGGATAAAAAGTTTTTCCCTAGTCTGCTTCACTTAAGTGTGCCCACTTACATGAACTCGTTTTACTGGACAATGGCTGCTTCACAGCGACTTAGTGGATGGGATGAGAGAGACCCCGCGAACCCCATGACGTGGCGCGAGCCGAATCGAGCCCTGATGCGGGCGGAGTTTTCCCCCACAAACTGGGAGCAAGGGAATTTAACTAATGCAACAGGTCACAAACTTATTACTGACGACCTCGTGTTCGACATGGTGCCGGGCTTCCCACTTCCAGAGGACAAAAGACCCGAAACATTATATTAACTCTTGTTTACACTTATTGTGGTAATTGCTAGATTCCCTTGTTAACTCCTTCTCTGAGTTGGGTGTGACGATTATGTCTTTTACGCAAAAAAGGCAAGGGAGTGACAAGGGAATTCTTTTCTCGAGGTACGTGGGCAAAAATATTTGCATGGTTGTATAAAGGGTTCATTCGTAGCATTCCCTTTGTGTTTCTTTCTTTTAAAGATCTTTTATGCAGTCGTATCGTGGCTATGTTTTACGTGTTTTTGTCACTGCTGAGTGGTACCATGTGGGAGGTAGCGAAGGAAAAGGGGAGTGTAGGTGTTAACATTTGTGGTGGAGCGTCATAATGCATTGTTATCATTGGCCCAATGCAGTGAGGGATTGTTCGGTCGACTAGGAGCTATGCATGTGCAGCGGATTGAAGACTGTTTTTTTTTCCCCTCCTTTTTTTTTACGCTAGTCCTTCTTCTCTACCTGTGTGTGTGTGTATGTTAGTGAAAGACGTTTTTTTTTGTTATGTTATGTTTGAAATTGGTCGCGTCTTTTTTCTTGACCTTCTCCTCCTATAACAGGGAGACGTGTGTTTGTGTGTGTCCATGTGTGTAATTTATCCATTTGCGTTTTTACCCATTACCTAATGTGTTTTGCTTCCGTTTCTTTTTTTTTTTCAAAAAAAAAAACGATTCATTCTTCTGTGCAGGGGTGTGAAGTGGGGACGCATTCCACTTGCTTCCACCCCATTAAGGTGTCGGTCATCAAGACCCTTTTCCTCGCAAAGACGTAGCGGGAGGAGGAAAAAGAAACTGCTCGGGTTTGCGTGAGTTCGCACTTTGTTGCATATTCCTTGCGAGACTTTATGCGGCCGCCGACGTTACGTGTATTCACTTCACCACATGTAATTCGTCATCGCATCACAACTCTCGCTGTGTCAGGTACCAAACTCAACCAACGCTTATCGCTTCTTCTAGGAGTAGGTTTACCCGAGTGCACTGCAACTGAGGGCCTGGCGAGTTCGCTTCGGTTCGTATCACAGGAATGCCTCCCTCCTTATTTGGCCTTTACATTCTTAAGTCACTGTTGGTCCATGTGGTCTGCCTCATCGTCATTTGCCGTGGCTGCCCGCAAAACGGTTGGAGGAACAAATGATTCAGTCGCGTTGGAGACATTACTCAATGTTTCGGAGGAGTGTCTTCTGGCTTATAGTCGTATAGCGGGCGAAGAGAATCGCTCTCAGCGTCAGATAGTTAACGATAGGGGAACTGTGAAAAATGCAACAATGGGAGCGTCAACACCGCTACCACACAATAGAGCGGGTTATCATTATATCGTGGATCACATGTTGCGAATCTGTTCCGGTTATATGGATGCTAGAACGGCCGTTACTCTTCTGCAGTATGCTGTTAGAGTTGAGGACTCAGAGGGCGCCGTCTTTAAAGGACTTGTGGAGTTATTGGCTTCTCGAACTAGTGGTGATCCATTGTTGTTTGAGAACTGCCTGCGTAAAGTTTTGGGTGTTGCCCTCCCGGTGCACGTTTCTCCCATCGTGACGTCTGTGTTGTGTCTGCGCGTTGTGACTTCGAGCGTTCTTAAGCTTTGCATGCATCATGTGGCCACTGTGGTTCGGGGTCGCCAGAGCGGACGTCTCGCTGTCGAAAATGCCCTTGGGGGGCTTCATCGATGTGCTGTGATGGCGCTTCACTGGCTTTTGAAAAATCCCTGCGGTGATCAATGGTGTAATGAGTTGTGTATACAGGTAATGTCGTGCCTAAAGTATGCCCCCATGTTTTTATTGTGTGATGTGTACGGTACAATGGCGGATCGTGGGTTGGTGACGCCCTCAGTTCAGTGTAAGTTTCTAGCCAATTGTGGAGTTGCATTGGGTTCTAGTGGTTCCGTACCGGATCACTGTGGTGAGGTAATAATTCGCGCATTCACTGAACTCACAAAGAGTGACCGCGAAACCAGGTATATTGAAGAGGGTCTTGTGCATGGCAGTGCTGCTCTTGTTGCGCTAGGCAAGGGGGGACTTGTTCGGCGTGCGTACGTTATGTTTCCAACGCTTCGTGTAACACATCATTTGGTGATGGCCCACGTGCACCACGCAGATGTTGTCCGTGCCTGTGATTCGCTTCTCAGCGTTGCATGCTCGCGTGAGGAGGGTTGGATAAATATTCCACCTCCTGTGATGCACGCCATACACGCTGTTTGCGTACTGGTTGGTCGGTCAGGTAGTTCCGCCGACGTGGTGCCTCTTTACCGCGCAATCGTGTGTTTTCATAACCCCGGCATCATCGTTAGCCAGTGTATGGAATATGTTCTATCTGGTTTGTGTGACCGTGTTGCGCGTATTAACGGGCATTTCTCAAAGGAAACGCAGCCATGCACGATACTAGAACATATTGTACCTTTGTTACGCGCAATTGTGCGTTGCATTGGTGATGACATCAATACCGACATGATACTTGAGCTACTCGAAACAGCGCTGGGCGTAGAGTACTTTTCTGTTCCATTGACTGCATCCATCGTATGGACATTTCAGCGGTCGACAAGTCTTGCGTTAAAAGATCTCTTTTCTCGCGTAGACCCGTCAACGAACGGTGTTCCCTTTTTAAATTACTATGCCCTCTGCCACGCCCGTGATCGGGGAATGCTGGAAACTGTTGAGCATCTCGCAACCGTCTGGCACTGCGATGTGGAACCCATCCTAAAGCGTTATACTTTCCTGCTGCCATCATACAAGTTATGGAAGTGTGCTGCTTGTGGTCGCTTTAACAGTGACAGGTTTAATTACTGCTTGTGCTCTGCGCTCCGGAATGGGTTTGTTGTGTGTAGCAAATGCGCTTATGCACAGGATGAGCGATTAAGTTTTTGCCAGTCATGTGGCGTCCGTACGGAAGAGGGTGCGGTTGCGGCTGCCGTCGTCCGCCGTGCGTGGACCTGTGGTGAATGCGGGGCGAACAATCCTGCGCGGCAGGTGAGTTCCTGTTTCCGCTGCAAGGCAGATTTGGGCCCAGTGGCAAAAGCGTTGAAAGAAATGGGGAATTCCAAAGTGACCTCGTGCTCATGCCCTACTGTGGATAGTTCGGGTGAAGGGAAAGGATCGTGTAGGTCTGTGCACTATTGCCGACATTGCGGATGGATGCGTGAACCCTGGGCGGTTGCTAACAGCACTGTGTGGCGCTGTGAGGGATGCAGCCAGTTGCGAAGCTCACTCGACCGCACCTGCCCAGAATGCCCCCACGTTGACTTCTTGCCCTTTGCAATGGCGCATAAAAGTAGCGACGTCCGCTCTTGTGTGGACTGCGGGGCCATGGCGGAAAACCCTTTTGCTGAAAAATGTGCTCTTTGTGCCGGTGCTTTGCGTGTGGGGGCAACGGCGCTGAAGGCCCCAACAACATCGTCAGCGGCGGTTGGAGAGTCGGAATTGATGGTTGAAACGGCCCAGTGGTGTTCGAATTGTGGGGGGATAGTGGTTGAAAAACTGTCTAGTCATTGTTCAGAATGTGGACATGCGCTTCATTTTGCTGACGTGTTGCATCTTGCCGTGCGGCGCTGCAGTGCATGTGGAGAGGATTTGGGTACGCAGCAAATCGGAGTTGTATGCGTTCACTGTTTTTCATTTGCTCCCCCTGTTCCACGGGAAGGTTGGAGCACCGCTGTGGTACATGAAACCTTCAGGGTGATCGATCGCGCCATGGAACGGAAGTTGGGCTGTGACACGTTAGCGGACTTATTTCACAAAATCTTAGTTTCTTTCCGACAGCACGTTGGACAGGCGACAATTAGCGAAACCCGTGTGGCTGTGGCTGTTGCATTAGGGCGGTTACAAGCAGTGTTGATCGCAAGTGTTCCGTATGAGAGGATGGCCCGCCGAGTAATTGCTCTGACGAAGCAATTGTTGGAACATGTTGATAACGTATGTGGCGTTTCTTCTTCTCATTTCCATCCTGGACAATGTCCGCATTGCCTTGGAACTCACAGGCCGGAACTTTGCTCTTTCAACGAGGAAGAATGGGTGTGTGAGGTGTGTGGGGCCGAAAATGAAAATGGGGATGTATGCCGTTATGTGTGTCGTAACTGCCTCTCCCTTCGCGACACGGTCCGTGAGTTGTGTCCAACGGAAGCATGGGAATGCCCCCAATGCCAAAGGGCAAATGTAGATTTTGAATCATACTGCATTTTTTGTGGGGTTCAGCGGGCTGTGGTTGAGGATGCTGTTGAGGAAGCAGCCGAAGTGGTTCCTTTCATTCCTGCCAAATGTAGTGAATGCAACCTCGTGCATCTGGAGGCTCGGTGCCCCTTATGTCATAACACAATACCCGAAACTCTACGGAAGGCTGAGGGTGTGGTGTGTCTCGTGACGAGTCGGTACGCCTTTATTCAACCCGTCGGCACGGAGCACCCGAATCAACGTGTGTACGTCGGCCAACAGTGGTTGCGAAAGCACAAATGGACAGGAGGGGAAAAGGTCACATTCACGGCACGACTCAACGACCAAGGTGGTTTTCGTGTGACTTCTGTCCACTCTTAGACGCACGTCACCCCCACTCCCCCGCGTTTCCATTGATGTGCAAGTACGAAAAAAAAAAGGAGTAGAACGCTAGTTGCTTCGCGACGACCCTTGGTTGATTGGATCAGGGAGTATGAAGAGATGGTGAACTGCCCCCGTGTGCCTTGTTGTTACCGTGGTAAACGTAGCGACGGTCACATCACATATCCATTGTTTACTTGTTTGTTGTACAAGCATGTATGCTCATATTGAAACCGTGCCCAACCTCTTGTTAACTCTGTTTCTTGGCAGTGCCGTCGTGTTATTTTCTTTGCTTCCCTCTTTTGTTCATCATGATGTTGTTTTCAACTAGGTCTGGGGCCAAATAGGCTGGAGGCAATGAGTGGTTCCCATTGGATGCTGGCGGAAATGAGCGGGAATCTGACATGGATAAAGCGATCGCCACAGTCAGACCACTGCGCAAACTTGTTTTCGGTTCTTTCACCGACACTTATAGTTGGCTATTCTGAAGAGTATGGTACTCCACTCGACTACATTTTGTTTTCGACTGTTTTGTCGGTTACGCGTGAGTCGCCCACCATCGTTGCACTTCACTACGATGGCACGCGGAAGCTACTTCTTGTGGCGCCCAGCGCTGACGATTGTGCGAAGTGGTTTCAAGCTATGAGTGTAATACCGAAGAGGGGGGTTCCAGAGGAAGTGTCTTTGAATGTGCAGGCACTGATAATGGGGAAGTCGGCGCTAGCCTTGGGGTCCTCTGGTATTTCTGCGGTTACCTCTTTATCGACACCGCATCAATCCCGATTCTCTGTTGCCAATGTTCCCCCAATAAGTCGTGGGACACCTGGTTTCAGCACTGTAGACACCAGTGTCGTGGAATGTATGAGTCGGCCACAGCAGGGCGTTGTCGATGAATGCGCGAAATCTGCGGATGGTGGCCCTGTTCCACCTCACACACCTCTAATGCATTGCGGCACTGGAGGGATGTGGAGTGAGCCACTTTACAGCAATGAGTTCTTTCGTCGACAGCGTTCTCATTCATTTGAAACCGCAGCGACGGCGGAAGAACAAGTTTCCCATAGAGATAATTTTTACGAAGAACGGCATGATCCCCGATACATTCCACCAATAGCAATAGATCGGTTGGACTCGGCCTGCCCAAGTATGGGCTCAAGTACCAGGCACCCGAGCTCTCGGCGAGATGGAGCTCACCCAGCACCGTTTTCAGTGTCTAAGACAATTTCACTACCCCATGTCGAAGCCATTCTTGAAGACGATGGTTTCGTGCACGACACTGAACACGCAATCAGGCAGAAATCATTTTTTCCATCTAGAACAATATCGTGCCCCGTCGTTGAGGTGGACGATGAGTGTGATACTGAAGAAGGAGCGAGATTTTCCGAAACATCGCCCACCATAGATAGAAGGACTACACTCTACAGTGACGATGGTCTTATTCGAAGTGGCCATCGTTCTCCGCGGAGACTTAGCGTCTGTCCTCTGCCCACCGGCGCCGTTAGAAGGCGATATGGTGGGGAAGGCGATAGATATGATGATTTTGCTCCTCCCCACGTTGTGACGCAATCCGGGACATTGTCGGCAAGACATTTGAGGGCTGCGCCTTTCCCCTTTGGTGATCCTGTTGACTGTGAGGCAGGCGTCCGTGGCTCGAAGGAGAAGGGGCGGTCGTCTCTCTTCCGATACAGCGGTTTGCGCAGCATTAGGGAGGCTCTTGATGAACTTTTATCTGCCGGGGTTGATGGTGATGTGAAAAGCGAATGTGGCGCCGTCGGCGGGGAGGAGCTTCATGAGTGCCATTCACCAGGGGAAGTAACGCCAAGCGCAGAAGAACCGGGGAAGACGCCGAATGGTGTGCGGTCACCAACACTGGAAACTTCCCTCGAACAAATGCCAGTACCAACGGATGTGCAACTGAGGCCCTGTCGCGAGGACGATCCCGTTGCGAAGGTGCCGCGACGTATGTCACTCTGCAAAACCAACGGTTTCGAGGAACTTCCCCCGGAAGCAGCAGATGTTGATCCGAAGGTCGCAGAAAACCCTAATTTACCGAGCGGTAGTTCCTCGCGCTCATCCTCACCTTCACCAAGCACGAGCGGCTATTGTCTTTTTGAGAAGAAAACCTGTGGGCCGAGATGTGGACCGTTGAGCGCTTTGGAATCTGTCGCGAGGCGCCGGGTGAGCGCAGCCCCGAATGTTGCAGACAGCAACGGCTCACGCTCCACAATACTTAGTATCCGCCCCTCCACACGGGTGCTGACTGCTTCATGTGAAACAACCCCCACACATGCCAGGACGGACTGCGATGACGGTGGCTTCACCTCATCAGTTCATTCTCCATAAGAAGTTGTGTAATGCAGCATAGTCTTTTGTATGGAGTATTGCAGGGACCGCATGCGTGCTCGGGCGCCCCCCCCCCCACTGGCGACAACTTTGTTTTTTTGTTTGTCATTGTTTTTGGTGTCGCAGCTTTTTGCATCGGGAAAGACACTACACCTGAATTTGGGTTAATTAATCTCTAACGGTTGTCCAAACTTTTGTCCCCCTCCCACCCGGGTCGAGGAGTTATGTGGAGAAGGGTGTCTGCAATTACCAAATAAAATTACGGCGGGTATCGTGTCGGTTCGGTCTGTTTACCATCGTGGTATATTTGTGTTCTTATAGTGCTCGCAGGTGTGGATATACGCATGTGCTTGGCTCCCATTTGTAAAGGGTTCGACTGTTGGTTCCATGAAGGGCATACAGCTTTACGTCTTCACTGTTAGTTCGACTTTGTCCAAACGAGTTTGCTCCTTCTTTTGATGCATTGGGCCCCGTCCATCATGTTGGTACGGATGCGGTGTTCAGGATGGTTTGAAAACAGTTGTTGGGCGGGCGGATTTATTGTTTGTTTTCTTCTTCTTTATTTCGTTTGTGTTGCGGTGTTTGCAGTGCTGATGCTGGTGGGAATGCAGTTTTACGTGTCCATGTGTTACATCTATTTTGTGTTGATGCCCTTCTTTCTTGATTAGTAGAGATGCGCCTTCGTAGTTGTTCGCAGCATACTCTCGTTTTCAGTCGGCCAGATCAAAGCGTCCCTTTCCATTTGTTAAACTTCGCTGTTTTACCCTCTTACCGCCTATCTCGTCTTATTCACGACGGATAAATATTGCATGTGCGCGCAAAGGTGTATGTATATTTTTGTTCTTCTTTTTCCTCTTTACTACAATGACTCGTGTGTTCATACATTTGTGCGTATGAATGCGTGGATGTGTTCATCACCGTCCATTACGCAGCAAAACACAATAACCCCTCCACATTATATGCAGAGCTCTGCCTTCAGAGTGGCGAGCCTCCTGCAGAGTCGACACCGAAGGGGAATTTGCGATGAAGGCGAAAGCACACTTGCGAAACTCACACAAGGTGTTGAGATGTTTCTTCAGCATGCGGCTGATGTCCCACCTGTGATGTTGGAGAAACTCAGTGAGGTTGGCGACGCGGATACGAGTACAAACGGCTGTAGTGAGCGTCATGACGATGTTGATGAATCTATGGATGAGGCGGAGGTGCATCTGAACGTTGTTGCAGGCGTATTGGAGCCTCGTGAAATGCCAAAAAACGTATCAACGATGAGTGGACTGCTTCTTCCAACAGTCGATAATCGTAAGGCTTTGGAACGCCAGAAAGTGGAGGAGGCTCAGGCGATGTTAAACCTGCTTGCAGCGCTGACGGCCAACAACAAAAAGGAAAACACTATTGGAGCGTTAACCGGCACTAGTGAAGCGGAAGTGGACGATGAGTCGACCACGACTAGCGATGAGTCGGTGGTTATATGTTATGCGGATGAACTGGAGAGTGATACAACCTCTTCGTGTAGTGAAGCGGATGCACAGCAGGAACCAGAACGATCGGCACGCATCATTGAATTAAATTGACACCATTTTTTCGGTGCTTTACAACAGTGCGTGCCTTCATGGCGGGGCGTGTGTTAGTGCCGCGTTTGTTTGTAACGCGCCCCTTTGCCCGTTTGTTCACCTCCCTCACACACTCTTTACCTTTGTTTTTCCCGATTTGTCACCCTTAAGTTAAACGATTTCGTTGTAATGATAAGTGTATTTGTTTTGGTGTGCATTGTCTATTTCCGTGTACTGGAAATAGGTTCACCGGTCTTAAGTTTTGGGCGAAATCTTTTACCTCATGCTGTCTCACATCTTTTTTTTTTTTCATATTACTCGCTTGGTTGAGATTGGAAAGGGTTTGGTACAGTGTAGTTCCGCAAACAGAAGCGGATAATACGGAAAAGAGGGAGATAAAGGTTAACATATTATTTTGTCCCTCTTCACGCAGTGTGCAATACCATAACATAAGGTCCCAGTGGAGTACTAGTGACGGTAAAGGTGGTAAAAGAAGGAGAAAGAAAGAATTGGGGGAAAAGGTAAGACAGTTGCATTGAAAGCACTGTGGTTGGGAATATAAAAAGAGGGCTGAGTGTTGCGGTCATCCGTGTAGGGAAGTGAAAAAGGTAGACAAGAAGCGAAGGAGGGGGTGGGGGTGAAAAAAAAAAAAGGCGAAAATAGAACGTGAGGGATAGTTATTTATACACTAAAAGAAAAAAAGTATTTATAAGTGAAAAGGGCAATTCGACGACTTCTGGTATCACAAAAAGAGCGAGAAAACTGACGATTCGAAAGGAACAACCATGCGGCGACTGATATCATCACACACTGTACTGCCAACGCTGGCAGCCTCACTTCGGTCACTGTACAGCCCACTAGTTGAGGAGCACTACAATAACCCGCGCAATGTCGGTAAATTAGACAAATCCGACCCAAATGTTGGAACTGGTCTCCGCGGTGCTCCAGAGTGCGGTGACATGACTCAAATGCAGGTGAAGGTGAACCCTGAAACGATGGTAATTGAGGATGTTAAGTTCAAAGCATTTGGTTGCGGGAGCGCGATTGCGGCATCATCCTACGCCTCGCAGGCAATTCGCGGCAAAACACTTGCTGAGGCACTGCAGCTCACCAACAAACGGATTGCACAGGAACTTTCCCTTCCGCCTGTTAAATTGCACTGCTCGATGCTGGCGGAGGAAACTATTCAAGCCGCAGTTGAGAACTACCTTTCCAAAAACCCTTCACTAAAGTCGAAGGTACACAAGAAAAAAACGGAAACTCCATCCTTATCTCAGACATCCCAAGTAGCTTCTAAGTCAGAGGCTGTTGGTGAGGTGTCAAGCTGATAAAATTGAGTTTGTAAAAGGCCAGTGAAGGAGAGGGACATCAACAGGAACATTGGCGCTGAAGGGGAGACACCGCTATGGGGACGGCTTCCAAGCCTCTGATCGCTTCGTCCCAGCTCTAAATCGAAGCAGATGCTTACGGGATTTCTCTTTTTCCTTCTCCACATCGACCGATCGTTTTTTTTATTTTCCTTATTCCACTTCTTATTTAAAATCTATTCAAGACGTGTCGCTGCAGGGAAGCGAAATGGTATTCCATAAAAGGAGGCTATAAAGAACCGTTCATTTTCACTGGAGGTTATGCAACACACGGAGAACAGAGAGGCGCTGGAGCGCATGTGCGCCCACAGGTAATTCAACCACGATGGCACGTATGATTATTGGAATGTGTGAGTGCATATGGGAGCCGTGGGCTGTTGAATATGAATTCTGCCCAGTCATTTATTACGATGCGCTTTTGTTTTCTCATGTTAAAGGAACATGTTTATGACAACATACGGGGCAGCAGGGAGTGAAGGAAGGGGGAATCTTGATATATATATATATATATATATATATATATATATGTATTCATTTATATATGTCACGATTTATTACCCCCTGTTTGTTTTCTATCTTGTTATATCCCTCTATATACCCCAGTTTTTTTTGTTGTATCACGGGGGCTTGTTATTTTCCGTTCCCTCATCTTTTTTCATTGAAAAAAAATATCTTTAGTAGTCACTATAACACGTACGTGTTGCACCATCACGCTTTCTCCCGACTGTTCCTTACCTTTATCATGTTTTATGCCACCACATGTTTTTCTTTTTACTTCCTTGCATCATGCACTCGTTTTCCTCCCCTCATGCACACGCACACGCAAGCACGTACTTATACATATATATATATATATATATATATTTGTTTACGTAGCTACTTCCTTTTGATGGTACTTTCCTTCCCGTATTTTTTATGAGGTTGCAACGTCTTACTTCTTGTTTGTTCCCCTCCTCTTCCATTTCTTGCATTCATGATGAGGGGACTGAGAACTGAAGGGGACGAAAGTTTTTTTTTTTTTAGTGTTTGCTGTGCCATGTGATGTTGTGGGGCAAGTTGGTACGAGGCGCGTGTTGCGAAGGAGTTTTTTTTTTTTTTAGAGTTTTACTTCACTTTCTTATGTGTCTTATCTGCTCACTTTTCCTTTTTTCTTTTTTAATTTTTTTTTTTTGCTCTTTGCGCTTGCCTGGCGCACTGTGCCATTAGGTTTAGGAATGCAATCGATATTTTACTGAATGCTGTAATCCCTTACGTGTGTGAAGTGTTTAGTTTTGCTGCAGTGATTTCTATGGATATGATGAGTCGGCTACGCGGAGTTGGAAACCTCAGGATTATTGGGGCGGTTTACGCCACACGTGACGAAGGCGTATTTTTTGTTTTTTTTTTTGTTGGAAACGTGTTCGCTTTTGGGACGCAGCAACATTTGTTGCGTCGCGGGGGTTATGAAAGATAAGACAGCGAAAAATAAGACGAGATAAGTTTGTGGGAGAAAACTCTTTTACAGTGAAGAGGGAAGTATGTATGTCACGATGTAAAGTGGGAGTGAAGGTTTGAATTAGGGAATATGTTAAATATCATCGGAACTTTGCCAACCGGCGAATTCAGTACATATTCATGTCAGGACAAACTTGATGTCACCCCCTCCCCCATTTGTTGATTCCTCTCTCTGGAGTACACGTCAGTTGCGTCCTTCCACTTGATTACTTCCTCCTTTTGGTGGTCTTTCTTTTTTTTTTTTAATTTTTTTCTCTTTGTATTTAAGCACTATAGCGATAAGGGTGCGTACTTTGTGTGTGTGTGTGGGAGTGAGTGGGAGGCGAGGGGGTTGGTCCTATCACTTATCTACTACACCCTTTATTTATCGCTCTGTGTAGTGTATCAATATATATATTGATATATATATATTGTGGTGGGGTGTTACCCAGCTCCTGTTTCTAATTATTACAGGAAGAAGAGAGGAGCGGCAACGTGCGAACTAGGCGGAGTAGCACTGCATAGAGGGAGAGGGGTCAACATTTCTTCATGTCGGTTGTGATCTCAACATCACTCGGCAGTTTGTTAATTAACCTCCGTTTCGTTGACTGCCCAAAAGCTTCCTTCAACTTTCTCGCCCTCTGTGCTTCATCATACTATGATGGTTGCAGGTTTCACCGTCTGGTTCCTGAGACCTTTGTTCTAACAGGGGACCCAACAGGAACTGGAAAAGGAGGTGAATCTGTTTTTGTCCATCACCAAGATATCAAGCAGCGGTACTTTGAGGATGAGGGAATGGGAAACGCATTGCACGATCGTCGTGGTGTCGTTTCCATGGCGCATAAGGGAAATAAACCGGACACTAACGCATCTCAGTTCTTTATTTTATTTAAACCATGCCCGTCACTGGATTCCAAGCACACGGCGTTTGGGGTCGTGGATTTTGGCTGGAATGACGGGGAGAGCGAGCGCACACTGAAGCGGGTTGAGGAACTCGAGGCGGATGGAAGTTACAACGTGCTTGATGTAGAGGCGAGGATTCTTAGTACCACGGTTTTATATAACCCATTTGCCGAGGGCCACATCAAGCTAAATGTATGATGTAGTTCCCTGTTTTTTTCTTTTTACATTCAAACCTTTGCAGTCTCATTGCTGGCGCTCACGGACTTTTCCCCCATACCAATGCGATCGTTCCCGTGTGAATATACATTCGCACTTTGTGATTTTTCACCTGTGCTCCCAGCTCCTTTGATTGGTGAGTCGTGGACAGCTGCAGGTGTTCATATAAAAAGGGGCGAGGGCGCAGACTCCGCACACACGCGCATGCGCGAATGCCTGTGAAATGGAGGAGGGTAGTCATTTATGTGAAATGTTCTGTGGAGACCCGTTACTGGTCAGTACCAAGTGGAGCATTCGGTTTAATTCGGGAGTCACATAAGGGACATCCTCTCTTTCCGCTTTCTCCGGCCCACCACACAGGAACAGAAACTTAGATCTTACAATGCCTGATAAGATTGAAAATAATACCCGCAAGCGACCACGTGAGCTGCCATTTGTTGAAGATTACCGCCCCTACACGGGAGGGCAGTTGGCTCAACTGAAGGTTCGTAAGACCACTCACAAGGAGCATTGGGATCAGTACTATAGAAACAATACATTAAACGGTTACCGCGATCGTCATTACATCTTGCGCGAATTTTCTGAACTCCGTGAGGTTCTCGAAAGGTTGAAGAAGAACAACGAAGCTACGTTGGAGGAGTGTGTGTGGATGGAAGCCGGTTGCGGTGTCGGTAACGCCGTATTCCCTATTCTTAAGGATTACGGTGACGTTTCTGGATGGCGAGTTGTTGGTTTTGATATTTCTACTGTAGCGATTAAACTCCTGCGTGAGAAACAAAATACACTCCCACATGTGGAGCAGGAGAAGTTTACTGCCTGGGTGCTGAACCCCGTTGAGCAGGATATTGCCCCCATCATCACGGCATCCGTAGCGAGGCAATCCCGCCCTCGTGGTAATGGGTTGGTGGATTTTGTCTCCATGATTTTTGTTCTATGCTCTATTCCGGTTGAAGAGCATGCAGTAGTGTTGCGGCGCATTGCGGCCTGCATGAAGGAGGGTGGGGTTTTCTTTTTCCGGGACTATTGTGTGGATGATCATGCGGAGAAGCGGTTTAGCGCGCACTGCCGTGTGGAAGCGAACACCTTTTCACGTACGAATGGGACGTTAAGCCACTTTTTCTCCGTTTCTGAGTTGAGGGATCTGTTTTGTTCCGTGGGTTTTGAGTTGATAAACGTGGAAGTGGTTGAGAGAGAAGTTGTCAACAGGAGGGAGGGCATGAATTTACAACGGCGATTCTTGCAAGGACGCTTCCGAAAAATACGGAGAATAGGTGACAATGGAATTGATATTGTGGGGAACGGGAATCTCAGCAGGAACATGCCCCAAAAGTGAGGGTAGGTGAGTGGAAGTTCGCTTTTCTCAAAGGTTGTTTATTATTTTGCTTTTGGCGTAGTGCCGGTGCGCCGCGTACGCAGAGGGCAGCGGTCTAATCTCTTCTTTCGATTTGGTCACCTTCGACAAGAAGGGTAGAGCAAACGTATTTGTTCCTCACCCTCATCAATTCCATTTCGTCAATTTCTCCTCCCCCTTTTGTGGGGTTTCTCTCCATATTTTTGTTGTTAACGTGTGTTTTTGTTTTTGTGTCTGCGCCCATATAATTTATCTGTCCATCTGATATATATACACAAATGCATATGTGCCGAAGGAGTCACTTTGAATGACTTCTTATTCGCTTTTTATTTCAAGCCGTTGTAGGTAATGGGTGTCCATGGACTGTGGCGCCTCCTCGACACCTTCGGTGAGGTTACGCAACCCGCCGATTGGAAAGGCAAACGCGTTGCTATCGACGCAAGCATATGGATAGCGCAGTTTCGATCAAGCTGTGAGCCTGGTGAAAGTGTGGAGGAGCGAATCCTGGAAGGTTTCTTCATGCGCATTCTCAAATTACTGTTCTACGGAATCGAACCGATTTTTGTTTTTGACGGGCCTTCCACCATGTCAAAGCGGGCGGAGCAACGGCGTAGGGCTCAGCATCGTGAAGCTCTGGAGCGGGCGATGGTGACACGCCACGCCCGGCGACTCATTGCTGCTCAGATGAGTGCTGGTTTACTCGATGTTCATTCGCTTCCTCGAAAGTATCGATCTCCCGGAAGTGGTAAGAAACTGCAGAAACCTTTGCGCCAGTCTTTGCCACCAACCGATTTGTTGCACGACGTCGATGAGGACGTGGGGGAAAGCTGTGTGGAAACGGGAACCATTTTGCTGCAACCTAAAGGGCGAAAAAAACGACCTCGGGAGGTTTGCTTGGCTCCAGAGGTCGTCTCACGGTCGTTGACACACTCTTTCTTGAGTGAGGCCGAAATATTCTTGGAGCAAAGAAAGACTTTTGAAAAATTCCACGAGAATAACAGGCTTGCGTACACCAGCACTTCGATATTTATGGGACCTCGCCGGGTGGCTGAAGAGGTTTCCAGAGCACTAGGGGGTGCTACTAGGGGGGAAGCTGAATCAATTCAGGGTTCTTCAGCAGGTAATAGTTCGTCGTCTTCGGTGTTGGTTGAAGGCGTGGGAAGTGCCGCCATTGTGGTGGAAGAGGAGTGTGGTGACAGTGTTTGCGAAATTTTGAGCAGCAGTAGTTGCTCGGTTATCGTTGTTGATAATGCCATTAAAACTGACCCTCATACTGTCGATGCTTTCCATCATAATGTGTCTTTTGGAAAAGAGGAGGAGTCCACCTCCGATGAAGTTGAAGTGTTGAGTAGCGGAGACTATTGGTCGTGTGCGGACAATGACTGCGATGATTTATTAAGTCTTGCAGCGTCTGACAGAACGCCAGACACACAATGTAATGATTCAACACATCTGTGGTATCCGGGGACGCAGTTACTTGGAGGCCTCGGATCTGCCGATGATGGCGGAATTGTTGACGAGTCTCGGGATAACTGTACAGAAACATCGTGTGGTTTGAGCGAATTCAACCCCTTTGGTGGTGTTGTCGTTCCATCCAGGAACTTAAGGAAAGATGAAAAGGAAGTACTGCTCAATACTTCTGTCATCACCTCTTCGGAGACACTGGAGACCACGGGGATACCCTTGAAAGTTCCGTCCGTCTCCCGGGAGCATGTAAGAGAGAAACAGGTTGTTCCCTTTGAATTGCTAGGGATCGTCGAGTTGCTCGACTGCTGTGGGATACCGTATGTCTTGAGTCCTAATGAAGCGGATGCGCAGTGCGCCTTTTTAAATGAGCAACGTGTTGTGGATGCTGTTTTCACTGAAGACAGTGACGTCATTGTACATGGCGCACCGGTGGTCCTCCGTGGGTTCTTCTCCAAAGGGCGGCATGTGGTCGCGTACCGCCAGAGCGACTTGTTGGCGTGTGGGGTAGACAAGGTTGTTCTTGTTGCGCTTGCCCTTTTGCTTGGATGCGATTATGCAGAGGGTGTTAACGGGCTTTCACTTTTGGAGAGCTTGCACGTCATCGCAGCTACTTGGCGTCAAACCACAAACTCTGTGGAGGGCGGAGCCGAGCAGGTCCGAGATATGTTGAGCAGCTGGTGTTCCGCTGTGAGGCGCCGACGTATCCCTTGGGGAGAGGACGTGCCATTAACGCGGTTCTACCGGAACTACGTGAAGTGGAGTACATTGCAATTAGCTGATTCCTTTCCGGAAAGCCACGTGGTGGACGCCTATTTCAATCCTACGGTGAACACCGATACGCGGCCTTTTGTCTGTGCAGAACCTGACTGGACGAAACTCCGTTTGTTCGCATCGATGCATGGGATTCTCAACAAAAAATACTGCGGCGAGCGGCTAGAGAATGCGCAACGGGAGTGCCAGCGCCGTCAACCACCAAGTGGAGACCCCGCTGATTCTGCTCAACGACGACTTACAGATTTCTTCAGCCCACTGCCAAATCGTGAGCGGGTAATTTTCAGAAAACAGCCCCCAAAGTTCTCGGAAGCCCTCTCCTATTTGCGTGCAGCCAGGGGTGATCCGTGAGTTGTTAATAATTTTTCTGCGCTTGTGGTGGCGGTTATGCGAGAAACTATCTCATATAAAGTGGTGGAGGGCGGGGCGCCGGCGACCGTACAATCCTTCCAAAAGAAATCATTATTATATTGTATATTATAAATAACAGAAGCGACGTGGTGAACTCCCACTTCAAGGTTAAAAACACTGGTTGCATCATTCTTATTTCGGTTATTAACCTTCCCTCTTTCCCCTCGGTAACGATCTTGGGTCGTCACACACACTTGCATATAGCGTGGTCAAAGCACAGCCGAATAAAACAGAGAAGGAAAGGGGTATTGAAGTGGGCAGAGGGGAAAAAGAAACTTTTGCAATCACCATGACAACCCTTAAAGGTGGTGGTGATAAAACCTATCGAGAAAACTGTCCTCCCGCGTCGGGTGATAACTTCGTTATTGACGATATTGGGTCATCCCCAGCAAGGGATTTACCCCCGGCTCATAATAGTGTCGGGACGAAACTAGGGAATGACAGTTTTGGCCTGCCGTTGTACGTGCCGCTTCAAGATTCAGATCGGCCCGGTAAAAACAGCAGTTTGACTGTACCGTGGTCTTTGCGCAAAAGTGATGGGAGAAAGGAAGTTAGGGTTTTAGAGTTTCTACGCTCTCCGCAGTTCTGGCGGCAGGTGGAGTTCGCTCTCCGTGTTACGTTGATCGCTGTGTTTCCCTCGGTCGGGCTTGTCGTTGGATTCATTCCCCTCAATATTCTTGGGACGTCGACGTCCATTCTTTCTGCTATTGTCTTGGCATCCAAGGTCACTGTTGGTGAGATGATTGCTTTCATTTTCACATGGCTACGCGCTGGCTGCATTTGGTTACCTTTTGCAACGTGTGGGGTGGCGCTCGGCCTCGGCAACCATATCGGTGTGTGGTGTGCCTACTATACGTTGGTGCTTTTCGTTATCGCAACATTCACAGAGAATATGGTGCGTAGGGTTTGTCTTTTGCTCTTCAACATCTGCATGATTGGTCTCCTTGTGAAACCAGACAGTTCTTTGGTGTACCCTTCGCGTGTTATGGCCGACTGGTGCATTGGAACCCTTTTATGCGCCCTGGCAGTGTTTGTACCGTACCCCATCTTTTCCAAAACACGGGCGCAGAAGGCCCTCTGCGAGATCGCAAATTGCACCGGTGCTGCCTTTACAGGTATGACGTCCTGTTTTTGGTCACCTTCTAATGTTGAACGGAACATGTCTATGACAAAGGTACGTATGCTGATTGCAACCGTTGATGAGGCATTACAAACATTCTACCTTGAACAAGACCATTCGTTTTACGAGTTTCTATTTGATTCCGGTGATGCACGGAGGGCGCGCTGGTTTAAGGCCCAGTTGTTTGAGCGTCTTCGTACGAATCTGATCGCTCTCTCTCAGGTTCTTGACATGGTAGAGGGAAGGCCGTGGGTGATCGACGAATCAGAGCGTTCTCTCGCGTTTGGCCAGCATTTGTCCCCGCATATTAAAGATGTCGCGGCATCTGTTGACAAGCTCATGGACGCACTCACCTCTGCCCACACAATTAAGGCTGTGAGCGATTTGGATGAGCTCTTCACTGACGTAAGTGCGGCGACAAGGAAGCTTCAGCACGAGTTCAATGCTGCACGTCTCGATTTGTTTTACCAACACCGCCCCGAAACGCTGGAGGAATTCGTTCCCTTAATGACGTACTTTATGTTTACTATAATTAATTCGCACGACACTATCTCGCAATTTGGTTGTGATATGTCCAAGGTAGAGGTGTCTCGGATGTCGTCTGCGAAAGTAGTTGTTGCGAAGGTCGTGTGGGAACCCTTTAAAGAGGAAATCGAATACGTGCTAAAGCTGTTCAGAACTTTTCGACGACGGGAGATACAGCGGCTGATTGAAGCAGCAAAGGTAAGTGCGGCGATGATAGCCACGGTTGGTTTCTCCCTCCTTATTGGCGTTGACAAGGAGTCTCTTTCTGGTCCTAGCATCATTGCCTTCGTCTCTGGTAGCAATCCCGTAGAGGCGGTGCAAGCGTCGGTGGTACGTCTCACAGCTTGTATTTTGGGAACTGTTATAGGTTTCTTTGCTGGTACGTATTCCTCAACTCCAACAGACAAAATTATATCCGTGTGCGTACTTATGTTCATTGGTACCTTCTTTCGAACTGACAAAGATTACGGTATATTGGTTGTCTACGCCATGTTCGTACTAATACCCTTGAACACAATGGAATCCACGACGACGGAGGACACCTTGTCTCGCATGAACCAAATCACCTTCGGTATTCTCATTTATATCATCATAAGCGCGGCTGTGTTTCCACTGAGCCCGAGTCTCATACTTCGGAAGAAGCGCATCAACATCTTGATCAGGTTTGGTGAGGCCGTTACAAAATTGTGTGGTCTGTTTTCAAAACCACTGACTACTGACTTACTTGCCGATGGGAGCAACGATCCCACAAGTAACGCTCCAGTCGGAAATGATAGTGTCCTAAGGTCCAACATATCGGCTTCAAGGGCCTTCACCTTGAGTTTCAGTGAGCGACTTATTGTGTCGACGGATAGCTGCATGGAAGAGATTGATGCTCTGCTGAACGAGACCTCGCGGCGCCTTAAGCGCACGGTGCCATTTGAGGGTTTCGCACGGAAGGAGCGCGGTCTGCTGTTCGTGCACTATCCAACGAAGGCATGTGAAAGGACGGCGTTTACTCTCAATCGCATGATGGGGCTACTGAGGTCAATGTGGTGTAGTTGGTCGATTTTACGAAGTCAAAAGGCGTACACACCCGAGATGCGACACATTCTCCGCACACTGCAGCCCATCGCACTGGATGCCTCCAGTTCCTTTAATCGATTTGTAGACCTCATGTGCTATGCGTTGCGGAACCCCACTACGGCACTCCAAACTGAACTTATGCAAGCTGTCTTAGACTTCATGCAGTCTGTAGAGGAGTTGTGTCTACGGAAGAACCACATCATGATTGCGGTTATCACAAAGGCAGTGAATGCGGAGTATGGCATGAATAACTTAACTCATGGGAATGGTAATAGATCTCACCGCTCCGAAACTTTGACACCTCCGTGTGACGCGACCGGTTTGGCGATATCGGAATGTGCACGGTCTAGCGGGATAAAGAGTTCCGCCCTTCCGCTGCTTCGAAAGAAAACCTTCAATTCAATAGACTCCATGGGCATCTCTGGTCAGAACATTGTGTCGTTATCGGATAACTTCGTTATGCCAATATCGGGAGAGGATTCAGAGGGACTGCATGCCTTGTCGTTGAGCCTTTCTATGTTTTCGAATGATGCAAAGCTCCTTTTGATGAGTCTCGAAGAAATGTTGGATCACATGAGGAAGACCGCTTAAACTTGATGGGTGTGAGAGCTTACGATTTTCAGTTTGTGCAGCTGTTTAGCAGCGGCTCTGAAACCGAGATGACCCCATTTACAGTACGAAGAAGTGAACAGGAGTTTTATTAATTTTGGCGGAGATTACTCAGGTAACGGGGCCATAGCGATCGTCGTGTGTCGAGCCGAGGTGGTGCTGCTGATCACGCACGATTTTTTAAAGGAAATACTACGTCTGTAGACAGATATGTGAAACAAAATCTGGGAAATTCTTTGACGGCATGTGTGTGACGGGAGCAAGTGAGCGATGGGGTCAATAATGCGTGGGGTTTCCTTACTTTTCATCAAATACAACCCCATTCTATTATTTTTATGTTATCGTTGCCTGATGCATGTAGGTGCTACACGCTTAGGCGATTTGTGGTCTCAAGGGTTAAACATATGAGCGTTTTCCACCCCCTCCTTCTACGGTCTCCTTTCTAACTTTTTTGTTTTTGTTTTTGTATTTTTCTTCTTTTTCTTGTTTTCTTTGTTTCGTCACTTATCACGCACACCTTTCTGGCGTCCGAGTGTCACCAGCGTGTGTGTTCGTGTAACTTTGTTGTATTTTCCTCCTCTTGAGTGAAGCGGTTGGTTGGGCTTCATGGAGGAATATGAAAAACTGTGAAGGAGAGGAGGGCACATGATGGTGACTGAAACGCCACTATGATGCAACTCCTCTTGAGGGATCATAACACATTGCGGGTGCCAGTTCGTCACGTTCATTTGTTTGTTTACGTGCGCTGTTAGTTTGCCTAAGTACCCTGTGGTTTGAGGTTCATAAACACGCATGTATCATTTGAAAGAACTGTGTTTCTTTTTTTTTTTCTTCCCCTTTCAGTCCTGCTTTTAATGATTGCTCGGACAAAACAGAACAAGAAGTGATCGAAAGAAGAAGGCTTAAGATAAGAGGGCTTCAGAGAAACTGTGTTCGTGAGGGGGATGGGTGGAAGAGATTATGTGCCGTAGGGAGTGTGAAGTCAGTGCCACATGCGCAAAGCAGTGTGCTTTCGTTGCGTTATTTCCTTCTTGTTACTTCTTCCTTTCTCTTCACTCTTCTTATAGCACCTCCCGCTTTTTTGTTATTTGTCTTCACTCATTCACTTATTATTTTTTTGCCATATAAAACCCGATGCAAACGGGGATAAAGTGTTGTGTTTATAATATTCCCCTTATTTCACACAAATTCATCCCTGGATCATCGCTCCTTGCCCTCGCTATTTCACCAACCGCCAAATCACACGTAAAACTGATATTAGGGAGGGGGGAAGAAAGGGAAGAGAGAAGGGATGATGCCCCAAAAGAAAGTCATTAAGAAAATGGTTCTGATTGAAAACAAAACAAAAAATAATAAACCACGGGGAGGAAGAAGTGTGTATTTGGGGTTATATGTAGGAATGTAATGGTGTAAGGATGATGCATAATATTCTCTCCACATCTGGAACATCAAACAACTATGTGTGATAATGGTTGTGTTTGCGCACGAAGGGAGATTTCGCTAAGATAAGTAGTAACGGTGTTGTTCATCAATATGGTCGACCGATGTGGCCACACTACCTTCTACCACCAAATCTAGATGTTTTCCACCGTCTGAAGAAGAAATATTTTCTTTTTTGCTGTCACCGTGTTGAATTCCGATATTCATTTCTTTTTTTCTTTTCTAGGCTTCCGTAACTAAAAAACGTTTCCGCGACCTTACTGCGTGCCACTTGACAATGAAACGAAATAATGTGCGCATTTCCGTTGAGTGACGCACGATATTTCAGTTAGCTTCTCAGAGTGTCTCATGCTGTATGTAGTGCTATGTCTTGTGCCCTGCCGAATACGCTCCTTACCTGTATTTTCTGTTTGTTATTTCCTATACTATGTAGATACACCCACAGAGCTCGGCACTGGAACTAAACGAAATCGGAGTAACGATGATTGGCACTATGGAAGACGATAGTGTGCCAGTTATTTTACCACAAGCTTCCTCAGATGATGTTTCCACGTTAACTCTCGTGAAGCGTTTCGTACTCGTTGGGACTCCCCTCATGGTCACGACTCTAGCTCAGTTCACGCTTAATGCCGTTATGATGGCTATCATCGGAAAACATTTTGGCGTGAAAGAGCTCGGTGGGGTGTCGCTTGCACTTGGAATGCTCAACGCAACTGCATTTGCTTTTTCTGCGGGACTTTGCGGTGCGTTGGAAACTGTGCTCTCACAGACATATGGAGTATTTCAGTCCCGTGGTGGTGAGGGCACCATGTACCTCTACGGCACCTATACTCAGCGGATGGCGGTGATGTTATTAGTCATTAGCATTCCCATAGGTATTGCAGTGATATACATTGACGTACTGCTGAAGTCTCTTGGTGAGCGGCCAGAGGTTGTCTATTACACCGGGAGGTTTTGCTGTATTGCAGCTCTTGGCATTCCTGCATTGCAGTTCTCCCAGTTGATCAGTCGTTACCTCTCTTGTCAACACCAGACAGCTCCCCTTTCAGCTGTAGCGGTTGGTAGTGCAATACTTAATCCGATCTTGCAGCACCTCTTCATTCGTATGTTTGGCTTTAATGGCTCACCGATGGCGTGGGTTCTTCTGTACGTTGTTACCGATGTGCTTTTGGTTGCCTACACATATTATACCAAGACTTACGTGACAACATGGGGTGGTTGGGACTCTAACGCAGTAAAAAACCTGAGGCCATTAGTGAACCTTGCTGCACCTTCTTTGGCTATGTCGTTGGTGGAGTGGGTGGTACTTGAAGTCATAATGGCTTGTGCCGGGTTCGCGCCTCCCACAGATCTCGCTGCTTTTTCTATTACTGTGCAGGTATTTAGTGCTTGTTGGGGAGTGGCCTCTGGCACGATGTTGATAGTGTCAGTGTTCATTGGGAATGCCATAGGGGAAGGTAAACCACTGCTGGCGAAGCGGATAGCGAACATAGCAATTGTTATGGTCGGTGTGACAACAATGCTTGACATACTGTTGTGCTGGAAGTTCGAGGATCGGATACCACTTCTTTTTTCTGATGATAAGGAAGTGGGTCATGTGTATCGCAAGCTGATGCGTTTTGTATTCCCTTACCATGCTGTGGACACGTTTCAGAGCACTGTAATGGGGATACTGCGTGGGTGTGGTTTACAGAAGATTGGCGCTGTGATTATTGGTGTTACTCTCTGTGTTGTGGGTGCTCCCCTTGCATTTTTTCTTTTCTTCTACGTGGGTGTGGGTGTTGAGGCCCTATGGATTGGTCCGCTGTGTAGCGTGACGTTTGTTGGGGTTCCCCTGTACATATATCTCCTTTACTGGTATATTGACTGGTCTAAGTTGCAACCACAACAGGAGAGCTTGGACCTTGCGGTGGAACCGTTTATTTCGGTTAACAATGCACCACTGGAAGAGGATATGTACGGTGCTGTTGAGAGTCTTGGAAGTAAGGATTAGGTTGCAGCGCTAAGGGTGTGTGATATGCTGAGTTGTGTTCCTTCCGATATGGATGTCCTGTTGCCTTGTGCCTTTTCTAATCATTTTGTTGTTATTATGCTTTAAATTTTTCTTTGCTGCGTAAGCGGAGTGTGACGCACGGTATTTCAGTAAGCTTCTCAGAGTGTCTCATGCTGTATGTAGTGCTATATCTTGTGCCCTGCCGAATACGCTCCTTACCTGTATTTTCTGTTTGTTATTTCCTATACTATGTAGATACACCCACAGAGCTCGGCACTGGAGCTAAACGAAATCGGAGTAACGATGATTGGCACTATGGAAGACGATGGTGTGCCAGTTATTTTACCACAAGCTTCCTCAGATGATGTTTCCACGTTAACTCTCGTGAAGCGTTTCGTACTCGTTGGGACTCCCCTCATGGTCACGACTCTAGCTCAGTTCACGCTTAATGCCGTTATGATGGCTATCATCGGAAAACATTTTGGCGTGAAAGAGCTCGGTGGGGTGTCGCTTGCACTTGGAATGCTCAACGCAACTGCATTTGCTTTTTCTGCGGGACTTTGCGGTGCGTTGGAAACTGTGCTCTCACAGACATATGGAGTATTTCAGTCCCGTGGTGGTGAGGGCACCATGTACCTCTACGGCACCTATACTCAGCGGATGGCGGTGATGTTATTAGTCATTAGCATTCCCATAGGTATTGCAGTGATATACATTGACGTACTGCTGAAGTCTCTTGGTGAGCGGCCAGAGGTTGTCTATTACACCGGGAGGTTTTGCTGTATTGCAGCTCTTGGCATTCCTGCATTGCAGTTCTCCCAGTTGATCAGTCGTTACCTCTCTTGTCAACACCAGACAGCTCCCCTTTCAGCTGTAGCGGTTGGTAGTGCAATACTTAATCCGATCTTGCAGCACCTCTTCATTCGTATGTTTGGCTTTAATGGCTCACCGATGGCGTGGGTTCTTCTGTACGTTGTTACCGATGTGCTTTTGGTTGCCTACACATATTATACCAAGACTTACGTGACAACATGGGGTGGTTGGGACTCTAACGCAGTAAAAAACCTGAGGCCATTAGTGAACCTTGCTGCACCTTCTTTGGCTATGTCGTTGGTGGAGTGGGTGGTACTTGAAGTCATAATGGCTTGTGCCGGGTTCGCGCCTCCCACAGATCTCGCTGCTTTTTCTATTACTGTGCAGGTATTTAGTGCTTGTTGGGGAGTGGCCTCTGGCACGATGTTGATAGTGTCAGTGTTCATTGGGAATGCCATAGGGGAAGGTAAACCACTGCTGGCGAAGCGGATAGCGAACATAGCAATTGTTATGGTCGGTGTGACAACAATGCTTGACATACTGTTGTGCTGGAAGTTCGAGGATCGGATACCACTTCTTTTTTCTGATGATAAGGAAGTGGGTCATGTGTATCGCAAGCTGATGCGTTTTGTATTCCCTTACCATGCTGTGGACACGTTTCAGAGCACTGTAATGGGGATACTGCGTGGGTGTGGTTTACAGAAGATTGGTGCTGTGATTATTGGTGTTACTCTCTGTGTTGTGGGTGCTCCCCTTGCATTTTTTCTTTTCTTCTACGTGGGTGTGGGTGTTGAGGCCCTATGGATTGGTCCGCTGTGTAGCGTGACGTTTGTTGGGGTTCCCCTGTACATATATCTCCTTTACTGGTATATTGACTGGTCTAAGTTGCAACCACAACAGGAGAGCTTGGACCTTGCGGTGGAACCGTTTATTTCGGTTAACAATGCACCACTGGAAGAGGATATGTACGGTGCTGTTGAGAGTCTTGGAAGTAAGGATTAGGTTGCAGCGCTAAGGGTGTGTGATATGCTGAGTTGTGTTCCTTCCGATATGGATGTCCTGTTGCCTTGTGCCTTTTCTAATCATTTTGTTGTTATTATGCTTTAAATTTTTCTTTGCTGCGTAAGCGGAGTGTGACGCACGGTATTTCAGTAAGCTTCTCAGAGTGTCTCATGCTGTATGTAGTGCTATATCTTGTGCCCTGCCGAATACGCTCCTTACCTGTATTTTCTGTTTGTTATTTCCTATACTATGTAGATACACCCACAGAGCTCGGCACTGGAGCTAAACGAAATCGGAGTAACGATGATTGGCACTATGGAAGACGATGGTGTGCCAGTTATTTTACCACAAGCTTCCTCAGATGATGTTTCCACGTTAACTCTCGTGAAGCGTTTCGTACTCGTTGGGACTCCCCTCATGGTGGCGACTCTAGCTCAGTTTTCCATAAACATGGTCGTTATTTCAATGATTGGTGTGCATTTTGGCGTGAAAGAGCTCGGTGGGGTGTCGCTTGCACTTGGAATGCTCAACGCAACTGCATTTGCTTTTTCTGCGGGACTTTGCGGTGCGTTGGAAACTGTGCTCTCACAGACATATGGAGTATTTCAGTCCCGTGGTGGTGAGGGCACCATGTACCTCTACGGCACCTATACTCAGCGGATGGCGGTGATGTTATTAGTCATTAGCATTCCCATAGGTATTGCAGTGATATACATTGACGTACTGCTGAAGTCTCTTGGTGAGCGGCCAGAGGTTGTCTATTACACCGGGAGGTTTTGCTGTATTGCAGCTCTTGGCATTCCTGCATTGCAGTTCTCCCAGTTGATCAGTCGTTACCTCTCTTGTCAACACCAGACAGCTCCCCTTTCAGCTGTAGCGGTTGGTAGTGCAATACTTAATCCGATCTTGCAGCACCTCTTCATTCGTATGTTTGGCTTTAATGGCTCACCGATGGCGTGGGTTCTTCTGTACGTTGTTACCGATGTGCTTTTGGTTGCCTACACATATTATACCAAGACTTACGTGACAACATGGGGTGGTTGGGACTCTAACGCAGTAAAAAACCTGAGGCCATTAGTGAACCTTGCTGCACCTTCTTTGGCTATGTCGATGGTGGAGTGGGTGGTACTTGAAGTCATAATGGCTTGTGCCGGGTTCGCGCCTCCCACAGATCTCGCTGCTTTTTCTATTACTGTGCAGGTATTTAGTGCTTGTTGGGGAGTGGCCTCTGGCACGATGTTGATAGTGTCAGTGTTCATTGGGAATGCCATAGGGGAAGGTAAACCACTGCTGGCGAAGCGGATAGCGAACATAGCAATTGTTATGGTCGGTGTGACAACAATGCTTGACATACTGTTGTGCTGGAAGTTCGAGGATCGGATACCACTTCTTTTTTCTGATGATAAGGAAGTGGGTCATGTGTATCGCAAGCTGATGCGTTTTGTATTCCCTTACCATGCTGTGGACACGTTTCAGAGCACTGTAATGGGGATACTGCGTGGGTGTGGTTTACAGAAGATTGGCGCTGTGATTATTGGTGTTACTCTCTGTGTTGTGGGTGCTCCCCTTGCATTTTTTCTTTTCTTCTACGTGGGTGTGGGTGTTGAGGCCCTATGGATTGGTCCGCTGTGTAGCGTGACGTTTGTTGGGGTTCCCCTGTACATATATCTCCTTTACTGGTATATTGACTGGTCTAAGTTGCAACCACAACAGGAGAGCTTGGACCTTGCGGTGGAACCGTTTATTTCGGTTAACAATGCACCACTGGAAGAGGATATGTACGGTGCTGTTGAGAGTCTTGGAAGTAAGGATTAGGTTGCAGCGCTAAGGGTGTGTGATATGCCTTTTTTTTTTTCTTATGTAGGGTTGTCAACTTTTTTCGTTTCTGCGTAGAGTGTGTTGCTGGTGCCAGGTTGGACCCCATTTTTGGTAGACTTTGTTTTCGGTTCGTGAACTGTATTTGTTTGCTGTGAATTACTTGCGGACGACCGATAATGTGGTTGCTGTGCTGCAACGCTTAATTTTTCCACATGCGTGTTTGGTGTTAGTAATATGTTTATGAGTAACAATTTTGTTAATTAGTGTTGATGTTGTTGTTGTTGTTTTTATTTCCTTTTCGTTTTGATTAATTTATACATGAGCACGCACACCCACGAGCGCATGCACGCATACACATACATCTGTATATGCTCGTGTGTATATATCTGAGTAGTACCTTGTAAATTCCCCTTTACAGTTGTGAGCAATGTTGTATCACCTTAGCGTCAACTTGCTACGAGAATGGTACATAGGTCAGCGCCTTTTCTGTTCTGTTTTTTTTTTTTAATTTTTACAATCACAATTGTCGTTATATGATAACTCCCACCTATAGTCGAGTGCTGAGGGGGTAGGGCTGGTGGATATACGTAGGTGAGGTGTTGATTGCCGTTAATTGTTCCGTACGGGGAGTTCACCTTCACAATGGTGACCATGGAAGGAACCCTCGCAGCAGTCAGTGGTATATCAAATGTGGGGAGGCACCCTCCAATAACGGTGCTATTGATGGAATTATTTAAGATTGCAATGCCAATGTCGATTTCGCAGATTGCGCAGTTTAGTTTCATGGTGGTGATGTTGATTTGTGCGGGGCATATTGGCGTTCATGAACTAGGGGCGGTGTCAATTGCACTCGGTATTCTAAACGCCACCGGGTTTGCTTTTGGTAGTGGGTTGTGTGGGGCGCTGGAAACACTTCTGTCACAATCATACGGCCAAAATCCGCGGAGTACCATGTATGGGGTATATGCACAGCGAATGTTCTTTATTTTGATGGTTTTCGTTGTGCCCCTGTCCGTTTTCCTTCTCTTTGTTGAGGGTATGTTGAACGCACTGGGGGAGCCACCTGATGTTGCTGTGCGAGCGGGACACTTCTGTCATATTGCAATTTTTGGTCTCCCATTCTTTATGGTGTTGGAGCTCCTGCGCCGTTATTATGCTAGTCAGCACCAGTCCAACCCCGTGTTCGTAACCCTATTGGCTGCAGCACTTGTAAATCCCATAGTGGAAGGTGTTTTGGTATATATATTTGGTTATACTGGTATTGCTTTAGGGTGGGTATTCGTAATGCTTGGGATGGACATTGCCCTCGTTTGTTTCCTTAAATGGTCTGGATTGCATACTAGGACGTGGGGCGGATGGAGCAGTGCAGCCTTCAGGAATTGGTATCCAATGCTTAAACTCGCTATTCCTTCACTTGGCATGGCGTTCAGTGAGTGGACAGCAATGGAGGTAAATTCACTATGTGCAGGACTTCTAAGTACAGAGGAGCTTGGGGCTTACGCCGTGACTAGTCAGATAGCAAACTTGTGCTGGAGTGTTGTTTCTGGTCTATTTATCGCTGCAACGGTATTAGTAGGGAACAGCCTGGGCGCGGGAAACCCTGATCTTGGTAAGCAGTATGCACTTTTATCGTCCGTGCTGGTTCTCGTGGTGTCATTGTTGAACGCAGCGGTGGTTTACAAGTTCAGGGACAGGATACCACGCATTTTTACCCATGAAGATGGGATTTCAAAGCACTTTTCGGATATGGTTCCCTATTTTTTAACTTTTCATGTGTTAGACGCCGTTCAGTCGAATTTTTTAGCGATTTTGCGTGGTTGTGGACTCCAGTTGGTTGGCGTCGCTATTGTTTTTGTTTGCTTGACCATTATTGGCACCCCGTTAGGTATTTATCTCGCATTTACGCGTCATTACGGCGTCGTGGGACTTTGGGTAGGCCCGGTTGCGAGTTGCGCAGCGTTTGGCATTCCGGCGTATTTGTACGTGCTCTTCTGCCGAATCGATTGGGCGTCTCTGCGCCCCCACTTGGAGGAGTGCGAGATGAAGAAATTCGTCGAAGTCACGTTGGTGGATGAGGACGAACTCACATAGGCTTCCGTCATCCCCATAAATTTCATCCCTTTCCTCGTTATATTGTTGTTTTTGCCTCCTTTTCCACGTTTTTGTCTTTGTTCCTTTTGTTTTTGGGCGCGCGCTTCTGTTGTGTTCTTTTGTCTTTTTTTTCCCCCCTTGTTTTGCATTCTAGGTGCTCCCTCCAGTGTCTTATCGCCCCCAATTTTTTCTTTGAACCGCTACGACTTGTTTGTATTTTTTTTTGTGTGTGTAGGAGACGAGAAGTGTGTTTAGAGCACGCACATGCACACATTCCACTTATACATATTGTTTGTGTATACATTGGTATGTGTGTATATAGAAGTGTTTTATTCCACTTGTATGCGGTGATTTAACATATATATATATATTTTGTTTTAAAAGAAAGAAAAGCAAAGGATACCTACACACTACCTTCATAGGGAGGTTAGTTGTTTCCGTGCGGTTACATGGGTGGGTGGGGGGGGGAGTGAAAAGGGAAGGCGTACACCGGGTGCCGAGCGTGGTACCTAAAGAAATATGGAAGAATAAAACAGAGAAAGAAAGGTGGTAACAGAAAGAAGAGTGACCTGAAGCGCCGCCATAAAATGCTACCTTCAATTTTTTTGTGTTTACAGAATTTTGGAAGGTCTTACCGACTATCTGTGTACTGGATAAGGGCGCGGTGGTCATTTGCTTTGTTCACTCTTCAACGGTGACGATCTGTGTTGTTCGTAAAGCTACGTTGCTTCCCTCTTTTGTTGTCGCTCAAACCGTTCGTGATGGTTTACTCTTCTTTAATTGTTTTGCAAACTTACCAAACACTTTATTCTTTGTTTTGTTTCGTTCCCTTCTCGTTTTCTTCGTTTCCACTATTTTTTTTTTGTTTGTAGTCGACCTTTTTGTTTTTTCGGGAATATTGACCAGGTGTTTTGTTTTTATCTTTTATTGGTTCGGTTTTGCGCATGGGTAGCAAGGGCGACGGCACGACACTGGACCCGCTTCCAGCCGATTTTTTTTTGTTTCCTCGCCAGAATGAAGGATTTCAAATCCCATATTTCCTCACTTCAGAGGAGGAGGCGGCTAAAGTGCGGCCGCCGCCAGTTGTAAAGACGCTGCAGCAACGCTTGGATGAGCTTTCAGAAAAGCAAAGGATCGTACTTGCTGAATTTAAGGTGACTGTGCAGGGCACTGAATGGTATGACGAAGGGATGCATGACGACTGGGCGCTCATTCGTTACCTTGTTGCCTGCGACTTCAAGGCTAAAAAGTCTTTCGAGATGCTGCGCAACACAACTAAGTGGTGGAAAGAGAAGGATGTAGCTAATTGGGTGTGTGAGAAATGCTTGAATAATCCCAATAGGCATATGATGCAGTTTGTAGGGTGGGATTTAGAACATCGGCCCGTTTGCTTTATGTCGATGCGCTGGGGTCCTGATCGCTCGGATCCCATTCCTCACTGCGTATCCGCTTTCAACCACCTTTTGCAGTTGATGCCAGTGGGTGTGGAGAAGTGGGTGTTTGTTACAGACTTTGAAACATACTCTCACATGAAGGACAGCAACCTTCGTGTAGGCACAACTGTGATAAAGACCATACAAAATCACTTTCCAGAACGATTGGGGATGATAATTCTTGTTAATGCGCCTTCTGCATTCAGTTTCCTCTGGAAGTTGTCTTCGTTTGCTGTAGATGAGAAAACGAAGCAAAAAGTAGTCTTTTGGTATACCAAGTCGACGCCAAATGTCCGTAACGAGTTTCCCAAAGTGTTTCCTCCGGTACTTTCGTCATACCTGTGTGACGCCTATGATCGCTCTAAAGCGTGTAAACTTCCTGCGTCACCCGTGTGGTACCCCAAAGCAGATATTGGGGTTGATGGTGAAACCCAATGCGCGCATCGCCTCAGCGCGAGCAGTGAACAGAAGAGTCGGTAATACCACCACGGACCTTTTTCAATGTTTTAAGCATTTTATTAAAGTTGCTTGTTTTTATCGTGAACTAGCACACACATATATATGTACATATTGTATTCCTTTGGCTTCGATATTGTTGTCACAATCATCATCATCATCACTATAATTATAATTATCGTTATTATCACTGTTATTTCTACCCTCTCCTCACGCTACCATTTCATGGTTTTAGATCTTCTCTACCACTATTTTGAATCGTGCGGCCGTCTTTTACCCGTGCGCATAAATAAATGGACGACCATAAATATATAGATTTGTGTTGTGCCATCTTTGTTTGTTTTTGTGTGTGCCTCCGTACAATTGAACCGTAGCCACCTGCGCTATTATTTGTTTAGCCTTGCCGCAAACAGGATCGGCTGTAAGTTCGTTTTGTCTACTCTATGTTCGCATACGCGCTTTTCTTTGTTTTATCGTTTTCATTAATTATTATTATTATTATTTTTTTTTCGGTGCGTTTTATTTTATTTAGTCTTTCGGATATTACTTTTAATCGGTCGAGGGATTGGCGGGAAAATATGTATGCTATACATATATATTTTCGTTCGCGGTGGGTGATAAGTGTGCCAGTTGGATAAAGCATGTACGTGCGTATTAGAAACCCGCTATGATGCGGTGGCACCACCTTATATTTTGGTAAGCAATGCAAATACGAATAATAACAATAACAAACTGCGATCTGTTGGTTAATACATACATCTACCTGTATGCATATATCGCATTTTCCCCCTGCTGCTGTCATTTTTATTTTTTGTGATTCTGGAGCGTTGTTGAAAGGTGAGGCAAAAGAAGGAAGAAGGGGTCACACCTTTCCGGGTGGTTTCTTTCAAAAAAATAATAATAATAAAAGAACGCGATATTACCACTGCAGTGGTTGGTGGGTTTCGTTGGGTGCTGGGGAGAAGGAGAGGAAATACGCGGCAGGCGATACAAGTGAAGAGGCACCTTCATGCTTACTTCATCCTTCATCAGCGATGAAGATAACTTTTCTCAGCGACTTGAGCATATAAATAGGGAAATGAAAGCTATCATGGACCGTACAGGAGTGGAACGAAGCCAACTTCTAAACATGGAGGCGCGAAGCTCTGTGATGAGGAATTTGCACGACGGGTTTCGCATTGGAGGTGTTTCCCACACCTCCTTTACGACTCCGCTTAACACAACACCACCTGTCTCTCTGCCTCCAGGTCCCACCTCAAGTCATGATATTTCTGAGGATATAACGATGAAACGAATGATTGATGAGCGCGTCGGGGAACTCCGGGGGTCATTTGCTCAAATGCTGTCTGATACAATTAGCAGCTTGAACCTAAATATTCAGCAGCGTTTTGATGATGCTCAGAGGTCACGACTGGACTTTACGGAGTCCCTGCGAGAGACAGCTGACACCGCGAGGCGTAGCGTGAGTGAGCTGCAAACTGCGTTTAGTCGGATGAAACGTACAGTAGATCGCCCTGTAGAAGAATTGGCAAGGGAACTGCAAGAGCATGTGTCACGGAGCAATCAGGAAAATACGCGCGTCCGTGACGCCATAGCCTCCCTGGAAAATGAGGCACGGGTGGAACGACAACGTGGGGATCGGCGCATAGATGAACTCGTTCGCCGCCACCATGACTTAGTGCGTAATTCACTACTGGAGCTTGACGCGCACGTTGACGGGTTGCGCGATGAGCTCCAGGCGATGGTTCGACTCCAAAGCAAACAGGTGATGGAGGAGTTGAGCTCAACACAGCAACAAGTTGCTCGTCTGCATGGTGCGTTAGAGGCAATGAATGATACCACTGTGCGTTGGGTGGCTGAGTTACGTGACTTAATGGAGGAAAATGCAAAGCGGCGTAGTGAGATGCAGTCACTGAAAGGTGACGTAGATAACTTAGGTGCTCTTGTTAAGCAATTGAGTAACCAACTTACCACTATCGCTAAAGGTAGTACCCCCATTAGCGGTGAAGGCGGTCATAACACCCCGCTGAGAAAATCAAGTTCTGGTGTGGAAGGTGACGGGGCTTCGCCTGAAACTATCAAAGCTTTGAAGTACACTGTCAATTGTCTTGCGAGTGATATGACACGTATGGGCCGTCAGATGGCGTATATGAATGGTGCACTACAAAAATTGTTTGCTTCCCACAACGCCGGCTCATACGGCGGTGCCAACGGAAATGGGAGGTTTCCCCCACCAGTTTCCGGTGCATCACATGGCAGGGTTGGGGATCATGGGTATGGTGGCAGACCCACCTCCATGAATTCAAGTAATTCCCCTCAGTTTCCCTTCCCTTACGGTGGAACCTCCGCTGGCACACGTGAATTTCAGCACCCGCATATGATGGGAAGCCGTAGTCTGTACAGTGGTGGACTTCCGGGGTTCGGGGCGGGGACAAATAGTCCACCGGCAGTTCACGCAAGTACCACTGACGCATCGCCCATGTCAGCGTATTCTCCCAGAAATTGCTCCCCCTCCTACAGTATGGGGGAGGCACAGCAGTCACCGCAACAACAAGAGCCTTCCCCGACACCTGAGCAGTGTCGTGTTAACAACAGTGAGAGCGCAAGCCCAAAGCACAGTGTTACCCAAAATAAACAAACATCTCCAGATGAGGATGAGCGGGCGCCGTCCTCATCCTCTGCATTTCGCTGTGGGGAAGTTGACTCACCCTTAAATGTGGCGTCAACACACTCGCAGAACCATTCAAGCTCGCATCATCGGGGGTCACCCATTCAAGCCAATACGACATCGCCAGGTGTTCTCAGTGAGAAGTCACCTGCAGGACAATCTACGCCACCTGATTCGTATGTGAGTTCACGGAATAGTGTGGTGTTGGATAGGAGGGAAAGCAGGCAGTATAATCCTGCACCAACCAGTGATCTTGAGAGTGAGCTGGACAATAAGAAAATCGCTCGCTTAGCGCTAGACTAGCAAATAAATGTAACGATGAGTATGTGCATGTGAAGCAATTGCATCGAAGTGACAGGTGCTGACAATGACGAGGGGAACTTCGTACAACGCGTGCCCTATAGAAACGGTACGTACAAATAAAGAAGAACAAATCGTGTGAATTAGAAAAGTCAACAAACCATACGTTTTTAAAAAGTTTTTGCCTTGCAACAAGGAATATATTTGATGACTTACCTACCCCTTTCAATTCCCATTTTTCTCACTATTTCACTTTCCAGTCACCTGCTGTATTTTCTCCAGCACTTCACTCGAAGCAACGGATGGAGTAGTGGATAAGAAACAAGTTCTGTTTGTGCGTCTTGCGCTTGTGGGAACGTGCGGTATGGCAACAGCGAACACTGCTAGCTCTTTTCTTTCTGTTTCTTTACTTCGTTCTCCGTTGGTTCGACCTTTCGTTTTAGTTTTAGACGTGTTGCTTATCGTTGTGCGTATGCGGTGTCCCCTTCCTCGCTTTTTATTTTTTTTGTTAACGTAGATTTCATAGCGGGAAAATCCTATTGTAGTTCTTTGTTGTTTGGTGGTGAGTTGTACGTTTTGCATGTTCCATCATTAAACCTTTTGCGCCCCTTAGCTTCCCCTCTGTGTATAGATTTGTGTGTCGTGTTTCTTCCAACACCTAATAGGTCACTCACATACTCATATATATGCGTGCGTGTGCATGCACCTATATATAATACAAATACGAACTCACATTTATTTGTTGAGGGTCCATTTTTCACTCATCACTTCAACGCCGGTTGCCGTAGTTTCAATTTTGCCACTTATGTTTGGTGTTTCACCCCCTTAAGTCCACATAACTTCTTTTGCCCTCTTCGTATATTATTAGATAAATAAATAAATAAATATATATATATATATGTGTGTGTGCGTGTGTTTGTTCATCCTTACCCTTCATGCTATGGCCTCATTCTCGCTCTGTTATCGTTTACTTACCCATTTATTTGCATTTTATCGATACTCGGTATTGAAGTGACGTGCATCTTAGGTTAAATGCTCTCAGCAGCTGCTGCCGTGGCGGGTAAGAGAAAATCTAACAACACCATGACAGGCAGCAACGGTAATGACGAACCCTTTAAGCGTGAAATGCGCACTGTGAAGGTGCCACACCACCGTTTCCCTGCACTTAAGAAAGTTTGGATGGATGTGTACACGCCCATTGTAGAGCAGTGCAAGCTGGAGATTCGCATGAACTTACGGGGACGCAGTGTAGAGCTCCGTACGTGCCCAGCTACAGTGGAAGCAGCAGGAAATGAAGGAAGTAAGGCACTTCTGCAAAAGGCCGAAGACTTTGTAAAGGCGGTGGTTGCTGGGTTTGATGTTAAGGATGCTGTTGCGCTTTTACGTATGGATGACGTGTACATCGAGGGATTTGAGGTGAAGGATGTACGGGCTAATTTGCAAGGTGATAATCTCTCTCGTTGCATCGGCCGCATGAGTGGATCACATGGAAAGACGAAGCACACCATTGAGAACGTGACCCGCACACGTATTGTCATTGCAGATACGCACATTTGTATTATGGGAACAACACAAAATATTCGCGTAGCGAGGGACGCCCTCTGCGACCTCATTCGTGGCAGTCCTGCAACGAAGGTTTACACGCGTGTACGCGCCGTGATGAATCGTGTTAACGATACCTTTTAATATGCTTTATAGCTTATACATCCGTCCACGTCTGTGTATATGTGTGTGTGTGTGTGTGTTGGAGATGGAGGAACATGTGCAGGTGGAAATTACACAACGCGTGAAACCTCACATGATTTTACCATTGGAGGTAATGTCGGTGTTGCTGATTGTGATGCATTTGTCTGTTTGTTCGTTCGTTTGTCAGTGTTGATTCTCCCGCTCACACTTGAGTTGTGTTTGATTCGATGTTTTTTTCTGTTCATTCGATACGTTCTGTTGTACCTTGTGATGGGACCTTCCAACTCCCAAAAGACGAGGCAAAAGCAACAACAGCAAGGAAAAAAAAAATGGAATGTAAAGAAGGAAGAAATTAAACTGAATGAATCACATGACGAGGGAATGCATGTGAAGGGGGAGGGAAAGATGAAGCTATACCTTTACAAAAGGTATCATCTGTAGATTACTGGTCGCACCAGTGATGTAGTGCGTAAACGAAGAAAAATGGTGTTATATTATAATCGAATAAACGTAAAATAGTGGGAGTAGGAGAAGGGGAAGGGGAGTATATGAACCACTCTGCCTTTCTCACCCTCCTTTGAGTTGTTGTTGTTGTCCCCTTGAGTGAAATAATTAAGAAAAAATATATATAACCAATTAGTAATTATTTCGAATCCAAGCGAGTTGTGGTATTAAGCAACTCAAGAATGCACCCCACCTTTAATTTTTTAAAATTAAGTTTATCCCTTTTCAAATGTCACTTTAATGAGTTGTTGCTTTTGGATTTCACCCCTTCCGTTTATTCTTTTTTTTCTTTTTCTCATTTGTCAAAAACTTGTTGAATGCTCTTCATGCTGGTGGTTTCTCCCCTAAAAAAGAGCAATAATACGAATAGGCCAAAGTAAGAAGCAAGCATTCGTCAATAGGCAATTTAAGGCAGGGTTCCGTGGCCAAATCGAATAAAGTACAAGCGCACATCCATACATATACACGAATATATATATATATTTTGTAAAAAGTCAAAGATAGCTTCAGCCCAGTGATGTCGTCGCGGATAGAGCGCGTGGAGTTGTTCAACTTCAAAAGTTATTCGGGTCACGTGACAATTGGCCCCTTGAAAGACTTTACATGCATTGTTGGCCCCAATGGCTCCGGGAAGTCAAACCTTATGGATGCGTTGTGTTTTGTGCTAAGTTCCAACTCCACAGCGACGCTACGTGGCGGAAGCCCAACAGATTTTATTCACCGTGGCGCGCAGCAGAGGGAATGTTTCGTTACTGTTGTGCTTCGGCATAGTCGAGCAGATTCGATTGGTTCATCTATTGTTGGTGTTAAAAACGGTGGAAGTGACAATATGCCCGAAACGTCCTTCACCCGCATTGTGGACAGTGCAGGGCGTATTAAGCACAAAGTTAACGGGAAGCCAGTTGGCGAAGAAGACTTCGTGTCGGCACTGAGGAAAGTTAACATCGGCCCTCGCGTTAACAACTTTTTGGTGTTTCAAAATGAAGTGCAATCGGTCTCAAAGAAGAAGGCCCAGGAGTTAACAGAATTTTTGGAGCGTGTAAGTGGAAGCATTGAATTCAAGGAGGAGTATGACCGTTTGAAGAAAACAGGGGAGCTGGCAAAAATTGAGCTCGCCAAAGCCGCAGCTGCGAGACGGGAGGCGGGGTCTGCATTAACCGTTGCTCGTGATCAAAAGAAGGAGACGGAAAAGTACAGCGAAACAATGAAGCGTATTTCTGAAGAGAGGTGCAATGAAGCACTTGTTGAGCTCCTAAGCATTGAGAATCGTATTAGAAAGCAGAAACGGCAGCTCGCACTGCAGAGTGCGGAGCTGGAAAAGCTTATGAAAACCTTTACATCGGCACAGGATGCGGAGGAGATGAAGCGCACGTACGCTGAAAAGAATAAGTCTTACTTGGAGGAAATAAACCAGAATAGGAAGGATATCAGTGACCTGCGAAATTTACGAAGTAGCCTTGACAATGCCATGGTCCGTTTGGAGCACTTGAAACGTAGCCATGATGAAAAAAGACGAAAAATGGAAAGCGTTTTGGCAAACGAGGAGAATCGGTCGCGGCAGAAAGAGCGAATTGAAGAGGAGATACGCAAACAAAAGGCGCTGCTTGCTGCTTTCGACGGGCGCTGCAAAGAAGAGGATAAGAATTATACGTCATTGAGTGATGCACTAAATAAGGAGCAACTGAAGGAGTATGGAAGGCTCCGGGTAGCATCAAGGTGTCAAACCAGCACTCTTCGCCAGCAGGTGGATAGGGTGAGAGGTGAGCAGCAATCCATGAGTGAAGGGAAAAAGCAGTGCCTCGTTTCAATAGAGAATATTACAATGCAGAGGGACAATCTCTTGGTGGAGGTGCAGAGGAGCGATGCTCTCATAACAGAACTTCAACAGCGTCAGGAGGAACTGCGGGAGCGGGCCAAAGAGCTTTCCAAGAACTCTGCAATGAAGCAGGCAGAAATTACCCATGCAGAGAGGCGCAACAGGGAAGCCGAAGTGGAGCTTGAAAAGATAAATGCCCAACTTGGCGAGTTGCACTTCATCGAAGAAAACGACAAACGTGAAGCCAAAGTAACGGAAGCGTTGGAAGAGCTAAAGGTTCTTCACGGCGTCCGCGGCCGACTTGTCGATCTCTGCACAATTCCCAACAATAAATACAGACACGCCGTAACGGTGGCACTCGGAAAAAACCTTGAGGCCGTCGTTGTCGATACCAGTGAGACTGCACATGCATGCGTGCGGTATCTAAAGGAACGGCGTCTGCCGCCGTTGACATTCTTGCCTCTCAACTCCGTTAATGGGAGCGCAGTTGATGACAGGTTACGCACGCTTGGTGGTACCTGTAAACCTGTTGTCGACGTCATTTGCTTTGATGCTTCCATAGAGGCTGCCGTGCGCTACGCCCTTGGCCAAACACTCGTCTGTGATACCATGGGGGAAGGCCGACGCATCGCGTATGGGCAGAGCAGTGGGGAGCGTTTCAAAGTTGTGACTTGTGACGGTACCGTTCTCAGGCGTAATGGTGTTGTGCAAGGCGGACTTGCAGCCACACGTTCGCGTGCGCAGAAATGGGATAAAAAGAAGTATGAGGACCTGCGCGCAGCACAAAAACGTTTGATTGAAGGAACCAACGGTTGGTTCGAATCTGAGCTTTCCCAGCTTCGCCATGAACTGCAAGGCATGCAGGAGGGTTTGAGATTTACAGAGCAGCGCCAAAAAGCTGTGAAGGAAGAGATTGAAAGGGCACGAAGTAAGGTCGAGGGCCTGCGTCAGAAGGTGAAGCAGCAAGAGGCCGAACTACACGCAGTAGAAGAGCGTCGCGCTTCATACGAGGAGGGTCTTAAGAGGTGTGAGAAGGAATTGGAGGCGGGCCTAGCAGCCATCAAGCGTGCAGAACAAGAGCTGTTTGGTGATTTTCAGAAGCGTGTGAATATTCCGAACTTGTTGGAATATGAACAGAATGACTTGCGCCGTGCAAATGAGCGTGAGGAGCAACGCCAAACGCTATTGATGCTGATTGGGAAACTTGAGCTATCACTTAACTCAAATCATGGGCATGTGACCTTTGGTTCTAAGGATCTGCGTGCTGAGTGTGAAGAGATCGAATCACTCATCAAAAAATGTGAGGCAGAACTAACAGCTACCAAAAAAGTGGTCAAGGAGAAGGAGGTTAAGGTGAATGAGACGGGTGCTCGTGTGGTGCAGCTGAGGGGAGATCTCATGAAGCTGAAAGAGAGGCGGGATCAACAGGATCGCAGACAGGAGGATGAAAGGCAGAAGTTGAGGCAAGTTCGTCAAGTTGTGAGGATTCTTGAGGCTGGTTGCGAAACATTTCGCTTACAACGAATGAATGTTGTGCGACGTTGCCAAATGGAAAATGTACCCATCCTCTTAAAACCTGTAGATGCAGTTGGTAAGAAACGGTTGCGGCCTTCTGATGCGGATGATCTCAGTTTCAGCGAACCCTTCGCCCTCATTGAGGCCGACACCCCTGATCCTTCACAACAATCCCAACAACAGGACCGACGCCCTGCTTTGAAAGCGGCAGCTGAAGACGGACGTGTTATGATTGACTTCTCTGTACTCTCAGAAAATCTTCGGCTTGTTGCCGCTAATGACGCGCAGTTGTCGCAGTACAAACAGCGCACAGCCTCTTTACTGGAAACTCTTCAACGTACAGTTGAGTCTCTGGGACCCAACCTGAGGGCGGCGACACGCGTAGTTGACTGTGAGGCAAAGCTAGCGTTGTGCAATGCTCAATTCGATGCGGTACATAAGAGGGTGAGAGAGATAGATTCGAACCTCATGAAAGTTAAGCACCTCCGCACCAAGCGTTTCTTTGAAACGTACAATAAAATAGCTGTGCATGTAGGAAATGTCTACAAGGGTTTGACAAAAAGTGATTCCGATGGGCTTGTGCATGGTATCGCGTGTTTGAACCTTGAGAACGAGGATGAACCGTACCTTGGGGGAACCCTTTATAACGCAACACCTCCAATGAAGAGGTGTACAGAAATAGAACGTCTCTCTGGTGGAGAGCGTACAATGGCTGCTCTCGCACTACTGTTTGCCGTACATGCCACCTCACCAACTCCTTTTTTTGTTTTGGATGAGGTGGATGCCGCACTGGACGCTGCAAACGTTCAACGATTGGCGAAATATACTCGAGAGAACTGCAACACAACGCAGTTTATTGTCATTTCCCTCATGGACCAACTGTACCACATGGCTGACATGTTGGTTGGTGTACTGAAGGATAAGGAAAGGGGGAGTTCCTCTATTCTTACGATGGATCTCAGTTCTTATCCCCTTGTAGTGGGTGGTGGCAATAAACACATAAATGATCATTAGTGACGGATCAAAACGTAATGCCAGCGTTGTGCCCTTTGCTTTTCTTTGTTTCGTTTTCCCTCGGCTTGGGACGGAGTAGGACAAGAGCAGAGTGAAAAAGACAGAATACCATAGAGTAACAGACTGGCTATAGAAAGTATATATATATATATATATATATCTCTTATGTGTGTGTGTGTGTGTGTTTATGTGCCTGTGTATGGACCGTTTAACACCAGGATTACCAAAGGAATTGTGGTAACGCGCACACACCCACACACATATATATAAGAGAAATGAAATATAGTGGGTGTTTTCCTCGAAAGAAGAAAATTGATGTTTTTTTTAATAAAAAAAAAGCATTTCCCCTCTTTTAACATGCCGTTTTACTGGTACCTTACAGATTTTTCCTTTTTATCCCTTGGAGGTGGTAGCGGCGAAAGACGTGTGTGTTGTTTGTGTGTTTATGTCTGTTTATATATATATATATATATTGGGGGGGCCGAGGCCTGCAAGAATAATATCTTGGCGCGTGGCCACGTTGACTTTTTTAACGTTCTAATTTGTGACAGTTACTGTGCATGCGCACATTTCTCTAGCTATTTGTTTTTTCTTGTTTCGTTTCCGATTCTTTCCTTTTTCTTTTTTTACTCCTTGTTCCTCTGAAGTTGAGGTTATTTTTACCCTCCTTGGTTATGTGATGGATTATGGTTGGTTTCCTCAACTGTTGATGAGCAAACGGAATCCGAACCCCTCCACTGAAACGACTGCAACTCCTTTGACTTTTTGCTACAAGGACTCAAGGAAGGAAGAACATGGTCACGCACGGCATCTAACTATTATCTGTCTAAGCAAATAAAAAACAAAAGTAAAGGTATACGTGCATGTATTTGCAGACGTCTGTGTGTATACATGCTTATGTTCCATTCGTAAAAGAAACAACACCATCAACAACTGATGGAGTTGTCGCGGGCTGGTGGAGCCAATAATAACTACAGCGCGCCGATGAGTAAATGCTGTGGGAGAAAGGAATATATGTATGTGAACTGTTTTTGAGTACAATTACTTCTTTTTGAAGCTCATTTCCTCCTTTGAAACGAGTTTTATTTTTGTTTTTTGCTGGAAGTGCGGGATGTTTATGTACCAGGTTTCCATCAACTTGGAATGCGTATCTTTTCGTGGTTTGATCGTCGTTGCTGTTTGTGTGTGTGTATGTATGTGTATTGCGCACTTGTGAATTTGCACGTGCAAATGGCCGCGTCGGACGCAGTGAGAATAGTGGTAGTGATTAGTGGATCTTCAAATAGATGGACATATGTGGGTTTGTTCAGGAAACAGACATAACTTTTTTTTCACGCCACATTTCGCAGTTGCCGGTGTAAGACTATGAAGAGTTAATTAGAACCACATACTTGCATGTGGTTGCAACCGTCACGTTAATATGATGTCCTCCAAAGGAGCAAGGTTTCCCTCACGTTTTGTCGCTTACTTGCCTCTCTTTTTTTGTTTGTTTCTTACTTCTTTCTTTCTTTCCTCAGTTTACGCCAGTAGGGAAGTAAAAGTGCGTTTGTTCGTACTCATCCTGCAGGCGGAGGGCGATATTATTACGGTGTTAGTGTAAGTGAGGGAGGGCGTCAAAGTTAAGGAAAGGATTTTAATTGATCGACCTCAGGAGGATTTGTGCTGCTAAAAGATTTTGGTGTCGAGCGAGAGGGTGTAGGCGGCAAATATGGGCGCTAGTGAAGCAAAGGGTGAAAATTGGCAGAAAGACTCCGATGTTAGTGGGTGCTGTAAATGTAATGTTAGTTTCTCATTAACAACTCGCCGTCATCACTGCAGAAAATGTGGTCTCGTTGTATGCAGCAAATGCTCCAGGTACAGAATTAACCTATCATCCCACGACTCGGATACACCGAAACGAGTGTGTCGTCACTGTTTTCACACGCTACGCAAGAATGGGGCCGCTGGTTTCGAGACTGGTGTTGGCAGTAGTGCAAGTACAGGTGGTTGGGGGCTTGATGGCAGCGTATCACCTACAACAGAAAAAGAAAACACGGCGGATGACACAAACTTTGAAACTCCCGATGATGAAAAAGCACCAGCTGCTGAGGATTGTGATAGTATCAATTGTTGCTTTGTGGGTGCGGGTTGCGGTGGCTGTTATGGAGAGGGTGCGGATGCATATTACGACGCAGGGACACTGTATTCGGATCCGATAACAGCCCTATCGGATGTGGGAGAGAAAACGGCTCTGCAAACAGAGAAGGAGCGTTTACTTCAGCAGTGGACAGAGATTCGGCAAAACGTTGTTTTCGTTGACATTCAGGTACAGGAAGTGGAACGGGTAGGTGAGAATACACCTGTGGGATACTGTCAGGAAGTCGAGAATATTATGCTCCAGCCAGAGCTACCCGAGCGGCTCCGCACTATGTTCCCGTTTCCGCGTGGAGGAGAAGGAAATATGGAGCTTTTGATGAAACCACTTGAACCAATCACAGCACTGACATGTAAAAGTCAGAAGGAAGTTAGCGATGCACTCAGGCAAGTGACCGCACAGCTTCAGCTGAGCCGTCTACCGAATTATTGATGGTCCGATTTGTTTGTGATGTTGAGGTGAGCCTAATAATCTTCTCTTTCCCCATTCTTTTTGGTCGCAAGCACCACCGGTGCGTGTTAGGTGTATATTCCTTTTCCACTAATGCATCATCCGCTTGAAAACTTTTTATTGAGATTTATTTTTTTGCTGTTTCCCTTAACTTTGCTGCTGCTTCTTCCTCTTCTTCCTTTGTCCATAACCTAAATTTTTTTCCAACGTAGCAGGTGGTTTACTTTCCCTTCGACCCTTTTTCGTGGTCGCTTTTCCCCTCCCCTCTAGTAACTATCGTATTTGCCATTTGAGGCTGCAGAGACAAAAGAAAAATCAGAGTAGGGAAAGGTTTCTCTGTTTTTACCCGATTTCGCAGATTGAGCGGCAGGTGGCCGTCCGTCTGTGTTTGCGTGTGCGGAAGGAGAGAGAGAGAGACGCTTTATAAGGGAGAAAGGAAACTGAAGGCTCGCGGCGGCTCTGCGGCGTTAGTTTCAAAGACATGATGCGCAGTTCTTCTTTTTGCAGGCGCCAAATACGCCCCTACTACAATCTTCCATCGAAGTCTGAGCATGGCCGAAAGATGACAGGATTTCTTACTCCGTACCGCCACTGGATGTGGAAGCAGAACGAACTGTGGCGCAATGTGCATGAGGCGCAGTTTGAGCACCTGCGACGTGTGTATAAACGTCAGTGGCTGGAGTCATTTCGCGTTAATGCAGATGAGTACATCTATAAGTACAACATAACGAAGGCTGCACAGCTGGCTCAGTGGGAGTGCGAGATGAAGGAGCAGGAAAAAAAACGAATAGAGGCGCGTCAGATGATGGACGGGCGTCAGGCACTGAAGAAGAAACACCTTGATCTGCTTCGTGAGTTCCATGAGCGGCAGTTCTTCTTTTGGTATGAGCGCGCCAGTGAGCGCCTGCAGAACATGAACCTCATTAATTACGTTCCTCACGCGCAACTTCGGGAGCACATTGACAAAGAGTTGGACAAGTATGTGGCGGGTAAGAACGAGCCCTATCCGCTAAATTTTGTTGGGCAAATGCCTTTCTTAGAAGATGGTGATGGCAATATCGTAGAGGTACCGGAGTCGTTACTGTCGAATCACATGGCAGAGCACCCTGACTCTACTGCAAAACCCCACGAACCGCACACGAGCAGCTCGATTTCGGAAGCTGCTGCTTTTGAAGAGCGAATGTTACGAGCGATGGTAAGTGCAAAGGAGGAGGATTTGAAAGAATGGTTGGGTGATGACTCCCGAGCGCTCTCCGAGACGATAGATGACATATCAAGAGAGGAGGAAGAGCGTGAGGCGGACATCCGCGTGGCTCGGAGCATGGAAGAGACGGATGCGGAGCGCGAGGTAAGCCGCCGGGCGTACATTGAGCGAGGTAAAACTGGATCAAGGTCGATCTTCCGACCACCCACTGTTAGTGAAGGCGCTGGAGGCACACCGTCTGCACCTGCAGGAGATGCCAATACTCCTATGCGGCGGCGGAAGAAGGGGAAACTCGATCGAGTACACGCTTTACAGGCTCATCAGGATGAATTGCTGGCTAAGTTATCCTCTCAAGGGTTAAAGGAGGGAGTGGATGCCTCATCTGTACCGGAGCGTGGGAAAATCGTGCAAAGTAGAGGAAGGATTCGCGATAAGGCAGTGATTCCGACGCATGAAGTGTTGATGCAGAAACCTGAGCTTGCTGCGGGTAGCACACCGGGTGCACGCATACAGACGAAGGATATGGTGGACAAAATGTATCATAGGGGTAAATACAAGAAGAGTGGTAGCGGCGATAAATCTGACGGTGAGGATCTTTAAACACGGGTAGTGCTCAAGTGTCAAAAGTGAGGACGCTGGCGACCGTGTTGTGGTGTTTTACCCTCTGCACGTGTAAACATTCAAGCGAAGCGATTGTGAAGATGGTTGTCTGTTAGTAATTTCGTTGCGCTTTAGCATTTGTTTATTTCCGTGTTTACTTTTTTTTTTCTTTTTTAAAAACTCTTATCTCTTTTGTTTTATTTTCTCATCCTTCCCCCCTGGAACCGACCGATTTACCTGTCGAATAAAGGACCCTAGGCTGCTCCGTTTTGCGGAGAGGAGAACGTCAATCACAGAAGAGGATACCATAACTAGACGCCAACGCACAGGGATAGTTGAATAAACAAAAAAATAGACACGTAGTAGAAGGCTATAAAGAGAGGAAGTGACTCCTCGAAATTGCCCCTATAAAGTACCAATGCTGACGAATTCTTCTGCCGTTACGACCTCGGGCGAAGGTGGTACGCGGAAATATCGGCTAGAGGTCGGTGTCAAACGGCTGACTGACCTCGTGGACATGAGTTCATCAGCTCGTATTGTTTTCTCGGTCCGTCTTCCCCACTTTCCGGAGATTTATATTCAGCCACAAGTGCGAGGTGGCGGAGCTGCTGTTGAGTTTTCTCCTGCAGGTGATCGCGTTCTTTCTGTAACGTATAATGCTTGTCATAGGGCCGAATTTAGCTTGAGCAACAGGGACTGCCGCACCATGTTCCCCACGCAATGTTGCTGCCGTTTGTACGATGAATCACTCTCCGAAGTTGCCATCGCAAGCTCCTCATTGACGTGGTTGTGCCCCTGTCCACTAGTAGAGCAGCAAGTTGCGAAAGAACTGCGATGTTCAAATTTTGAGATGCGTACGGTGGGTGGTAAAGTGATGGGTGTTGCAGAGATGACTTGTCGGGTTGTTCCGGTGGAATGCGCTGTCGTTGCACCCGTTTCACCTTCTCCAGTGGCCCCCGTCAATTCCACTCCTATCGCTTTAACCGGTTCATCAGACATTATTTCTATCGATGGTAAAGCGTACGTTATTCGTGTTATCATCGACAGCAGGATTTTCAAGCGAAAGGGGAAAAGGAAGGTTGGAACCACGCACCGCCATCGCTCAAAGCGTAAAGAGCCACGTATTGGGGGACAACCCGCCCCCGCGATCGCGGCACCGCCAGCGCGAGAGGTATTGCGACCGGACGAAGGCGAGGTTTTGCCCCGAGAAGCGCTACGGGAAGTGAAGCAGGAGGGTCAGGACTTACATGCAAGTAGTCACATGCACGAAGGAGCAATGGAAGGGGTTCAGGAGGGTACCTTCCTTTACTTTCTGAAGTACGATGTGGCATACCAGATTCAGTCAAATTGCATGATGTTTTATACTACCTTGAAGCGCGAGTTCGCTACCTTAGATGAGTTCACCATAGACGACAAGGCAAGAAATGACGCCGATAGAATTGAACGCCTTGCTCAGAATGTACTGAGGTTGTCAAACATCGTACTTCAACTTGCGACCCAGTTCGTTACTTCAGCAGGATTCAGCAAAGCCGAAATAACTGTGAGAGAAAACTGTGGTACTTCCGTAGAGAAGCTTCCTCCATCCAAAAAGGGAAGCGTTGCCGACTTTATTGTTAACAAAGTATTGTATCAGTTGCAAACTGTAGGGGCAAATCTTTATCATATAGCCCTGGCGTATCCTAAACCGTTGGTGGTTTCGCTTTCTTCATTGACCCCTCAACATACAAAATTCATGAAGGACCTGGCTATGGACATCAAATCGCTAACAAAACGGGTTAATATAATGGTGCAGTCGACTGTGAATGGAAACTTTGGTGTGAGGGGTGCATTCTCGAAAGTGGCTTCCACAACGACCAGGAGGTCTTCAAGAAGCTCAGGCGACGGTATCCCTGGCGGAAGGGAGCGGATAAAAGCAAATGAAGATGTCACACAGGGCCAGATAATCAATGAAAGTACCGCACCCAGAAGGAAACCTGGTATCGTTGCCACTGGGGAAGAAAAGGGGAGCGCGAATCCCCCTGAGGTAGAAACTAGTGGTGGTGCCAAAAAGAAAAAGGCCGATAGCAGTAACGACAGCAGTAGTACATTGAGCACTAGCCGAAGTCGCAGCGTTAGTACTGGTACTGCTAGTAGTAGTAGCCTCAGTGACTCAGGCAGCAGTGATCAGAGCATCGGTAGTTCCAGTAAGAGCAGCACTTCGTATACAGATTCGTTCACTACTACCCAATCAACTGGTGGTGGGAGCTCGACTGTGGAGAGCATTCCTTCAACGCGATCAAGTAAAAGGTTTCAGCCGACTGTCATTTATACTCCGGTTGTGCCAAACGTCACATTGCAGCCTCAATCTTGCGGCGAAAAACCGGCCGCTGTCGCTCCTGGAGGGGTCCCCGTACCACTGCAGTCGATTCCGCTGGCGTTATCTGTGCCACCCTTCTTGTCTACTGTTGGCGTGCCCCAACCAGCTGTAGCTGTAAGCTCTGGAAACCCTTTGCCAACGTCCACCGCGCCTGCCACCACGGCACCCACTACAACGTCGGCAACAACAACAACTAGCACAACCAGTGTCACCGCAACTCAGTCACCAAGCCAGAGTGCAACGAGTATCCCTGCAGTGGCCCCAGTGGCTCTCGGCGCACCGCACACCAGTGGAGTCGCGACCACAGGTGGACTTGCGTTGAGCACAGCAGCGCCATCTGTGCCCATTCCTGTCGCCCCTGCTACTGTATTGTCTGCCGGCACGTCAACAATGGCGGCAGCACTATCAGCAAATCATTCCGGCACCAGTGCTGCTGCAGCGTTGCCGGTGCCTCTGATAAGTCAGTTACCTATTGGGGTGTCTGCGTCGACTGAATCTGTTATGAACGTTGCCGCCTCGTCAATGAATTCGAGTATACCACTACCCACCCCTGTGGTACCTGTCATCAGGTCCCCTACAACGCCAACGGTTCAATTTCCTCCGTCACCAGGTTACAGTGCGAGGGGCGTCCCCACAGCGGTACCGGCACCACAAGCTGCTGATGCAAACGCCTCTTTGGCCGGGCCAAATTTGAGTTTTTCGATTCTACCCGTGCCCGCACCGAAGTCGCCTACTGCGATGCCGCAGCCACCGGTCCTGAGTTCAGCACATTTGGCTTCGCCGCCGCCGCTGCCGCCATCAGCCCGAGTGAGTGCAAGTGCTTCGCTGTCGTTATCCACACCCGGCAAAGGGGACAGTGTGTTTACGCCCTTACCGCTACCTTCGCTTCCGTCGGCGTCGCCGGTGTCGCCCAGTAGTACACCTGAAGGTGTACGGGGCGGTGCTCTCGTGGTGTAAAATTGGGGACATATGCATAGTTGTGCGTACCAGTTTTTGCTGGACACTTCTCCCCTACTACTTGGTGTTTATTGGGTGATATTATTATGAGGATGTCGCCATGAGGGTGTCGTTATTGTTAGCTATAGATCGATTGTTACAAAAAAAAAACATTTTCCTTTTTATTCTAATAGCTCTATTTTAGAGCGATAAATGCGTGCGGGCCAAAAGATTCACGTTTTCTTCCATGCAGGGTCTTCTCCGTGGCGCACTTCATTTGCAACAATGCTTATTCCCCTTGTCGTATATCTGTCGCCGTACGCGATTGTGTGGGCATGCCGTATATGTACGGATGAGTTTGTGTTCCCTTCTGGTTGTGGCGATGCTTTATCACCAAAGAAAAAAAGAGGGAACGATCAAAGCTAAAATTATTTCTTTTTACTACTTTTAAATAAATCTTTTACCTTTTCTTGCATTGTGCCGCAACAATTTTGGTAATACAGACGTTTTTAGGCGTGTGTGTGTCGGTGTGCGTTGGGCGAGGCCTTAAGAGGAGAGGACAGCACATGTCGAAATCGCTGCAGCGCGCTTTGGTATTCTCTGGCCAGGGGGCCCATCGTCGGGGAATGGCGACGGAATATCTACGCATTCCGGCAGTGGCTTGCCTGTGGGAGCGAATGAAGGGAAGTATGGAACAGAAATATGGCATCTCACTGCAAGACATTATAACGGAAAATCCTACTAGGTTGTACGTTTACAATGATGCATATGATGTGGCTGCCATATGTGAACGCAGTTGTCAGGATGGCGGAAGTGTGGTAGAATCGACTCCCAAGCAAAAATTGATTTCTCATCCTCAAGGGGTGTTGTCTTTAACTTCTTTGACGCAGCCTTGTATGCTAGCAGCGCACATGGTGTCACTGGAGTACCTCAAAGAAACCCGAGGTTACTCGGTGGAATCCTCCGAGGTTATAGCTGGTCACAGTTTAGGCGAATTCTCCGCTCTTTGCGCCCTTGGAGTGCTTTCGCCCGAGGTTGCCGTTGATCTTGTTTATAGACGCGGGGCCCTCATGGAGGATGCTGTAAAACACAGTTCCCAAAGTAATGAGGGTCATCTTATGTTTGCCTGTAACCCACAACGGGCAAAACTATGCGTCGAAGATCCCGATCTTGCAGTCGATCAGCTTCACATATTTGTAGAGTTGATAGCTCGCAATCTCTCTACGACGGCATCGTTTATCGAAGTAGTAAACTATAACATCAGTTACGAGCAGTACGTTGTTGTCGGTGATCCAATAGCGTTGTCGGCACTTGGCAAATGCCTTGATCCACAATTCCGTGCCACTAGTTGCGGGTCGTCAGCTACCCTCGATAATGTCGTCCGGACAGCTGTGTCTTCAGTCCTGCAAGACAAGCAAGAGGGGATAACTATGAACCCAAACACTGGTCCGGCACCAGATTTCGTGACTTCCTGTGCCCGAAAGTACGGTATTAGGTCAACGTTTCGACGCTTTCTGAGGGGTCCGGACGACGGCTATACCCCATCGTTAGAGGAACTTACACACCTAACGCTTCAGGAGGATGGGAGAAGCGGCCTTAAGAAGAAGTCCTGGTTTATTCCTCTGCCGCTGAGCATTCCTTTTCATAGTAGTCGGCTTCGCAGGGCAATGGATCTCTTCCTTCCCGTAGTTCGCGATGCATTACCCGACGAAGAGACAATGCGTTCTTTTTTTTGCATCCCACAGTGTGGTGGTAGTGATGAGGGACCGTCTTCGCGATGTGCCTCAGAGCCGAAGAAACCCGTTTGGCTAACTAACTTAACTGGCACGGCGTTTCGCCCCTTTGATGTCGACTTTCAGCGAGACGCACTGGAGGCAATGCAGTCGATGAATGTTGGGGAGATCAGGCACAATGGACGGTACCACACTAATTTGGTCGAGTTAGCTTTTAAAAACGGCATGGACACTAGTAGTGTGCGTGACATGTGTGCGGCCGTGCTAGCAGCGCAGTTAGCCCATCCGGTGCAATGGATTGATGTGATGGATTCTGCTGTTTTTCAACATGGTGTGCGCGAGGCCCATGAAATATCACCGGTAAGGACTGTTGCGGATATGTTCAAACGTACGGTTTTTCGAGGGAAGACATCAGACGCCTCGGTCGGAGAGGCGGCGTTGGATATAGTAACGCGCTGCCTGCCATCCGAGGAACGTTTCTTGTAGGTGGTGATTTTAATCAGAGTTTTCGCGATGGGTGGTACATTGGTTTCGTAGCCGTTGTTCGGTTATTGTTTCTTTTTGTTTACATCAGTCACCAACACAGTTGTATGAATGTAGCGTGTTAGTGACTATTTCCTCCTCTTCGTGTTCGAAGGTGTGGTGAGCTCTGTGCTTTTTCCCGTCTCCATCCTAACCTCTATCTGTCTGTGCATATACTTGTATTTTTTTTCCACTCAAATTCCTGATAAATAGTGCAGGTCTCTTTAGTTACCGTGGACATCTAACGCTTTACTGTCTCGTAGACGCGGCAGCTCGGGAAAGCACTGCATCGGAACGTGACATAGTGAATGTTTAGGGTATACACTCGTCGACTGAGTAGCTTGGGGCCGTTCTGTGGGTCGAGGAAATGTCTGCTATGGTGGGGCTATAAAGAAGGAGACCTTCATAGGATTGCGCGTCAGAGGCCATGGTGGGAAAATGCGGCTATTTTTGCCGGGCTTCTCTGCTTTATTCAGGCATCCAGCATGTGTTATTACTTCGGCAACCGCTGGTATCAGGCGATTCGGCCCTCAGGCAACGATTTGTATATTAACAGAGCCATGGATACAAAAGTGTTTTCGAGGCCCGATCTGTCCGTAGCGGCCGTGCGGATGGTAATTCATCACGCCCTTTCAGGCGCTCAAACCCCGTTTGGAGTTCCCATGGTATATCCCGAGTATATGAAGCCTGAGGCAGAGGAGTTAATGGAGTTTATACTGCAGCTAAACCATGAACAGCCAATGTTTTCTATCCCCGATCTTTGGGCGCTGTTTTCGGCAAAAGCACTTGCCCGTTTGGGGGGGCCGAGTATTTCAGTTCATCGAGGGAGATCAGACCCACCCAACGATGTACCCGCTGACCAGTTGTTGATTTCCACTCCCTCTCTTGTACCGGAGTCTAAGCGAGACGTGCTTAACATGAAGCGGCTGCTTTCTCGTCAAGGGTTCGCAGTTGATGAAATTGTCGCCATGTTGGGTGGAATCCGTAATATTGGCTTTCACGAAAGTTCGGGGTTTCATACTACTGAGGAGGTGAAGCCCCAGATGCGCCGTCGACCGGGTGTCATGGGGCCAGAGGAAGATGTGTATCACATACCAGATACTCCGCAGAAGTGCACATTAGATCCATACGTGTTTGGAAGTGAGTATTTTGATCTCCTTCTAGATTACAACTGGAAACAGAATACTTCCCTTTTTCGCCGTAGTGGTCCTTTCCACTGCAGTGAGAACGATCGCAAGCGTGAAGTCCTGTTGTTGGATCCATTTTCAGAGCAGGCCATGGAACGTGAGCGTAAACGCCTTCAAGCCGAAGAGCGGGCTCGTGAGTCCGTGGAGCGAGCGGCACTGAAGAGACATCCCAGTTTTGATGAAACGACATCCATCACTGGGGGGCGCGACGGTGAGGCACAGCCCATAAGCGGCGTGATGAGTGAACTCAATGAAGATGAAGGGATCAACGTCAAGTCACTGGTTGAGGTACCCGAGTTTAAGAGCCCCTGCTCAAGCGTGTCAATGAGGGAGGTTGATGTACTATTATTGGACGACGCCCTGCTAACGGGTTGGATGCATCGATTCAGCGCTAACGAAATATTATTTTACGATGTATTCGGCACCGTTATGGAGAAAATTCAATGTCGCGGATACAACCTGAACTCGCTATATCTGCCTTAGCGTGAGGGTTTCGTTACCATCACCTCTTCTATTCTCTTCTCTGCATTTTTGTTTTTGTTCTATTGCCTCATTTTCTTTTCTTTTTACACATGCCAAGACTTCGTTTTCTGCATCTTGTCGAAGTTCCCCTACTACACACTTTAATCTACCACGCAACAACCTTCTGGAAGATAGCTGTGCGAATGACTGCACATCAGTTTACTACCTAAAAAGAAATCAACAATGGTTGGGAATGATGGTAATGCTAAAACATAAGCTGAAGAAAGGAGATGTATATGGCGCGGCTATAAGGTCTCCGTGTGTGAAGACGATGCTTGCCGCACTTTTTCTTTTCTTCACTTTCTTTTCCTCTTGATTAATAAAATTTACCTTTTCAATCCCCCCCCCAAAATAACGAAATAATGTGTGGTCGTGCAGCTTGTGGGTGAGGAAATCAGAACCTCCTCTAGTTAAATAAACAAATTCAAAAAGAATAGCTTCAGGCAAAATAAAGACAAGGGCCGATGGGGCAGCAGAAAAAAGATGCGGCTCAATCTGTAGCTGCCGTTGCTGCTCAGAATGTTGACAGTTACCTTCGCGGTGTGACGAGTCGAGCCCGAGTTCCTTCGGCAACTGGCGGAAGAGGTACGCGTCGTAGGCTGGCCTCCCAGGCAGAAGTCGCTGCAGCCAAGATCAAGGAGCAACCTAAGTCTCTTGATGACTTCGCTGACGCTGATAATGGTGATGATGAGTGGGAGGAAGTGATGTTACCCACCTCATTTACACCGTCTAGCAGCACAAAACCCGAGGTAAAGGTGAAAGATGAGAAAAATGGCATCGTGGAAACCCCAGAATTTGGTGCAACAGGACCGAACCCCGGACAGGGAGGTGTGAAGGCGGAGCTAGTGGATCTCACTGACGAGGAAAACAGACACAATAGGATATTGGCGAGTGTAACGCCAATGGGGGGTCAACAATCTTCCTCCCCCTCCTCCGGGCAATGGCGGCAGCGTGATCCCGCCTATGAGCAAATGCTTGAACAGCAACAACTTCTTGCCGCGAAGCGCCGCTCGGAACGCACAAAACGTGCTGTGGAAGAAATTTCAACCTTGTTATTTGCCTTGTTGCGGGGAAGGAAAATTGTGCAACAGGCGCGTCACCCAAAGTTAGTTCGTGGTCTTCTGCGCTTATATGTAGTTGAGGATGCGACATCCAAGACGTACCCGCTTTTGCGTGCCGTTCTTCAAGCGAAAGGTTTGTATGCAAAGGCGATGAATCCTGCTGTGAGTACCCCGTCCCTTGCACCTTGTTGGGTAACCGCTAATAAGGACAGTGTCAACAATTACACTTCTGCTTCTATTTCCGCGTTGCTTCGTGGTATAGAATGTGTTTTTGTACTGGATGGCGGTATAGAACATGCGGCTCTATCTAACTGGGCTGCTCCCATACAACCTGGGTATCTTTTTGAGCAGCTGCGTAAGTACCGCTACTCCATTGGATCACCTGGGTGTAGAATCGTTCTCCCCCATAGTTTGTATATTTGCGCTGTGTTTCTTTCTCTCGCAGCTGTTTCTAATGTTTCCTGCCGTCTGGTGGTGGCGGTGGAACGAATGCGGCGGGGAGACATGTCGGAAAAAAGCGGGAGCGACGGAGGATCGCCGCCGAAAGAAGCAATGAGTTTGTTTGGTTCTGGAAAGAAGCGCAAACGGGGCGATGATGCTGGTGCGAAGCAAAATACTCCGAAAAGACTGCCATCTTCTTGCTTCTGGTTGGAAGTTTGGTGCCCGCAGCGGCAGTCGTACATTTCAGTTAATCCATGTGGGGGTTGCGCCACACTTTTTGCCGCTCCATACACCTTTTCTGTGGGCGGAGATGCGATTATGGACGTCACCCCCCGTTACTCCATTAAGTACAGCAGTGCTTTCACTCACAGGTTAGGCCGATGTGATAGGTATCGCCACATCTGGAAAGACCTTCAGTGGAACGATAACAGGGAGGCGTCTGAAGTCATCGTCGACTTGTTTCGCAGGGATGTTGGTAAATATACGGAGGCGCAGATGCAGCGGGAGAAGAAGCAGCTGCATTCCCTCACGTACGCGGAGGAGGTGCCGAAGACCCTCACGGCACTGCAGAAGCATCCGCTTTTCATTCTCGAAAATGGTCTCAGTCGGTACGAGGGCATATACCCCAAAGACAGCACCACCATGGTTGGCAGCGTTAAGGGCCATATTGTGTTCAAGCGCTCTGCAGTTGTGAGCCTTCGCAGTCGCGATGGTTGGCTGCGGGAGGGTCGCACGGTGTCCGGTGAAGAAGAACCATACAAAGTAATACCACCGCCACCCTCACGTCCCTTCTCGAAGTCGAGTGCTTTATTTGGTGTTTGGCAAACGAAACCATTCGCTCCGGAGCCGTTAGGTGAGGATGGTAGTATTCCCAAGCACGGCAATACGCAGTGGTATATTCTGTTGGATAAACCAGCACCAATCGGATTGGTGCATATGCAGCAACCGAATATTATTCGGGTGGCAAGGCGTATGAACATTGATTTTGGTATCGTTGTTACTGGATATAGGCGGCGGCGTTTGAATGAAGCGCGTTCCTCAGGATGGGAAGTGGTGACTGACGGTATCATTGTGAAGGAAACTAACACAGGAAGTCTTGTCAAGGCTTATGAGGAGTGGAAGCAATTAACGGAGGAACAGGAGGCAGCGAAAAGGAAGCAGAGGGCGTACCGGTGGTGGATGCATTTTGTGCAGCATAGACTGGCATACTTGCGTATTCGTCAGCAGTATTTGGAGGGAGCTACACATGGACATCTTTCCTCTCACTGACAAATTTCCATTGCATGCCACACTTTTATTCGCTAAGGGAAGGGGCACAGTTCCACATATCTTCATCAACCTGATTTGTACTTGAAACCCCTTATGTTATTGTTGTTGGCAGTTTTGTTTCCTTTTATCGCTTCATTTTGTCATTATATCACGTACAGCTCACATCGACGCTAGTGGGTATTTAAAGGAGGTAGTCACAGCAGAAACAGCAAGAGGTGTACATTGAAAAACATCGTCACGTTTCGACACCTTTATAACAACATGGATTCATCCCGATTTGTTTCGGGTTTAAAAATCACTTGTCAATTCCTCTTCTTTTTTTAAAAAAAAAACTCCGTTCTAGGTTTCTCTGCAAAAAAAAAAGACCAGAATGGTGACACGCAACTTCCGTTGCTTTTCACCTTGCTTGTTGCCTACGCCTCTGTTCTTTTGTCCTGCTGAATTCTAAATACGACACGTTTTTTTTTTTTTGCTCATCACCCGTACTCTCTCTTGTTTACTATTTTTGTTTCATCTAGGTAGGGGGAAAATCATAGAAGGAACGTGAGTTAGGGAGAGTATCCAGCACGGTACAACGAAAAGGAAAAAAAAACAGAATAGAAACTCCGTGTCGTTTTTGGTTAGCGTAGACGCTCGTCGTTAGTGTAGGTGCGGGTACGAACCGCAGTTGTTTTATTTTTCCCCTTATTGTTCCTCCGGAAAAGAATCACACGCACATTCATATACAAAATTTTTATCTATACTCCTTATTTCCGTTTAAACGCACTTTTTCTTTTTCGTTTTTCTAAAGAAGAAGAAAGAAAAAAAAAAAAAGAGGTCCGTATGCGTTCAGCTGTTAATCTCGGCGGAGCCCCTCGCGTGCCTTCTCAGCGACTACCGGCCTTTGAAGGCGTATCCCCACGTATTGTAGCCCGTCAGGTGCCTGCCCATCGCGGCGAATACGTTTCACTTGTCTTACGACCCACATCTTTAAATGCACAACGTAATTCTCTTGTTGCCTCATGTGTCGTTACGGATGAATCCGTTGAGGTGATGGGTCTCCCAGCAGATGCGGAAGTCGCACAAGTGAATGAGTTTGTTTGTTACATAAACCCCAGTAGTGGGGAATTGGAGTATTATCAGCATGGGACATATAATGACGAATATGACGTGGATGTGTATCGCAAGCTGTTGGAGTTGTGCCCAAAGTTTCCAGCACTCTTTTAGATCCATACAGTTCCGTGTTCGACCTGTTTTTGTCCTGTGCAGTCTAAACCTGAACCGGCATTCATACATGGACGCTACCCATATTTACATTTTTCTTATTTACTTGTGCGGATGTTTGTGTGGGCGTGTGTATTTCTATTATTGCGCGCGTAAAATGTTCTTCCTTTTTTTTTTTACTTTGTTTCCCTTCCATCCACGCTCCCTTTGTGTTTTATTATACCTCCTACTACATTTCTCCATTAGTTTCTCTTTGATGTCGCGATCATATAAGGCGTGTCGGCGTGTCCACCAGGAAGAAAGCTCAGGGAAAGGGAGAATATAAGAGCAAAAGAGTAAAAGGGGGATGTGAAAAGGAGAAAGAGCAAACAAAAAGTGATCATGAAACGAGTGCTGAATCTTGCAGGAGCGTAAACTCGAGAAAAAAAAATTGAAAATTTTTGTATTTGCCCTTTCCCCCTTTCTCTTTTCCGGAAATGTGTCATCTTTTTCTTTTTGTTGTATCTATTATTCTCCCTGTTTTGCGCAACCAAAAGAACTACAGAAATTTTTGAAACCATTGAAGTTAACAGAACACAGAAAAGCAGATTGAGCAAATAAAAAAGAGAGAAACATAAGGAAGAGAGGCGGGGCTCGAAAAGGACCAAAGCGGTTAGTGCATTTGGTAACGAATGATGGAAAAAGTTTTTACCCCTGAGTGCTACATCGCGCTATTTATCTTTTTGTGCTGCAGTAGGTGGAAGGAGACCACCGAGTTAAGGGGGGAAAGTTTTTTTAAAAGTGTGAATGTGGGTGAATCGGGCAGGTGAATGGATGATGCAAGTATGAGAACAAACAAACAAAAAAAGTATGGAGAACTGACGGATAGTATGAAATATACTTTTCCAGCCACGAGTAGGGGGAAAGAAGTAAGAAAGGGGGAAAAGAATGGTGAGGAATGTATATATATATATATTCTGCCGTTCCCTCTTCCTCCTCCCCGCGGGTGGCGTTGCCACGTCCTTTTTTCCTTGCTATATTCATGAAGGGGTGTAGTAGGCAGTAAGAAGGGGGAAGGACGTTTGTTTATATATACATACACATATACACATGTACCGTACGCATGCTTCAATCTGGATGACCGTCCAATCAACCCTTTTCCTTTTTTTCTCTTTCTTTAATATCAATTACCTGTTAACCGACGTCAGGACCATTACGAAGGTGTTTGTTAACTGATTTACACGATACGGGATACCCCCGCATGCGTGTGAGCGCTGCAGAGGTCTCGGCGTGGAATTTAGTTGTTTAGCTCAATAATGAAGCATATGTTGCCGATAAGCAATTTGAATAAAGGAGTCTATGACCAAGGGGGTAAAGACCCTTACAACATGACTGAAACTTTGTGGTTGGAAATGGAGAAATATGAAACGAGACGCGGTTCTGGAACTACAGCTCTCAGTAGGACCAATACTGCGTTTTCCCCTCTTCCCACAAAACCCATCCCATTGTTTGTTATCCATCAATGGAGGAATTACGTATCCTTTTGTAGATGGACTATTGCACAGCGGATTGATTGGAGGGAGGTTTTTTCATACCTGTGCAACCCCAAAACTGAGTCAACAATGGAGACGAATGCTTTGCATAACAGTGGTGACGAGGGAATGAACGAGGTGCTGTATTCGAGGGATGGTCTGTTCTCCCTGAGAGGAGATTGTAGTAGCCGGGGTAGTAAATCATCATTTTCAGGTTATCCGGATCCCGTAAACCTTTCTTTTGAAAAATTAAAGCATGAACTGGTCATGGATTGTACAAGCCGTTTTGGAACCCTCCCCATTTGTGTGCATCAGCAGCGTCTCCTCCGGTGGACCAAAATGCTGATACAGTGCGTGGTGTGGCGGTTACGGTACGCATTTAATGTAGTGACGGAGGGGAAAGGGGGAGTTGCTGTATCTGATGCGGAGCTACAAAGCTACAGAGTTGTTCTTACGAGAGGGCGCGAGGTCTTTGGTGCTGGCCCGTATTTGCGTGAATTGTGCAAACTTCTGGATGCACACGGAGGCACACTGACTGATTCCCTAGATTTACCGACGATTAATAAATCTCCGAGGGCCCCACCTGTAAATGATGATCCCGTACTCAACATGACACTTACAATGGTATTCGACCAGGCAACTGCCTGCCCCGGTGTTTCAACATATTTTATCCCGTCTTTGGCAGCTCGGAGCCTGGACGCACTGTGGGTGGATAAGTTGCACATACCTTGGGATATTTTGGACCCGAAGGATATGCCGGAGAAGGTTCGTACCCGGCTACTTGGACCCATGACCACAAACGAAACGGCTTATATAGATTTTTGTCCAGTGAAGAATCGTGTGCAAGGGCAACTCCATTCCACTACATTTCATTTGATGTTTGATGCTGAAGATGTACGCGAAGGTGTTAGCGAAGGAGAGGACACGTGCAGGCCTAGGATTGTGATGGCAATAAGTTCTCAGCGGGTGGAACTGCATCAACTGATCAGTGTAGTACGTTTGTTGGAAGCTGGAGGGTACGTCATGCTCACAAAAATTCGTCACTCCACTCATTTGGAGTGCTACCGTGTTCTTCCATTTCTTGGCGACTACATTACTTTGAGAAACATAGTGAATAACGCAATTCCGTGTACACTGGGATCAGTCGCGGTTGGAGGTCCCGCGGCTGCGGGTGCATTTCCGCATAGTTCCGATGTCTTGAAGATGGCAGATCTACTGTTATTTGGACTTAGCAACGCCACGAGAAACCTTTATGAGCATAGTATCGTTTGCTGTTTGCAAAAATACAGGAAGAGGGCAACCGATGGTCGGATGACCATTTGTATGCAGCCCCTGTCTCCAGGAGCGGAAACAGGTGTGGTTTCCACAACAGTCTCGAAACCTTGTATTTCTGTTCTTGAAACTGTTGTGGAGCCAACACTCGGCACGTTGCAACTTATGTTATCGAACGGGAGCTTAAAATCGAGTGGAGGGGAAGACTTCGGTCATTTTGTATTGGATATGCTCGTCACGGCTGTTAATAGCGCAATAGCTCGCGTGAGCAGGCAGATCAAGAGCAATTCTGGTACTGGAGGGCAGTTACGGAGTGACCACGCCCTGTTGAGAAGGTACATCAACATGCATCCGGCATCCATCCAACTCCAAGAAAGCAATATATCATAGTTGTGCTTATTTTCAACTTCCCTCCTTTCCCGATGGTAATGGATTTTGATCGGTTAACTGACCTGTGCGCATGTGTGCGCGCACCTTCTTCTTTATTTGCAAGTAATTTTTCAAGGTGTTACCGACACCGTTCTGTTGTGCACCAGCATTGCTTTTTCTTTTTTTATGAAACCTGTCAGCTTACCTTCAATTCTTCGAGAAGTCTCTTTCACCACTGGTTTACGTGCTTACACCTACGCAAACACGCATATATATATATATATATATATATTTGAATGAATAGATGGCGATGCATCGGCTATGCGTGCGTGCGCGTCGGCCCACCCACGGTATGGTTCGTCTCATTGGGGGAATCTTTAGCAGTCACCGTTTGGTTTCCAATATTTCAACCCCCTACCGACCCTTGTCCGACCTCGAAAAGCAGGTTGAGCCCCTTGTACCGTTTACATTTACTGCACTCACCCAAATTGCCCATTCCGTTGATGAGGATCTAATGGAGCGAGTGGCTGAATTGGGTGGGCTGAGGAGTTTTCTAGTTAGTTGCCCCCAAACATTCCGTGTGGCAAAAGTTGGTGACGTCTATGTGGCGCGACGGCTCCGGAAATCTGTAGCGTTTCACAGCACTGTTTCTAAGGACGTGAAGCCCCGCCCTCAAAATAAAGAAGGCCATCACTCAAGGGCATTGTCGTGCGATCCGATACGGGCAGTGCCAGATGAAGTGTTTAAACTTATTCCTTCTTTCTTTGTTCCGCTGGACGCACTGCTTGACCGAATAAGGAAAGCGGGCTCTATCCAGGACGGAAGTAGCAACAGCCTTCTGAACGCCGGCGACACAGGAGACTTTGAGGACCTTGTTGCGCGGTTTGTGGAACAATGCAGCAACTACATTGACCTTGTTTTGTTGAAAGATACGAATGATGGGGGAGGGACTGTCCAACAACGTTACGTGCGGCTTCGACCCTCCGTCAGTCGGCAGTGCGATGATTTGCAAGTTTTCCCCAAGGATGAAAAGTGCGTTGCTCATAACATGGAGTCCTATGAGGTAGCTGAGTACGAGCAGCATCGAGCTGCTCGGCTCATTCCCATCGTTGAGAAATTTGTGCCCATCACACGGGATATGCGAGATAGTGCTGCATTGTTGCTTCCAGCTGGACGGAGTTTAATCCACGTATTCGTATCGGCACCGCATCTCTTCGATGTGCGAGACAAACCGGAACTTTCCGTACGCTTTATACTTGATCCGCGTTTTCGTCCAAATTTGACTCTCACCCGCGAGGAAATCGAGAAGAAATTGGAGGAGGTTAACGATTCCCGTGGGTCCAGTGCGATGAGGCTTCCCATCAATCGTAAAAAGCGGCGTGCGCTGCAGAGGCAACTTCAGTTTATGATCAACCCCTTGCCTTTTTTTGATGAGAATGTCATTGCGCAAGCGTTATTTGACTTGTTGCCCATTGACGGACCGATTTCGACGTCCAACTTGTTTTCACTACTTTCCCGTGAGGCCCACCATTGTCTTCCAGCGCTACCCCACCGCATATTTACCAAATACAACCACATGTTTCGTACGGTTGAGGGTGAAACTGAACTTCTCGTCCAGCGTGCCGATCTCCCTTTGCCGGAGGAGCGAAACCTTTCAGAAATTAGTTCCGAAGAAATTGTTATGCAACTGTACAACAACTTTCCCCGGAGGAGACATCCAATATGCGGGACGTGCGTGGAACGATGCAGCGTGGGTTTCCCGCAGTCTGTGCGGTTGCGACTTCGCCAGCTGGATGTATTGAATGATGTGCTTCGTCAGCAGCCGGATAAGGTGGAGGTGATGGATGGGTTGGATGAGGAACTGCTGAAGAACGGTGTACAATTCGCACAGCCGGGGAGGTTGCAGCTTTTTCGGTTTGTCGGAATCTATCAAGAGGAACTTATTAAGCGCTACGAAACGCTGTGTTTGAAACTTGGTCGCGACCCAAACAAAACCATGAAACTCTGCTAGAAAACAAGAAAAAGAAGGCTGAAAACACGGAAGGGGTGTTGGGAAGACTGCGGGCTTTTAAGAGGGGTTGTTGGAAGAGATTTGTGCAGCCGTTGCTTCAGGTCTCGGGTTGCATGCACGCTACCATCCGTTGCCGTGTTTTTTTTTGTTACTATTGAAGTGGTGATGGTATGCCGATGTTTGGCTCTGTCTTCTCATTACTTCAATGCTGCTGTGAACGTGCTTTGTCACTTTCACTTTAGTTGTTGGTGCTGTGGGGAGCGGATACTGTGTGTAGCGCTGCCTTTCATTTTCATTCCCTGTACAATTAAACTCTTTTTCTACTTTTTCTTCCTTTTATCTGCCCGTTCCTCTATTCGTATGTGGGTACGGTTTACTGTCACGAATATTGTTTGCTTCTGCTCATCCCAATACCTGCCGCTCCTTCACTTCTTCCCCTTCCCGGTTAAAGTAGTGTTAATTAAACATTATTTCACGTGCACTGGATGTTATTGATGGCCTCCCCCTTTCGGAACGCACATCTCCCGATGGTTTTCTTTGCCCCATTTTGCGTCAACATTTATTGCGAGTGATGAGAACATGGAACTATTGCACGTTTATATGATAAGGCAACTTGATGACTTACACACGCTTCACTAAATATCGTACGAGCGATTACTGATCACCACTTCTATTCTCCCTCTCTTTCACGAATGTATATGCACGAGGCAGTCGTGTGTAAAATCTCTCACCTCTGTTTCGTTTCTCACACACACTCTCTCTATACCCCAATTTGAGCGGTCACACACATTTCTGCATACATACGTACCTGGGCAGTGTGTGGGTTGATTGTTTTTAAATTTTGTCTTGACTCCTTCTGCCATTCCTTTATTTGCAGTGCGCACATATCACAAGCCGGCGTAAGAGTCATTCCCCGTGGTCTTATCGTGTACCAGGGTAATGTAGTAACTACGGCAAGATATATGCATACAGCTGCATGTGTATGTATGCACATTGGAATGCGTATATCCATAGACATTACAGGTATGTGTGCTTGCATGTGTACGGCATGATGACGAAACAATTTTGCACGTCAGTTTGAATTAGCAAATGTGAAGATGAAATTGACACAGCTATTTTATGGGCTGTCCTGATCTCAGACAGACGTTTATAAGCGGACGTCTTCTCTCCTTTCTGTTCAAGGGCGGAGTGCTAAGGACATGTTGACTTATACAATAGTTTTCATGACTACCTTATTGGCCTCCCTTTCTTTCCCTCCCTCTGCCTTGTTCCTTTCACATGTAAACACAAGCATGTTTATGTTATCATATAAATTAGCACTTATATTTACTGTTTATGTATGTTGATTTGTTATCCACTTCCGCTCTGTTGTTGTCGCTCCCTTCGTGACTGTTCTTTCCCTTTTCCCTTTTATGGGGGCTCATACTCTCTCATACACGAACCTTTTCCTCCTTGTATTTGTTGCTTAATATAATTCTGTTGCTCAAGGGGAAACGTAGGAAAGAAGTGGTGGATTGGTTTTTTTTTTTTAAAGGGAATAGTGAGGTCAGCTCGCTATGTCTTTCGGTAGGTTATTGAAGCAGCAACGGTTGCCTGCTTGGCAGCTAAACCTCACCCCTAGGATCGTGTGCGTAATTCTTTGGACAATCGCTTTCATTTGCATCCCACTTGGTATTTTCGTGGAGTTCTGCAATAGAAACGCGAAGGAGGCCTCCTTTCGATACGATAATGAGCCAACAAAATGCACTGAAGAAACCTTTAGCTTAATTGGGGGGCAAGGCACTGGAAAAAGAACGGTTTGTGAGACACATTTTGAATTTGTTCTGGCTGAAACCTTGAGGCAGCCAGTGTATTTTTATTACGGCCTGACGAAAATGTATCAGAACCACCGGCGATACACCAACTCGCGAAGCGGTAAGCAACTGATGGGCGCTGATGTGCGTAGTGAAACGGACGCAAACCCATTTGTTATCCCAGGGGACACAATGGATAACACCAACAAGCCAATAGAGTTTGGAGGTAGAAACCATACTTATAAGGATTTCGTGTATGTACCGGTAGGCCTCGTCGCATGGTCCATGTTTAACGATACGTTTACGCTCTTTAGGAAGGAAAAGAATGGTTCCAACCCGGGTGAAGTGCTCATATGCAATGGAACGGATTTCTCCAGACATACCAATAAACCACTTCATCGATCTGTCTCACACAATCACTGCGACAAGAACGGTATTGCATGGGAATCTGATATTAAAAAGAAGTTTCTGGAACCGAAGTGGGACGGGTCAGGTCCCGTGTGGACGGCACCGCGCAGTGAGTATGGTAAACCCTCTATTGAGTCCAATGACACGTATTTTAACAATGGTTGGTACGCGGGTGAAGAGGGACACATGATACCAGTGGTCACAGATGAGGATTTCATGGTTTGGATGCGCGCTTCTCCCCTCCCAAATGTCCGTAAACTCTATCGCATCATCCGAACGGACCTTCGTGCCGGCAAATATGTCATGAAAATTCGCCAAAACTACAACACAAAGCCATACGGCGGCGAAAAATCGTTCATATTTTTGCAGCCCTCCATGTTGGGCGGGAAACTCACTTCGCTTTCCATCACTTACTTTGCTGTTGGTGGTTTGGCGTTAATATTCACTGTGCTAGTTTTATTCGCTAGTCATGTGTGGGGTCATCACTCCTTTGCGGTCGTGGAGCGATTGCTAACAAAATAATCGGTACATTAAGGCACCTTGTGTTTCAACGCTTGTTTCATTTTTTTCTTTATAAACTATGAAATTTGACAAAATACAGAGGGAACAATATCGCCAAAAGAGGAGAAAGGTCGAAAAGCTAACATCACGGAGAGTAAAAACGACCAGCGAAAGTATTAAAAAGGACGAGGAGAAGGACGTGATGGGTAAACTTCTCTTCCCACTTAGTTACCGCTTTTATTTCCCTTTTTTTTTATTTTTGCTTCCTTGGTATACATATACGCGTGTACGTAAACGTGTGTTTCTGCGCGTCTGTGGTGTGCCTTTGGATTTGCTGATATGAAATCGATTTTAACTTGTACGTGGAATTAAAGTTTGGCCCTATAAGACAGCTCCGGCGGAGGGAAGGAGGAACAGCATATGGGAGAATGTGAGGGAAGCGATGTTTTTGTTTGCGCGTGTTGTTGTTTTCCACCTGGTGACTGTTGTTTTGTCTATGTGTTTCAGTTGCAGGAGCTAGAATTGTGTGAGGCAGATGATAATTTGTGCTTACGCTCCCCAGCATAGACCCCTATACCCATTGGTCGCTCCCTCAAATTGTTATTTCTATTATTTCTATTATTCCTTTTCTCCTTTGTTCCGTATATTCCTTCCTTTTCCACTCTTTTTTTTTTAAAACTCCGCATACATATATACATGTCTGTATATGTGTATATATATAAATATATAAATATATAAATATATACATATGTACTGTGTTAGCTATCTTTGTTTGTTTTTACGTTCTTGTTTTTCTGTGTTTCCCATTCTCATACTCCTGAGGCGTTTGTTTCGTCTGTTGCAGTGTGGTTTGTGCCAATACGCCTTTTTCATAGGTAGTCTCTTGTGGGGTCCCAATGGCTGTTTTTATTATTTTGCTACCTTTCTTTCCTTTTCAAAAAGAAAATATTATTAAAAGAGGAAAAAAACTCTCTATCATCTCCCGCTGAAGCCTCTAAGCTGCCGTCAGGTAGCCGCGCAAAAGGGCTTTCTGTATTTCAAATTTAAAGATTAATTATTTCCACTTTCCAACGGAACTATTTCGCCCTCTTTTGTTGTTGTTGTTGTTTGCTTATACTTTTTCTACACTTTCTGTATTTCATTAAAATTTTTTTTTTTTGGCACCGAGTCGATGGATTTAGATATCGTTGACGATGCGGAGGTATATGCCAATTCTCTTCGGGATGCACGCATAGAAATTATGAGAGGCATGAGCAGTACTGGAGACGGGAAACTGGGAGAGAATTGCCATCCATTTCTAAAGGAAGTTGTGGTAGATGGGAGGCGGCAAGCAGAACAGCAGGCTGCGGTATTAGCCGCCACGGAATTTTTTATTAATGAACTTCTCACGTGCCTTGAATGTGGTATGGTTTTGAATGGTGTAAAGGAAAGTGAAGCTACGCAATGGCGCGTGTGGTTTCGCATATTTTTGTCTCTCTACGAAGCGTCGCCAGCTCCAACGCAGGCGCAGTGGGAGCACGAGATGCGGTTACAGAATTGTGAAACTTACTTCGGCGAAACTCTTGACTCCGGTTCAGATAATAATGACTGGGATGAAGAAGACGATGGCTCCAATGTGGAATTCCACCTTAGAACATTGGTCACTCACTGCCTTGCGGCCGCTCGAACCTGGCGTAGGCAACGTTGTGAAGCGGGAAATACCGAGCTCATGGCAAAATTGCAGCGTGCTACGTCTATTATGTGCGCCTTCGTGGAACCGCATTCGCTGGACTGGTAGTATTAACTTTTCATTATTTATTACGGGTCTTATCACTTATGTGGCAGACGCTATTGTTAGCGCATGTTGCGATTTCAGATGAGTGACGCTCCAGTTGGCGAAGAGGTGCGTGTAATTTACTCCAACGTATACTGTTACCGTTGTTTATTACTCGTTGAGCATATTTGATGCGAACTGTTTCTGTGCAAAAATGCCTATCTCTCCTTTGTGCTCGACTGTTTTTTCTTCTTCCTTCTCACCGCACTTCGTCTGCTTGCTCCTTTCCTGCCTTGCTGCTGTTACACTTTTGTACTTCACTTTACGCAAGCGTTATGTTCCTTCCTCCTTACACTTTTAGTTTTCCTCTTTTTTCCCCCTTAAAAAAATCTGTTCCCTTATTTTCCACGCTTGATATACCACCGTTAGTTTTTTTTTTGCTTTGCAAATTTTGGTTAGTTTGGTTGGGTAATACCCCTGCCCGGCAGGGAGTGTAAGCGTTTCCATTTTTTTTTACTTAGTTTTTTCTCTTTTTACGAAAGAAGAAAAAAAAAACACGTCACTTCCTCCTTTGCTCGTGTGCGTTGGTTATGTATCCTAGTCTTTTTAAGAAGCGACCCCGTGATGATGATGCAAAATCAATATCGTTGAGTTTCCCCCCTGCCGTGGTGGAGCACTATCCATCAAAGCTTTCTTTTCCAGTTATTATTGACGCCAACTTTCCCGCACAGGAGTACTGTTCCCGCGGTGCTAGCGTGAAGAGCTCCATTCACTGGGGTCAACGGAAGCTTTTGCTTTCAGAGATTCAGCTGCTTTGCCTCTACGCACGACCAGATGTCTCATATCATATCGTATACGCCGGTTCTGCCCCTGGTACGCACTTGGCGTATCTTGACGAAATGTTTAGGGGACGGCATACATGGGAGCTTGTAGATCCGGGAAAGTTTGACCGCCCCGTGCTGGAGAAGCACCCTAACTTTACATTGCGAAATGAATTTTTTACTAATGCGACGGCATATGGAATAAACGCTCGCCGTCTGTCGAATGTTTGCCCGGCACTCGGTGCTATTTACGAGCATGTAGCAGTTGACAGTGCAGATCCGCGTTTGAAGGACCTTCATCAAAAGTTACAAACCGTGATAGGAACGCATGACGTCGCGCGGGGGACGGAAAGCATCCCGTCTATGTATGAACCACAGCGCCAGCTTCCTGTGGGTTTTGACTTATTGTGCGCTGTAGCGAGGGAACGGGAACGGCCATTGTTGTTCATATCAGACATCCGTTCAGGGAGTGTGAACCTTCCGAACTTTGAGGATCACGTGGCAGAAAACATGAAGGCACAGGAATGCTGGTGTCAGATCCTACAAGGTGAATTTAGCATGTTGAAATTCAGGTTGCCGTATACCCACAGAGGCAAAGGGGTTGGAGAGGGGAGGAAGAAGGTGCCTTCACACCTTATTGGGAAGGATGGCACCGTTACGTACCTCAAGGGAGACCTTCTACTCCCCATATGGACACGCCCGACGAGCACTGAGGGGCGTCTTGTGGTTGCTTGCGGCGCGCCGCAGGTATCGTACAATGTCCAATATGTGGAAAACCAATTCTTTTTCTTCAACGCGCACTTGCGGGAGAGGGTTCACTTCAATCATTTACTTCCACCTGATCTGGACCTCGACCATCACTACGACGCAGCTGCTGAGGTGAACTGTCTTCTTGCGTATCTGAAGTTTATTGATCCGAATTTAAGGAATGCCCCGGCCGACGTTTTGGCGCGTGAGGTGAAACGTGTTTCTTCTTCCATAACAGCGCAACTGCGGACTACATTTCAAGACGCCATTCGGCGGAGGGATGCCCTCGTACTGAAGCACGCGCGCGGTGGGAGCCTCGATGATGAAGATGGCGGTGAGAGCGACGGTGAGGAGCCTGGCGATTCTCCGCAATGCGCTGCTGATCACCAACGTCATAACAAGAACGGTTGTGCAGGCTCACCTATGGAGGAAATGGCGAAGGCTTTGATAGCAGCGGCTGCTAAGGAGAGGGCGCGGGTGTTGTGGAAGCGCAATGTGGAGGAGTCGGATACGGATCCGCTTAGTGGGGTTTGGGTAACAACAAAAATGAAACAGTAATCATATGATATTTTGGTGGTTTAGTTATTCCGCGTGTTAAATGTACATGTGACCGTTTGTGAGCTGCAAAGAGCAATTTCCTGCTCGTAATACGAGCGAAGGGGAACCCAGGAAAAGATAAATGGGAGGAGGAGGAGGGGCAAATTTCCCCGCAGTTTATTCCGTTAGTTTTACATGGTGTTGCCGACCGTGCTTTCATGGAGCATATTCCATTTAATTTCCCTCTTTCCTCACTGGTGTGGGTGGTTGTATCGTTTGAATTGACTTCTTCCAAAAGTGGAACTCGCGTAAAGATATTCCTATTCCCTACTTTTACTCCCTAAACGATGAGTTGTCAGTTTGGTTGATGTTGTGGGGCGTACTTGGAATGGAAGGCCTGTAATGGTAGTGGCGGTGGCGGCGGCGTTAATGCATTGGGTTGGTACCAGTTTATTTCGTGTTGTACCATTTCTTTACCGGCACTGTTCCGTGAGTGATCTCGAGCGTTTTTATTTTGCTCAGGTTCCCCCTTTTTCCCCTTTTGCAAAAGCAAAAGATAAATAAATAGTCTGATAAACCGTTGTCTGTCATTTCCCCCCCTCTTTTCTCGCCTGCCCTTTCCCCCGATTGCTGCTGTGGTATTCCAAAAAGTGATGTGTGCGGGTGGATGTGTATGCGTACCACTGCGTGGCAACATTTTCCGCTGCTTTCGTGCGGTCCCCCCACATCCACTGGTCAACACTGCTGCTGTTCATGAATTATTGGGCGAGCAAATGCATAACTAAACAACAAAATGTTGTTAATTAAATATGTAAATGTGTAAATAAACAAACATTTATTTATTTACGCATACATGTACATACATATGTGAGTGTGTTGGGATACTTTGTTTGTTCATTTGTCTTGTTACTTTCGTATGGAGTGAAGAGCGAGAACGGATATATAAGTAAAAAAAAAAAAGAGAGAAAACAACAAGGAATACACGCCTTAATCCTTTTTTTTTTAAAGGCGTCTATCAGAGCAAATAACTTTAAAAGAAAACTAGGTGCGAAGAACTGGAGCAAAAGGGTTTATTTTGTTGTTGGAAGGAAAGAAAGCAGCACAGATAGCGCGCGTGTGTTGGTTCCTTTTGTGTAGGAAAGCGCACTGAAGTAGGGTAGAAAGAGAGAAAGAAAGCGGAAGCGAGGGTGAATAGGGTGACGCTGACACGTGCGTGTGTGTGTGTTGCTTGGTTGCACCAAAGTAGCTATTTAGCGGAAGAAAATCCAGTTATTTGAATTGTCATCCCTCTAATTGGGGGAAGTGGGAAAGCAGGTAAGTTGCAATTAGGGAGAATGGCTAGTGCCCCCCGCCTTGGTCGCAAGGGAGGGAAAATTACTGCCTCACCCATTATCCCTACGCATGCGCTTACGCCTGGAAGTTCCACGTCGCCAGTTTCCCTTCACACACCCGGTGAGGGTACCACGATTATTGGCGACCCCAACGCTGCTCATCCTTTCGGCTCCGATATGCTCACTGTTACGAAGAAACAAACCTCCGCGGAGGCTAATGTTCTTCAATTTGACGTGGGTGCAATCCAATTACTGGGAAAGGGTGTTGTTGTTGGAAGGGCAAAACAGGCTCGGACACGGACGTACCAACCGCAATCCGATGCTACGGAGGTAAAACAGCGGTTGCATGGAGTTTTCTCAGCGCGGCGAAGCAAGGTTCCGCATCGCGCCGCGTCTGCAGGATTGGACGCACTTCAAGAGAGCGAAGTCGTTGCCACGCGAAAGTCGCAAGATACGTTATCACTTGTGGCTGCTTTGCTGTCTGCTGATCGAATGGCGAACATTCTCGTTGTTGTCTCCAAATACTACGAGCTGAGTCACGTCAGGTCGAGTGTTGAGGCCATTTTACGAGAAGAGGGAGAAGATACTCAAAGTGTTGGTGTACTTTTTGGGCAAACTTTCGAGGGTAGCAAATCTACTCGCGCGTGGGTGATGACCGCGGATATGGCCCTCCTCTACATGACACAATTGGGGAGTCCCGCTCCCTTTACGCATGTAGTTGTTCCTTGTTGCGTCGACACAACCTCGTCACTATCATGCTTTCTCAAGATGCTTGGTGGGTGGATGATGAGTAACACACCTCGCTCCCAGTCCGTGCGGCTTGTTGTCACAACGGACTGCAGCAACGATGGTCATGTTGCTAGGACAATTGGTGTACCGAGAGTCAAGATTCTGGATGACAAAGTAATCCGCCTGCACGAATTCTCGTACAATGAGGTGTGCGCTCTACTTGGAAAGCAAACCATGGAAATGGATAAGGATGCCGCGGGGAAATTCCCCAGCCCGCCGAAGCGACTTGTTCACTACACCGCGGATGTCGCCGCTGAGCTTGTGCGTTATGTTGTTACTCACACCCCTACGGCACAGATCTTTTCTATATTTACCGCGGATGTTCGTGAAGTACTTACCGCCCTGCAGGGGGCCAAAATTGAGGACTGCACCGTGTACTCTACGCTGAAAAGCGCTGCTGACAAGGTTGAAACGAAACATCGTGTGCACGTCATAAATCATGTGAGTCATGCCTTGGATACCGAAAATGAATTCACAATGGTGCTAGACATGGGAACCATACGGCGTTCATCTGTACAACACAAGTCGGAGAGTTTCATAGCGGCCAGCACTACAGAATGGGAATCCAAAGCTGAGCAGGCCGAACGCAAGTCTATTCTTGGCGAAAACACCACTTGTTGCTACTTTGCCCTCTTTCAGGATGATGTCGGTGCCTCTTTCCAAGACGAAGCCCAGTTCCTTCCGGACATATTCAATGTGGAGAACGCCTTCGTGCAATGCGCACGACTGAACCTTTCGGTATGTGAGGTGGGTCGCTTGTTACCCTCCGTTCCACGTGATGTTGTTGATCAAGTGATGCAGAAGGTCGCAGAAAAATGTATGATTTCGACTCCGGACAGTCTTGACATCACGTTTCTTGGTGAAATAAAGTCACGACTGCCGGTTGAGATAGACGTTGCGTATTTGATAATGGGTGGTTGCAGCCTGGGGCTCGGAGAGGCAACACTTGTGGTTAGTGCAGTGATTGCGCTGCCCTTCCGATCTACTGCACCTCCTACCTACACCGTGAACCGTTGGACTGAGGCTACTCAGGAAAGTCGGAAGAGATGTGCTGGCGATATTGCATTATCTAGTGACCTTCTCGCTGATGCGTTCGTGTTTTTGGAGTGGCTTAGGCTCCGTACTACCAGTGCAGCGACAGCTGCCTTCCTTGAGGCGTTTCTTGTGCAGGAATTCAAGTTTGAAAAAATAGAGGGATTGATGAACCACATGAGAGATCAGTTGATGAACTACGCGTTTTTGGATCGCCTGGATGACGTGGACACCGTAAATAAGGTTGCAGAATCCTTGAGGGAGAATGCATCGACGATGCTCATGTTGTTGTCTATGGCTCTCTCTCGTCGTGCGGCGTTTATTCGTGATGCGGGCCACATAAACGAGAAGGATCGTCACGCCTCCATGGTATTTGTGCGTACTTCTAAGCAGCTAGTGGTTCATCCATTTATCCCTTCAGGTACCAGATGGGAGACAGGCGGAATCGTGATCCCTGTGATTCTGAAGAACAGTACCACAATTCTGGGGGGAATGTTTTCCCTTGTGGACACTTCACTTTTCTTTGCATCTCTGCTACTACTTTACCCACAAATTGAATATTCCAGGCCGGTGACAACCGAAAGGGGCCGCGTAGTGTACTTCGGCGTTGCGTGCAACTGGCAAATGAAGCGTTTCGTTGTTTCTATTGATGATGCAACACAAATTCTTGATTTCAGGGAGAACATCAACACAGCAATAGGGTGCATGCGGGCGCTGCGTATGCTCCCCCACCCCATTTCAAAGACTAGGTTTGCCATAGCGCTGAAGGAACACGACCGCTTCTTTGACATGGAAAGACTTCACAGAGAAACACAGCGCCGACTCCACAGTCTCGCCGCTGCTCTGAACGTACAGGAACACCAAGGTAGCTTTGAAACGTTCGCAAAGCATTACACCGCGCCGAAGGAAATAATTCCGTTCAATGATGTGGCGGCAACGGATGTATTGTTGCTTCGTCGCTTTGCCGACGGCACGCTATGGGACGAACAGCGGCCTTCGCCGCAAAGCGCACCGGCAATTGGGTCAAGTCCCCAAAAATCAGCAGTATTAACTCCCTTCGATACCGCTATCCCTGCACCGTACGACGATGACGACGATGACGTGCAAATCATCCAAAACTCCTACTTTATGCTGCATGGACCACTCATTGAGGATGATGACGATGATTAAAGTTGAGGACGTTTCCGTGTGGATCCTTTTGCAACGTTGTTGCTCAAGCTTTTGGGGATACATAGACTTGCAGACACCTCCTCTGTTTCCCTTCCGCGCAATCTTTGTAGCTGGCACTTCTGCGACCACATCAATAGGTGATGTAAAAAGGGGTACACGGGATGAATATACAAATGTCTCTGAAGTCAGAGAGGTGCTGAGGGGCTGGTGCAGAGGGATCAGGGACTATGAAAGAGTGTGGTCCCGGCGATGAGCAGAAGGATAAAAATGAGGAATGTGAGTGTTATTGATTGATGATGAATGTGTTGTTGTTGAGGCAGAGGGGAGAAGAGCGGGGTAGATGTTACAGGAATTTGAAAGAAGGAAGGGGGAGGAGCGTGAGAGCGTGACTGATTTGATATTGTGGAATATGCGCTGTGTCGTGGGTATATTCGTGTGTGTGTATGTGTGTTTGCTTGTGCGTTGGGTGGAAGGGGAGCAAGAGGGGTGATTTGTTGAGGTGACGCCTCTGAGTGTGCGGATGTTTTGCGGCACTGGTAAAAAAGTCCACAAACGGGCGTATCGTTTTCTTTTTTTCTTATTTATTCCTTGTTCGGTCTCTCCTACTGGGTTGCGACTCCAAGGGCGAGAAGATATACGGAAAAAAAGAATGCCAACTCAAAAAGGTTGAATATTTAAGTTTCTTTATGTATATACGTCCCTTGATTTTCGCACGTTTTGATGCATCAGTCAATTACCGTCGTTTGGGGGGTTCTCCTTTATTTTGGAGATTGCACCACATGAGGGTTGAGGTGCCTGGAGTGTATCGTCCGAATAGCCCCTTACGTCCCCTAGGCATTTTGTTACCCCTCCTTTTTTTAAAGTGACGCATTGTTGAAACTCTACTTACACGGATCAAGCGCCCGCTCATCTCGTTCTCTCCTCTTTCTTTTTGTTAACCGTTTTACTTCTCTGCTCGTACTCTGTCCTTCGATTTTTAAAAATCCCCCACCGCTGGGTTTTTTTCCGTCTGACATTTCAATGAGGCCACTTGTTATTGTCTAAGGCGCTTGCGATTCTCTATGCTTTGTGTGCATGTCCCTTATATCACTGCTGTGCCTTTGCAACTGTCTCTCTCTCTCTACTACCTTTTCTTTTCTGCACTGTTCCATTTTACCAAACTTCTACCGTAAGCGATCTTCGTAGTTGAGTACTTCACGTACGCAACACGGGGGGTACGCATATATCCAACAGCCACTTTGAATAAGGCGTTAGGGAGGGAGACATTACAAGTGGTAAGTGTAAAGGGTTTAGAAACTCCTGAAGGGGGACTGGAGAAATCCGTCTGCGTCGGCTCTTAGCCCCTCTGTCACTTTGAAAGCGAACTACTCTGACACCTTTTAGGAGAGGGAACACACAACTTACCATTCAGGCATTACGCTCACACTCTTCCACCGACAAATCCACACAAAGTGAGTTGACATTACGTTAACAGAAAGTAGGGGGTATAGGTGGTGCTGCATACCCGAACCTGTTCTTTGAATGATAGTTTAGTGTGAACCCGTACGATGAGTTACCTACCCGACGCGGAGATTGACGCACTCATTCGTGAGGACGAGGAGCGGCGCGCCGGCCGCGGCAACATTTCCATAGCCGAGCTATTTAGTGTGCCAACGCCACCGGCTGTGAAGCCACCGACTCCACCACCTCCGAAGAAGAAGTTAAGAGGCCTCATCTGTGAAATGCTACCAGTAGAGGATGAGGAGTTTTTATGTGATGAATACGATGAACTGGCCCGTTCCCCCAATGATATGGACAGGTGGGTGGGACATCATCGGGATCCTCCTCCACCGCACTACAGTGGCCCGGTGCTGACTCTTAAGTCATGGGGGCCGTACACCCGTTTTGAAGTTTTGTCGAGCCTTCCCCCGGTGCCACCACGATTCGATGGAAAGAAGAAGGTTTGTAATCGAAGTCGGCATTACCCTAGACCCGCCCTTCCAAAGTGTAATAAATCTTTAGACCAGAAAAAACAGTCTAATTCTTTGTGGTTGTGGAAGCGTAGCATGGGTTTTCTTAGCGAAGAGAATCGGTCAACTGGTGTGACTGGAAATCAGTAGTAATCGATTATTCTGTGTGAGTTTTACGCCGCGTGTGCTATGTACTACTATTTTGTTCTTCTGTAGGTGATGTGATTTTGCATCCTTTTGTTTGCTTGCTCTTCTACGCCCAATTCCTGCTTTCCTTATTCCACTCTTATATATGTGAGTGACGTTGCGGAATGCGCTAATATCGGTGGGGCCATTTTATTTCGTGATATCTGTCATGGATTCTCTAGTGCTGCAGCTCCTCTACGTCGATTTCCCCCTTTTTTGTTGTTCTTTTCCTTTGCATCTCCTTCTAACCGGAACTACCAAAACATGAATGTTTTGTGCTTGTGTGTCTAATATACGCTTGGAAAATGGTCAAATGCATTTACAATATAGATATACTGGGCGCATTTGTCCCAATATTTCAAAGTGGTGAGAAAGAGGTTTAAAAGTTAACGTATGTCGAACGAGTACACGACGGCTGCAAGATTGCAACAACATCATCTTTCATCGGGTAGCGCCAGCATGGACATGTGTGTTTACTCGAAATTGTTGGAGGGGTCCTCGACAATTCTGCAGGCAATCAACGCATTAACGCCACTGGCCCCGAAGGCAGCAAACATTGTTGAACGCGAGATCGTAAATTTTATGCGTGCGGCGACGCCCGAGCACCGCGTTCGATGTATATCGCAAATAACGGGTGCGCTTCGTGAACCAGCATTCTACAATCAGCGTCATAAGAGGGGGTGTGCCACCTTTCTGCATAAACTTGCGGTACATTTTGTGTTTCCGCTTCTGTTGCACTCTTCCGTGCGGTATCTTCACCGAGCCCTTGCCACCCTTGTCCGCACGGTGTACGTCGTGAGTGAGGATCTTGAGTTGTGTTTTCAAGAGGCATTTGTTACCGCGCACATAAAGCCTTGGTTTCGCGACGGGTGCCGCCCTAGTTTGTTGCAGCATCTTGACTCCACCGAACTGTCCCTGTTGAAGGATCCCATTATGAACTGGGTAAACTGCATAGATGGCACAATGTGTGTTGCCGTTCCGCTCTTTCCAGCAGTGTTTGCTAACACATTTTTCGACGTTGTTCCGCTTCTGGGCGACAGCCTGCAGTGGATGGTAGACAATGCCTGCGCTGGATGTTCCCAGTCAGAATGTGGAAAAGGCAACGGCGGCATGCTTCTGGGCGAAGATTTGTCGTATGTCCGCTATGGTATCCGTGTTGTAACGACATATGTTCATAAATTTCTTCATCTTCTAGGTGATGTCCTGCATGAAGGGGAGGAACAAAAGGTGGCTGAGGTGCAGGAGGATATATGCAAACTTTTCTCTTCTTCCTTGAGGATGCTTTCATCGGCAGTATTTCCAAAAGATGTTCTTAACGGTGCTGGACTCCTTGTATCCTCGCTTTTGACAATCCGCACGTGCGACGCATCGTTTTTACTTGAGATCTGTCGCTACTGCGGCGCCAGTGAAGTCCGTAAGGAGTCGAACTTCACTTCGGTTGCTGACGACGATGGTTGTAGCAAACGATGGACGGAAGAGTACGTTAGGGAGTTTGTGCAACTTGTGTGTTCCAGTGACCCTCAGCATGAAATATTGCAACGCTCCTTTTCACGAGACTCGTTGCGCCGAATATTCTATTCGTTCACTGCAAATGGTCGTTTCGCCTTGATGAAGGGTTTACTTGCGCATTTATCGACCCCTCTGCGCGGTAACATTGGTTCTGTTGGTGTGCTGCTGAAACCTGTTGTCCCTTTATTGGACAATCTCAGTTCCTATGCCGCCAGTGGGCGGCCCTTGGTTGCGGTGTACGACGTCATAATTCCAGCTGCTATTTCTTATTGCTCCGCCCTCCATGTCCCAGACACGCGCTTCATGGCCATTCAAACTATAGATTCTGTTGTTCGACACCTTTCTTCTGTGTTTACATGCATTGCTGACCTACTCGAAACCACGCTTGAAGAAAGCGTCGTCGAAGGCACGACGCGTGTAGTGAAGAGGGGCGTGCAGCGTGCTGGCGGAGTTGGGTTACTGATTGAAACTGATTGCAAGGCACTAAGCGCACTGTGCGCAAATACTTCTGGACTTATGCGAGCGCTAGGCGAAGCAACAGAGGTAATCATGGGGATGTGGGACGACAGTACACAGCATGTGGCCGGGCCGCTATATGGAGCATACAGCGAAATACTTGCTGTCCATTCCTCTGTTAGACGTTGCAAAACCCTTTTGTCGCAAGGTTCTGGTGTACCAAACCAGGAAGTCGATGCACTGGATGTTGCGGAGACCCTACATGTAATTCTGCCAATACCCAATGAAAGGAGAGGTAAGTACCACGCACTTTTGGCCCTTCTTGACGTTGTGCAGGTACCTCAGTTTCTCTTGGAGCTGCGTAAACATCGTGCTAAATGCAGCAAAGAAGGCGCTGCTGATTATTGTTCTGCAGTGACGCCCGATGATGTTTCAGAAGTTGATGCGCTCTGCGAATTCAGCAGAATGCTTCTTGGTGGTGCAATAAATCCCAAGGTAGGGAGCGCTGCTGGTGAAGTTTTTGCGAAAACGGCCAATTATATTCGTCTTTCGAGCGGTACTGAAACAGAAACTGAAAAACTGTTTTTGGGGGGTGTCATTGAGCCGTTGTTAAAGTCAATTGTGGTTCCCGGATATTGTGCACCTTTGCACGTCGAAGATGCGACACGTATCTCAAACATTGTGACACACATGATCTCTCCGTGTCTGAAACGTGACGAGTCATACCTCCCAACCCTGTTGTCGCGTTTAGCAACGATGGTCGAAAGCGGGGATTGCTATTTCCGGCTGGGTCAAAGTATTGTTGAAATTTTACACCGTGCTCGTGTTGCTGGCAGGGATGTGAGCACTTATATTCATCCCAGAAGTCGCCTTTTCAAGGTTGTCCTCTCGAGTCTACAATCACATTCAAGCGAACTTCGTTATACCGCATTGGGTCTGTGCGTGCTCACCATGAAGAAGGCCGAGCCTGTGCATTACTGGCAGTGTCGCCTCATGGAATGGTACATTAGTACTAATATGCACTCGGGAGGTGATTCGGCGGCCATGCGTAACCTTTTAGAAGTATACAAAAAATGGGCTCAGCGACTGGTTGACAGTTGTGCGAGCAAGTGCAGCAATCGTCGCAGGAAGGCAGAAGGGAACGAAGCGAGCGATCAGTATAGAGAGCTTGTCACCAAACACTTCGTTCGAACCGTGTCGTACATTGCACCGCACATTGGTGAGTCTGTAGAGTGGTGCCGCAATCTTTCGCTTGAACGACGCGTGACAGCGATGATGATATACTCATGCCTCCTCCGAAACTCCACTGAAGTTTTCACAGATACACAACTTCACGAACTTCAGAAGCAGTTACTTCCCGAAACCCTTGTCGAAGGCTTGCTAGAGTGTCTGTCATCAGGTTGGGTGAAAGCACGCGAGTGTGCGTTTGGCATCCTTCAAACGTATTGCAAGTATGCTGCCAGCGCTGTATTTTCTGAGAGCCGCTTGGGTAACCCGGTGGCGGCTAGTGATGCGAAGGCAGGTCTTTCCCATGCTCGCACGTACAAAAAGGCGGAAGGTGAGGTGTTGCGATATGTATTGGCCACATATTTCACACCCGCTGCTAGGAAAGCGGCATCCGAGGACCCACAACGAGAGTGCAAACGGCGGCTGGAATTAGTAAAACTCGAGATTGCTGCACTTCACGGCAAATTTGTCGGACTATGCCAATTGGGTACTAAGAAGGCATACGAACTTGTCAAACTTCATCCATTTCACGGTTCTCTTTCGCTTTGTGCAGCATTGCTATCAAATGTCAAGGAGGTATGTACCACTGCTGACGGACTGCAAGAGTCGTGTAACCAGATGCTTCTGTGCTGCAATCAGGCTCTACAGAATTGTTCCCTACTTGTTGGGGGGGAGGCCAGCGGCTCTGCAAATGAAGGTGATGTGGACGTGGACTGTCGCGGGCACGCATTCGACAAAGGGAACCCTTGCGAGGAGGCGAGTATGCGTGCGGTTGTGAACAACACATGGCTCTGTATCCGCACAGCCGCCGCCGCAGTTGAGCGTGTCGTGGCTCTTGTCAGCATTGACAGTCTCGACTTCAAGGTTGTTCGTGGGGTGTGTTACGTGCTCGTGGAGTCTCTCCTTCGGACTAAGCACAATGGTGTGATGCGTGCGGTGCGTGGAGCACTGAAAACGATTGCTGTTGCCCTTCTTCGCTCGCGGGATGTAACCTGCCATACTCTCCCTTCTGAGATTCTGGAGTTTCTGTTGGGACCAGATGGCGTCACCTCCGTAAGTGTAGCGCGCATGCTGCGGCGCAGCCAAGGGTTGCCACATGCCCTGCTTGCTGTGCTTGAGGCGGAAGACATAGGCGTTCCTGCTACCCTCTTTCCCCAAGCTATGAAGAGGCTTCTTCATGTGGCAACCAATGCACATAGCAACGAGGGCGGCCCAGATTTGTGCCCCCCAAATGGTAATGATGAGCGGCGGACGCCCGAAGCTGATGGGGAGATTCGTCGTAGCCAGCGTTCAAACGCTCTGAACGTTTTGAAGTTTATATTTGAAAACAAATCATTTGCATCGCGCTCCGTGTCACACCTTGAAGATGCATTTTGGATAGCGGCGTCCGGGTTCGATGATCCCAGTTGGGGCATACGGAACAGTTCACTGATGCTCTTTTCAGCTGTACTCCCCCGTTTCGTTGGCGAGCATCCCTCTACCGGTGGTGTAGGAGTGAACACCTCTCTCCACGACATTGCTATTCGTGCTCCCCGCGCAGTGGCCTTTGCGTACGAGGAGTTGGTTAAGAGCTTCACGAACCCCTCACCGAGCTTGGGAGCGTTTCCACTTCTGCAGATGCTTTCTATGCTAGCTCCCGATCCCCCTCATGTTATCACAAAGGCAACTACGGTAAACCTGGAGGGAAATGAACAAGAGCAACCTGACTCACAGCGCATCGTGAATGCAGTGGTACGCTGTGGTTCTTCAAGGAATCTCATGATTCGTGCTGCCTGCAGTGTCGCACTGACATCGCTTGTGCCACCGACTAACCTTGAGGGATTGTTTGCAGAGTTTTGTTCAGCGCTGTCTGCATCACGAACCGCAGCGAACGCCTTACACGGCGTGCTGCTGCACCTTCAGCAGTTTCATACTTTCTACGTTGGAACGCTTCGTCGTCACGTGAAACCAAGGGCACTGAGCAGCAGTGTGACACCCACTGTGCAACTGCTTGTTAGCCGCCTTACTGTAGAGGGCCTTACTATTTCTCAGGGGAATTCTGCGCAGGAACCGGTGCTGTCACGGGCTTGTGTCCGCTGTCCAACAATAGCCGCCACCTTCTTTAGTGTCGCATCTGATGCACTATACCATGCAACAGTTGGTATGAAGGGCATTCAAAAAAAAGATATCACCGATTCCGTCTGGTCGCTGGTGAACATTGGTGTTTCGACGCTACACTCTATACTGTGTACCGCCACCCCGCTGTACAGCCTTTCGCGCGCCTACCATGCGGCTGTTATGGAAAATACCACCCTTTTTGCACTGCTCGCTGTGCATTATCTGTCGGATATCACCACCCATCATGGAACACATGACGCATTATGGGTTGCGTTGCGCGATGTTTTCGCTTGCGAGGCGAGCAAAATAATCATGTCTCACACCATGAACCACATAAGCTACCTAATGTCGAAGAATTGGTGGTCGAGTGAGATATCGGTTGGCGTTGTGAAGCAATTTGCTGTACGTATGAAGTGCGATCTTGTACACGCGGCTTTAACGATGCTGCGGGAGAGCCTCGGCGACAACAGACATGTGAAAGGTCTGTCGTGCTTGGAGCTGTTACGTATGCAGTCTCAGTTGGAGTTTGTTGTTACCATGAGTAAGGAGGGGCTCATGTGTCTAGAGGCGCACAGTGAATTATTTGACGCGGTAGAGGACCTACTTCTACGGCGCATGAACCCCAGTGCTAAGCATTTTCTGCGCAATGCAGATGTGCATAGTTGGGCTATTCGCTTTCTTGGTCTCCGTTGTACTTGTCATATGCCACACAACGAAGCCGTCTTGGAGATCATTACACATTACTGTTTTCCCACAGTGAATGTACAGACGCGATTAGCGGTAGTGGATTCACTGAATGATAGTTTCTTGGCGGGTGTCGTAACAAGCCCCGCTGCCGCCGCTACTACTTCTACATTTACTAAGCAGCGATCTGTTTACCTCCTTGTTTTGCTTCAGCTCCTGTTCGACGACGCCTATGATGTGCGCACTGCTGCTTGCCGTGTCGTCTCACGTCTCGTATTGGCGGCGGCTTTGCCACTTGACCACACAAGTTGTGTGATCGCTCTCGTGTCGCTTCTTCGCTCGTATTGTTCCACTGGGGAGTTGTCACCGGTGATGGTAAAGCAATATCTTCTAAAGAATACGGAATGCTGTCTTTCCGGCTCTGCAACTAAGGATACGTGTGGTGACGATGATGATGAAGGGAGTGATGAAGAAGGCGTGCTCTTCGAAAAGGAGGCGGATAACATGTTTGCCGAGGGTTCGTTGCTTGCCTTTCTTGCAACCGTAATTACACGGGAGGGGGCTGACTGCGTGCCGGTTTTTTCGGTGTACACTGAACTAGTGAACGTTTCGGAACGGTGCGGTAACCCGGCGGTCATGTACGGTGCGCTGCTGGATGAGCCGTTGCCATGTGGCGCCTGACATTACGATGTGACACGTAGCGTTGTTAATTTAATAAAGAGGTGCAGCGAGCATCTACACATTGTGAGAATCGATTAAGGAAGTGGCTCCTATGAGCCTCTGTACGATTTTTTACAAACAACTTTTTAACCGCTGTGGTATGTGGCGTTACGATGGCTCTTGCATTTCCCTGTGCGGGGTGGAAGAATTGCAATGCCAACGCTATCCGTGTAGCGTGCGGATACCACAAAGTGGGCCACATTTGAATGTGTTCGGTGGTATTTTTACTAAAAGTTGTACAACGTACTTGATCGTAACTTCACGTACGTCCATCATCTGGTCCGTATGATTTTCTCCTGTATATATTTTTTTCGTGGGGTTACATGGGATTTTATTACTAGAAACTGAGGGAAGTAAGTGGGTTTGGGGGAAGACATATCAAGTCTGAATTGGCAAATGTCTGTTTCTAGTCAAATAGGCATAAGGCGACACGCCTTGTTGCCCTTCATCGGGAGTGTTGCAGGCCGCCGTAACTTTCGAGGATGCCAATGGACTCATCACAGTTGCCGCTTCATGTCGTCCTGCAACCCTCTTCGTGGGTCCTTCAAATATCGTCACAACAGAACACTCCCCGAAGATGCGGTTAATCCATTAACGACCCCAACAAACGTCGACGCGGGAGTTCTTCACGTTGTTTCCGTGCCTATTGGTAATTTGAAAGACTTTTCTATTCGTGCACTTGATGTACTTCGACAAGTGGATTACATTGTAACGACGGACCGCCCTGCAACAAAGACACTCCTTGACCTTGTTCAAATTGAGTCCCAGGGCCGCTTAATTCATTATTCCCGTAGCAATCGCACGACAACGAAAGAGAAACTAGTTGAGCTCCTGTTGGGAGGAAGGAGGATGGCATTGGTGTGTACGAGCGGAACACCATGCGTGGGTGATGTAGGCGGTGAACTGGTGCGGGAGATGCAGGCTGAAGGTGTTCGTGTCGCGGCGGTACCCGGGTCATGCGCTCTGACATGTGCATTGGCTGTTGCTGGTGTCACAACTTCCCTTCACGAGGTTAGTGCGACTGCAGACACGAATCGGGCATGTGCTGCCAAGCGGCCGAGGATTGGCTCTCTCCGTGACGGTTCTTTTTACTTTGGAAATGTGCTTCCGGAATCTCATGGTGAGCGGTTGCGGGTCCTTCGGACGGCTGTAGGAGAGGCAACTCACCCATGTGTTTTTTATGAGGTTCCCCGGCGTCTTTTGTCGGTTTTACAGGACATCGCACTCGTCCTTCCCAAACGACGCGTCGTACTAACACATGAACTGACAAAGGTAAATGAATCTATACATGCAGATGTTGCAGAAAAGCTACTGTCTTTTTATTCGCGACAGGAGGCGAATATGCTGCTTAAGAAGGGGCAACTTGTCCTGATCATCGATGGGCCGGATGAAAACGAAATGCGGGAACGCTTAGAATGCGAAGCCCTAAAGCGACAGCGACTGCGGAGGAGTTTTGCATCGTTAACCGGACGCTGTGGTAACATGGAGGAGAAAAATACTCACGATGTGGGGAAGACTAAAAGAATGAGGTTGTGCCGTCGGTCCTTATTGCGCAAGAAGCGGCGTGAGGCGCTTATTTCAAGAATAGAAAAAGAACAAGAGAGAATACGAATGACAATGTTGATTAACCGTACGGACGCAACAAGAGATTAAGCCCTACCCACTAAGTTTAGGTATGGCTTGGGTATTTGTCTACACTGGCAACTATGATTGTAGTCTCTTTTTTTTTTTTCGTACACAAATACGCCCCGTTTCCTCGTCTTTGTTTTCACATTGTAACTATATATATATATATATATATATATATGAGCGGTTAACAAGGGGCCAGCTACATATTATTGTTTCACGTCAGTGTACGTGATTGTCCTTCATTTTTGTCTCGAGTGTTTCGTACCTCGTTTCACTCACTTGAACGCATAAAAAGAATAATGCACATCAAGACTCCCCGCTTTGTATGTCATTCATATTTTGAAAAAAAAAAAGGAGAAGAGAATATAACCCTACACAAAGATTGAAGATAAGTTTTTATACATATATTTACTACCACATAAATTGTTGATATCATTACGAAGTGGCCTGTGGTGCAAACAACAGGAAACACCTGTGGAAAGGCATAAAAATAACTGTTGTTACTTTCAGGAAGGGAAAAAAGACGGAAGATCATGTCAATGGATGTCGGTGTTGTCGGCCTCGGGGTGATGGGTGCGAACCTGGCCTTGAACATTGCGGAGAAAGGGTTTAAAGTTGCTGTGTTCAACCGTACGTACTCTAAGAGCGAGGAATTCATGAAAGCGAATGCCTCTGCTCCATTTGCGGGTAATTTGAAGGCGTTTGAAACTATGGAGGCATTTGCAGCGTCACTCAAGAAACCTCGAAAGGCCCTCATCCTGGTGCAGGCGGGCGCGGCTACGGACTCAACAATTGAACAACTTAAGAAAGTGTTTGAGAAGGGAGATATCCTCGTTGATACCGGTAACGCGCATTTTAAGGATCAGGGACGCCGCGCCCAGCAGCTGGAGGCGGCAGGTCTCCGGTTTCTTGGGATGGGCATATCCGGGGGCGAGGAGGGTGCACGCAAAGGGCCAGCCTTTTTCCCTGGAGGGACGCTTAGTGTGTGGGAGGAAATACGACCAATTGTTGAGGCCGCCGCAGCTAAGGCAGATGATGGCCGGCCCTGTGTGACGATGAACGGCAGCGGCGGCGCGGGATCATGCGTGAAGATGTACCACAATTCGGGTGAATACGCCATTTTGCAAATCTGGGGTGAGGTTTTTGACATCCTTCGGGCAATGGGACTGAACAACGATGAAGTTGCTGCCGTTCTTGAAGATTGGAAATCAAAGAACTTCTTGAAGTCTTATATGCTCGATATCTCAATTGCAGCCGCGCGGGCAAAGGATAAGGATGGAAGTTATCTTACGGAGCACGTGATGGATCGTATTGGATCGAAGGGCACCGGCTTATGGTCCGCCCAAGAGGCTCTCGAGATTGGAGTCCCTGCGCCCAGTTTGAACATGGCTGTCGTATCGCGGCAGTTCACAATGTATAAAACTGAGCGTCAAGCGAATGCCAGCAATGCACCCGGTATTACTCAATCCCCTGGATACACTCTCAAAAACAAAAGCCCCAGTGGGCCCGAAATTAAGCAGCTCTACGACTCTGTGTGCATTGCCATTATCTCATGCTACGCTCAAATGTTTCAGTGCCTGCGTGAGATGGACAAGGTGCATAACTTCGGACTCAATCTTCCAGCTACCATTGCAACTTTCCGCGCCGGTTGCATTTTGCAGGGCTACCTTTTAAAACCCATGACTGAGGCATTCGAAAAGAATCCCAACATTAGCAATCTCATGTGTGCATTCCAAACCGAGATCAGGGCAGGACTACAGAATTACCGCGATATGGTGGCACTTATCACATCAAAGTTGGAAGTGTCCATTCCTGTGCTGTCAGCCTCCCTCAATTACGTTACTGCGATGTTTACGCCAACACTCAAGTATGGGCAACTTGTGTCGTTGCAGCGGGATGTGTTCGGTCGGCACGGCTACGAAAGGGTGGATAAAGACGGCCGCGAATCATTCCAATGGCCTGAGTTGCAATAACATACTTTGCCTCATATTCTCTTCGTCCTTTCCTCTGTTCTATTAACAGAAATCTACGATGTGACATGGAGCGATTGTGTGATACGGGGGTTGATCGGATGTACACGCGCGTATTTTCATACACAATTTGTCGTGCAACAACCTCGTGGAACAACCGAAAGGGAAAAGGAGAGAGACAAAAGGTGTCGAAGGGGGAACGGAAAAAATGTGCGTGTGGGCAAGGCGGATGTGCAAAAGGTAGCTGAATAGCGGAAGGGGAGAGGAGGGTTGTGGTTTATTGTTATACTGGTGCAAAAGTTGGGAGGGAGAAGAGTGACACTGGGGTTCTTTCTTTTTCTTTTTTCAATGCTCTGAAGCACCTTCCGCCTTCTCACTTCGCCGATGTCGTGCACATCATAAACCCCTTTTGAGTAATTAACTTTTTATTTTGCCGTGGGAAAGTACTGTGTGGCGCTGATTTTTCTTTTACCATTACAATTTATTATATTATTTTGAAAAAAAAAACGCCTGGTGAATTTTCTAACGACATGTTTGTTTAGTTTGTCTTTTTCCAACACTATTTGGAGTACTTTGTTTATGCCCCTCCAGCATATGCATGTTCTCTGCTACGATTTTTTTCTTCACCGCCACTTTATGTAGCAAACACGTTTCACTTCACTTTCCTTCCATTTTCTTGTCTATTCTTCCCTTTCCTCACTTTCTTTGATGTATGCCATGTGGTTTGTATTTTCTACCCAAGGCACAATATGGGCGGTGATTCTCTTAATTTAAAGCGGCCGAATATAAGGCGGCTGGGCCCCTTCGAAAATTCGACGCTCTGTTACTTTCTTTTTTCACGTTACACCTCGGTTAAAATACAAGAAAATAACAGTGACAACAACAACTTCCCAGCGTTAAGGTGGGGCAACGAACATTACACATCGATAATCATTTGCTACCTGCAGCGCATTCGCACGGGGCGTTCAATCGTTTTCGCTTTCCCCTTTAAGTGGTAACCAATAGGGACGATTAGGTGCTAGTTTGATGGATGCAACACTTCACGATAAAAGCACGCGGCAAAACACTGCACCAACCTGTCTATCCAAAGCGGAGACAAAACCATCGATTCATGCGGCGGCGGGTCTCCTTGGTGCCTCCATATCAACGGCAATGTTTTATCCACTAGACGCTCTTCGCACGCAAATGCACGTTTGTAAAGGAGGAGACGTCAACCAACTCTCATCGCTGCGTCAGGTTATTCGACAAAAGGGGTTGCGAAGATTATACGCAGGTTTCGCTGTATCTGTCACCTCCTATGGTATCGGGTGGGGAGCTTACATGGCCGTCTTTAAATCTGTACAGCAGAACCTATCTGCGTACGTTTCGAGTAATCAAATAGGCGGAGGCAGTGGGAGCGCTAAAAGCGGCAGTGTGACAGCTGGGTGTAACGTTTTGAGTGGTTGCGCCGCTGCCATAACAACTGGAACTGTTGTTACGCCACTTTGTGTTATAAGGACTCGACAGCAACTGTTCGATGGGAGCAATGGCGCCAAACCACAGAACTGCTGGCAGGGATTTAAGGCAATAGTAGAAAACGAGGGATGTGGCGCCCTCATGCGGGGCATGATACCCCAGATTCTGATTATGGGAAATACCATCATCCAAATGGCCATTTATGAGGAGCTTCGGCATTACATTGTGGAACAGAAAATTCAACCCACTTCTTTTGATGTGGCATTGATATCTTCTGTTTCTAAAGCTGTGGCATCAGCTCTGTTCAACCCGATTGAAGTTGTGAGGACTCGCTTGCAGGACAAGCGTAATTGCACCTCCCCTGAGTACCGTTCCATGACCGTGGGATTGCGTACCATTTGGCGCACGGAAGGAATTCGTGGCCTTTACAGGGGCGTTTGGGTGAATCTTTGCCGTGTCGTTCCGACAACATCGGTGTCTTTTATTTTGTACGAGAAGTTCCTAGCGATACTTTCACATCACAACGCGCGTAGGGCGGCGTGTCTTCCCCTGGTGGCAGACTGATGGAAGAGTGAACGTTTGCGTGTTTGTATTTGTGTGCTTGTTTGCGTGTATGTGTGTAAGAACAATACTCCCACTGTAATTGTGCGGGGTTGCCCTGTAATTGAAGGTTTGTGTGTGTGTGTGTGTCTAGTACTTATCTATAATATTGTGAAGAAATAAACTGTAAGTTTATGTGGAGGGGAACAGTTTGTTTTCCACCCTGTTTTGCGGTTGTGCAGGTGCTTCAGTTGTTCGCAATTCAGCATTTTCGAGATCGCGTGCACACGTATATACATAAATATGGCAGTGATGCGCACTCAGTTCAGTGCTACAAGTAGGGCTACAGGCGTAAAGTATTGTACTAAAATTACATTTGATAAAACTGTGTACATGTGCAGGTGCAAGGGGGAAAAAAGGAAGAGTAAGTGCGTCTTCATTAGTTTATCCTAGTTTTTTTGTTTTGTCCTTACTTATCTTTATTTCTTTCTTTTCTGGAACGTGTTGCCACATTGTGGATTTCTTGAGGGTTCCAGGGAAGACTGATAAGTCGAGTGTATGTTTGCAGAAACGTAAAGCCTACGGGGCCATCGACACCGTAAAGTGGGAAAGAAAGAAGGCAAGGAGATATAGTGACTGATCGTACTTGAAGGTTGACAAATCAGAGCGGACGAGGAGTATACTAATCGAGACTGGTAATGTTGTGGCGTCAGTTGCGTACCAGATGCTTAACCTGTATTTCTTCACTCCGCGTCGAACCGTTTCTGCGCGCATCCATGCGTATTTGTAAAGACGTTTTTATTCGCCTCCTTCCTCCTTTTTTTTTTTCGAAAACATCAATAGCTCCCTTGGTTCCAGCAGGCTGTGTAGACTTGCATATATACACATCTAAATAGGTCAATATATACACAATTTACGTATAGGGAGGAAGGAAGGGAAAGGAGGGACGGGAGGGTGATCGGTTAAAACGAGATAGGGGAATTTGTCGACAAAAAAGGAAATAAACAGGGAGTCGGCAGTGTATTGAACGTGCGTGTTTGTGGTGTGTTTAGGACTGAATTGTAGCCATACGCGCACGTACATATACGCATATATATACATACATTTCTCCCATGCTCAACAGGGACGGTACCAGGAGCAACCGATCATCTGTGCGGTTGACCAGCGATGAGGGGAAGGTATCCCTTTCTGCATTTAGTTTTCTCTTCTCGGAGCTGTGCACTCGGGCCCATAGCACACCGACAAAGGCACGGGATATAGAGGAAATTGAACAGCGGTTGACGAGCCTCGGTGCAATTGTTGGTGCCAAGTTAATGATGCTATCCTCCCTTAAGGATCCTCTTGAGCTGCAGCGGAGACCTACAACAATTGACGAAGCTCTGAAGTTGCTGCAAGAGAAGTTCTGGACCAGATGGTTTGGCAAGACAGCGAATGACCTGCAGCAGGAGGGCGAATCGACTCGCTACTTTCTCGTTGACAGTAATCCAATGGTGCTGCAGCATGTTTATCCGTCTCCTGAGTATATGGATAGTGAAGGGCAATGGAGCATTAATTACGCTAGTTTTATGGGTGGCATCGTTGAAGGAGCGTTAAGGGCTGTTGGGTTTGACGCCGATGTGCTCACATATCACCACCCGGAACCCGACAAGCCACAACAATCCATTTTTGCCATTTCCTTTGCCCAGCATGTACACGACCGAGAAAGGAGAATACGTGACTGAACAGAAATACAAGAGGCTCTCCTTTCCTTCGCGGTTCTGCCGAACGTGTTTAGAGCAGAGCGTAGGCGACTGCGTCGGCATACATATGTATGTATATATCACATACGTTGGTTGCGGCCTCTGCACTTCCTTGGCATTCGCATGCAGTTGTCCAAGAGTGCGTTTGTGTGATGCATCTGCGTGGGTTGCATCGTTTTTTTTGTTTTGCTTCACGTGTTTTTTTTACTGCTGCTGCCAGTGATGTCCGTTGTTGTTGCTGTTACCGTTCGTTCGCAGGTGTTTTTGTTCTTGTGTTTCTGTGTGCTGGTCATATTCTTATGGTGTCTGCAGCTTTCTATTCTTCAGTTCGGTGATATGGTTTGTAATTGCAGTGATGCGTATTTGTCTCCCCGCCCTAATTTCTTTTTTGGTACCGTCCTTTTACAACGATTCTCGCACCGGCAAAACGTGTTTATTCGTTAATATTAGCCCACCGAGAGCGGTTGGATGCGCCGCTTTTGTGGGGTTTCCGCGGTTTTGTTTCCTCCATGGCAATGGGTGAGGTTTCAAGGGACTGAAAGCACTGAAGCGTCCATACGGCGGCGGGTTCAAGAAGCCATTCAAAAGGCTCGAAAAAGCAACCGCGCCACGTGGGTTCCCATTGCGTGCGTTTCATCATATCTTCCAGATGACGTCCGCGAGGAACTTGCGTCAGTAGGGGGTCTTGCGGGGTATTGCCGGAATCAACACCAAAAGCAGCAAGGACCACAAATGGGGGAGGGCTCAGGTGGTGCTCTTTTTTCTGTAAAAGTTGTGGATGGGATGCTTTGTGTGAAGATGACTGACGGCAACATCCGCAAGGGTTCCATGGGAGGATGTTTAGAAAACAGTAACTTGGTTGTATCCCAGGAGTTGCTGCATTTTTTGAGGCAACTTCCCGATCAACCGGTAGCAATAGCGGCGTGTCAGCGTGCATGGGGTTTATCTTCCGAGGAAGCCGTCGAATGTGCCGTATGGAATGCGTTGAAAGAGTTGGAATATAGTTTGCGGCGTAGGGAGGCCAACTTACCCAGCGTATCTTCCTATGTCCAGATTGGTTTTGTGGGGAAGCGACCTGCGTTCATTTCACAGGGTCGCTGCACCATGGCGTTGCTTCGTGAAGAGGATCCTTCTACGGAGAGAGATACATATACGTGGTTTGATGAAGATTTTTCTCCTCAGTACGACCTTTGGCGCATGTCGCGCTTTCTTTTAACGGAGGATTTCACTAGCATTCAACATGTCGACATACAAACTAGAGGTATCATTCAGACGCCGCTGCTGCAGGTAGCCATGACGTACCCTGAGAGGATATCGCTGCAATTGGGATCAACGGTTGACCGCAGCAATGCCGTTGAGGGTCGTTATTATGTGAATGGTCGATCACATCATGAGGTCGATGAGGTGATTGGATTGAAATTTATTTTATCGGAGGATGAGGTTGCGAAGCACCTGAAGTTTACCAACAGCCGACTAAGCAACCTCACTGAGGAAGAGCTAAGTGCGGAGCGGGCGAAGTTAAAAAATATTCCGCCTCTTCGAAGGAGTAAATTGCGTCGGGCTGTTGTTCGTGAGGAGTTCCGACGACGATTTCCCCTCGGTAATGTGTTTTTAAACCCAAATGTTGTGGCGTTTCACGTGTACGATTTGATGACACCGGGTGAGTGGCACAGCAACTCGGTACTGCGTGATACGGTGCTGCCTGACGGTGGTAAGGGTTGCATGCACGTTGGTGTGGATTTCTTTGACCAGTTCCCACATCTTTTCATTACTCAAGGGGTTTGCACAACCACCGTAAATGTGATGCGGAGGGAGCAGGGAATGGAGGCCATTTTGGGTGATGGAGAAATATGGAAGCGAACATCGTTCCGCGATGAAGATATTCTTCTTTCTATGCTCCAAAATGTGTCGCACAAGTTGGACGAGTGGGCTGAGGGTAAACCGTTGTCGATATTTGTTTCCCGTCTTCCTCGGCATATGTTTAAGTACCTTCAGAAAAATGGTGGTGCGGCGGTTGGGTTGGCGGGAATATTGAAGAAATATCCGGAGGCTTTTGAGGTTACTCCATGTGAGGGGGGAAATATGGAGTCAGATGTCAACCACTGGTTCGTTCGTCCGTTGCGTGATGGTGTTGAGTCCCTTGGAGTGCGACTCATTAGTAAATTACAAACTACTGACGACCCGAAAGATTCATCCAAGGTGGAGGAGGATTTCAATTCTACACCGCAGGAGAGGGGGAGCAACTGAAGTTTTTTTGGGCTGGGGAACTGTGCATTTTGAGGGTTGAGGGCTGAGTAAAACGCTACCGTCCCGATGTTGCGGGAAGCATGTCGTCTCATTCCTCTCATTCGAGACTTGGACCCATTCTTCTTTGTTTTTTTGTTTTTCATCTCGTCCTCTTGTTTTTTCTTTTTGTGCTGTCTTTGTTTCCATGACTGTAGTTGTTTATTTACCTCATGTGTTTGCGTGTGGACATGGTGGCGGTCGTTAGACTCTGAAATCGGATGTGGGAGTAACCTTTAGTCGAGTGCTAACGCATCGGTGAGGCTATCGAAACTCTTTACTGTTTCTGTCAATTAGTTTTAGTCTGTAGATGTATTCCTTTTTATTTCAATCATATTTTTCTTGGTCGTCACTTATAAAGTATACAGAGGTTTTTTTTTAAAAAAAAAGAAAGAAAAGAAAGACTCTTTCCGGCGGCTTACTTTGCACAATGGCGGGAGTTCTCACTGAAAACTTAGTTCTCCAAAAGACGAAAGTGGACAGCATTCAACGTGTTCGGAAACTCAACGTATGTGCTGCACAGTTAAGTGACATTGGTGTGTTACGCCGTGCTTGCAACCTTGAAGTTCTTTCCCTTAGCCTCAACGAACTCAGCGAGCTCGGTGTTCTGGAAAACTGCCCACGGCTCTCCGAATTGTACCTTCGTAAGAATCGTGTGGAAGATCTCAATCAAGTTCTTCACCTGAGCGATGCCCCCAATTTGACGGTATTGACACTGACGGAAAACCCCATTTGCCAGGACCCGAACTATCGGCGTTTTGTCATCGCTGCTGTCGGAAGTTTGCAGCGTCTAGACGACATCGACATTTTACCACAAGAGCGTGAGGAGGCATACCGAGTATTTCCCAACCTTCATGCCATTGCTCCACCGCCATCATTATATTGTGACCCTGCTAAAGGCAAAATACGACCAAGTAGCAGTACTATGATGAATGTTGCCCAGACTTCACGGGCACTCACACGGTGTTCAAGTCCCACTCGAATGCAAGCTGACATGTGTGCTGCCGACTATCAGCAAGATCGTTATTACAACCAACATCGCAATAGTGTTAATGGTGCACATCGCGGCCCTCAAAGTGCTGCTACGGCCATGCGGCGAAACAAAGCAACAACGGGTTCAATTCACCATCCGCCGCAAGACAAACGTTTACTTCATGGGAATGGCGACACGCGCACACTTCCCATGGCAAACATGCAAATTGGCCCAACCGAAACTGGCGTCGTACAGGCGGTAAAAGTGCTCTTGTCGGAGTTAAGTGTTGAAGGGCTCGATGAAGTGCGACGCTTCATTGATGCTTTGCAGTAACACGGAGATCAACCGGCATTCGTAGACAAGAAAAATGTGGTAAGTTTCATTATTTTTTTTGTTTTGTTTTGCCAGATGGTGAACTGATGGGTCTGCCTAATCCGAATAAAAAAAAGGGGAAATATTACCACAGATAAAATATGTAAAACTGAAAGGCGCAACTCCTCACTTCCTTATGGATGGTAGAGAGAAACTCCCTCAATGGTGCAACCAGAGGAGGAGGGAAACCACGGAGGAATGCGGGAGACGAATGGTTTAGAGTACGTGGTGTCAATAACCATGCAGTGAAAAGTAGTAATACTGTGGTCCTTGTGCTGTTTAATTTCTACATATATTTATACTCATTTATATGCTGATACACATATATTTGTATTTATACATCTGTACATATATATATATATATATCTGTGTATCTTCGCCACTCTTTCTTCCGTTAGTGTTTGCGTATGATTGAGTGAATATATATATATATATATATATATATATATATATATATATATGTTTGTAAAGAAAGATTATCAGATTTGGCGTGTAAAGGTAAATTTCAGTGGTGAGGTGACGGCACACACGATTTCCATACCACCTGCGGGATATTTCTACAGCTGTTTAGGCAGGCACACATTTAAACCTGCTTAAATGTGTGAAGTGTATTCAGTGATGGGCTAACAATTCTTTCCTTTTTTATTCTTTTTTTTTGTTTTTGAAGTAAAAAAAGTTTCCCCCTCCCTTCGATGTCCCCCCTTCCTTTTCTGGCTTTTTTCCTTTTCTTTTCTTTCCTTCCTTCCATTGTTTAGTAAACTGAGGTGATTATTTAATTGATATGAAGAGAAAAAACAAAACAAACAAACAAAATCCGGAGGAGGGAAAGGGATGGAGGGGGAAAATAAAAAGAAAAAAAAAGACGGAGTGAAGGAAAGTCCCACACGCTCACGCCTAAGAACCTGCACAGGTTTATCTGTATTCAATGCTTTTTTTTTCTTTATCTTTATCTTTATCTTTTATCTTTTTTTTTTTTGAGGATGAAGGGCTTTTTTTTTCCAGTTGTTTTCTTTTTTCCTGTTGGGCGTATATTTGTGTTTGACTCATTTTCTCCCTTTTTGTTGTTTTTTTTCTTTCTTTCTTTCTTTAGAAGCAGAGCGTAAGAGAGATGATTTTTCTTTTTGTTGTTCACAGTGTATGCATGTGTGTTTGTGTTTGTGTTTGTGTTTTTTTTTTGTAGGAACGAAACAACTGGATAAATTATCCAGCAATCTAAACAAAAAAGAACAAAAAGTATATGAAATAAACGTCTCTATCAATAGAAACGGAGGGGATATATTTCAAAATAAAAAGAAAAAAAAAGAAGAAATTGAGGAAAGTTGCGAGAGAGTATGGAGACAAATATTGGATGGATGGAAGGAAGGAAGGAAGGAGCACACACACACAAAAAAAAAAATACCATCAAAATAACAACAAAGAGGTATTCGGAAAAATTAAGAAAAGGAAAAGAAAAGGAACATGTTTGATTCGTGTCTTATCTAAAGGGTTTAAGGGGGGGGGAGGAGGAGGGGAAGTAACATGAGGCAAACACAAGAAATTTAATATAATAACATGTAATGATACCATATGAAAAGGACATTTCACAAAAGCAACTGCGAGTTGTGGTGTACGGGTGGTAATGACACAAGAGGGAAGTTATGGTGAAAACATATGAGAGAATAATCATATATATATATGTATATATGTATTCGTGAAAATATCTCCGATGATGTCTTGCTTTATTCCTCTCACTTACACGCTTACTCATTTCTTCTGTGTATTTCCTTCAGCGTTATTATATCTGTTTTATATTTGTTCCTTCTGAATTTATAAATGAATCAATGAGTGCTATGGCGTTGTGACACAAAGGAAATTATGGAATAAACCTGACGGAAAGGAAAGGAGGATGGGGGAACAAATTGATGGAATTGCGTAACTTACGCAGTGGCGTTGCTGTACGCTTTTTTTTTTTAAATTATGTTTGTTATATATATATGTTTTTCCGTTTCTGCAGCTATGCTAAAAGTTTTTATTTTTGTTTTTGTTCTTTACTGTGACGTTCGTTACTATTTTATTCTTCTCTCCTATTCTCACAACTACATGTTCGGTTTGTTGGTATCATTGTGCGGAAGTTTTTTTTTTTCTTTGATGTGTCATCTTCCTTTTTTTGTTCTTTTTTTTCGGTCCAATAATTTAGAACTACGGAGGCGTTTGTTGTAATGCAACGAAATAAAATGAGAAAATAACCGAAGAAAAGAGAGAAAAAAAAGTGATATATATATATATATATATATACACACTGGGTGCAAAAGGTTGTAAATTAGAGTGCTTGCCGCATGAAAGTGTTTGTTTATTTATATATATTTATTTATATATATATACTTTCAAAAAAAAAAACAATGGATGAGTTTTTATATTGCAGCCCATGTTTACACATGGGTTTGGGTTGGATGGTGGTGTACTTAAGGGAGTTTGATATGCGAGGAATATTCCTGTCGCTAGTTATGAGGACATGTGCGATATTTTTCCTGTTGTTGTTGTTGTTGTTATTTCCCCTTCTTTTTTTTTCATTTGTTCCCTCAATCTCTTCTTCATTTTTTTCTTTTCTTGTTCTACTTCTTCAACCCTTTCATAATTCTGCTTTTTGATTTGTTTTTCTTTTTTTTCTTTTTGTTTTGGAAAGAGTCCACTGTGCGTGAAGAAAAAAAAATTCTCCTTTTTGTCGAAATTGCTTCTCTTTTTTCTTTTTCTTTTTTCTTTTTTCATATTTTATTGTTATTATTATTATTATTGTTGTTGTTGATTTCATTAATGTACCGTAGTTTCTTTCTATTATTCCTTCCCTCTTGTAGGGTTGGCTGCTTGGTTTGTGTTTTCTTTTATCTTATTTTATTTTTACTTTAATTTTCACAAAACAAAACAAAAAAGTGGAAAAGGAGGGGGAAAAAGAAAAGAACAGAAAATAAAAACAAAGATAATAGAATTGAGTGCGAGTCAGGGAACACATACAAAAAAAAAGCATGTAGAATGAACAACACGGAGGTTAATTGAAAAAGAAAAATAAATGGAAACGGAAAAAGAAAGAAAACGAATGTTAATGATTGTAAATATGATCAAAGGAAGCAACAGATGGAGAAGAGAGGAAAGGAAAGAAAAGAAATGAAGAAATAAAAAAAGGAAAGAATAAGTGTATTGTGTGTTGGACAAGATGATTTTTAGAGAAGGAAGATGAAAGGATTAAGTTTTTGTTTTGTTTTGTATATGTGTGTTAAACAATTGAACGGGGAAAGCGAGGGATGTGAGTACGCTGACAAATTGACGAAATTGTTTCTTTTTCTTTTTCTTTTTTTTACCTTTTTTTTTTTGTAGTTTCCCCTTTGTTGTAGCAGTACCCCATTTCCCCAATACATTAGCGTACACAATCTGTCACCCCACAAATGAGGAGATTTGCATTGTTTGAAGGGGTTTGCCTTCTCATGCTCTTCCCTTTCATTTTGTTTGTTCCTTTCTTTTGCTTGTCTTTTTTTATTATTGTGTTTATGTGTGTGTGTGTGTGTGTGTTTTGTTTGCTCCCGTCCCGTCTGTTGGTTTCTGCATTTTTGCGGTATATAAATATATAAGTAAATATATCTAAAAATATACGTGATGTTGGTGATGGTGATGGTAGCGATAATGACTCTTGTTTTCATGCACGTGCGCATACCTGCGTATATGTTTGCCTGAGCGCACTGAAGAAAAAAATAAGGAAAGGTGAAACTACAAGAAAAAAAAAAGATTGAAAAAGGAAAAAAAAAGAATGGAAATAGCAGGTATTATTTCCTCTTTTCTTTTCATTCCATTTATCATCTTGTTCTTAGTTTCACATGCTACTCCTTTTCTACATATAATGACTACGGTAACCGCGGTGGTGAAAACAACTGCTTGCTTTAACGAGTCAACAACTACGCCAATTTTCATCACAAAGGTATCAGATAGAAATGATGAAGAGGATATTGTGGAATCTCCTTGCGTTTCCGCACTGCATTCTGTGTTTATCACGATAACATGTCTGTTTGCGTTTCTTCTTTTTTTTTTTCTTTTCATTACTCCCCACTTCCCTCATTCGTTCCTTCTACATATATTTGTTCTTCACTTTTTCACTGTATTTGTCCTCATCGTTCACGAAGAGAAGAAAAGAAAAAAAACAACAACAAGTATCCTCACTGCTGTACTCCCCTCTTTCCTCCGTCTATGCGACACAAGAAAAAGAATAAAGGATGTGTAACATTAATAATGTTACACACTAAGTTATTCTCCTTCGTGCGCAGTATACCTTGTGATACCACTTGAGGTATATCTTGATATCTTTCTTCTTTCTTTTCTTTTCTTTTCTTTTCCTTTTCGTTGTGTTGTGATCTTTTGGTGCTTAACCGATTCTTATCGTAGGGGAAAGGCAGCGATAGTCAAACAGCAGAGAACTAAGAAGGAAGAAAAAAAAAAGAGCAACAAAATGACTCGCGCTGGATTTAAGGGTAAGGTGCTCGGCAAGGAAAAGAAACTTGCGCTGCTTGAGGCCCGAAAGAAGGCGGCTGAAGCTCGCAAGTCACGCGATGACCGCCGTTGGAAGCGCGTGTTGGCGAAAATGGACCCCGAGAAACGCAAAAAGTACCACGGCGTGGGGAATACGGCTGAACACTCTCGTGTCCGCGGTTGCACACGTGCATCACTTTTCAAGAGAACTGGTCGCAAACCCGATAACATCGTAATGGAAGCGTCCATTCATCTCTCAAAGCTTCTGAAGAAGAAGACATTCCACAAACGCGCACCCATCGCTATTAAACGCATTCGCTCATTTGTGGGTAAACTGATGAAGACGAAGGACAACCGCATTGATGCATCCCTGAACACCTTCATTTGGCATAAGGGCGTGAAGGGTGTTCCTGGCCGAGTTCGTGTACGTGTGGAGCGCAAATCCGAGACGATGGAAGGCGGCAAACGCAAGCACTTCTACACAGTCATCTCTCACATCCCAGTTCCTAGCTTCAAGAACCTGACAACTAAGGTGATTGAGCAGTAAAGCAGGGAGTGCCACCGACACCTTTGTAAGTGTTATTACTGCTTTCCCCTATTAATTTCGTTGATTTACTTTGTGTGTTGTCATCATATTAATGTGTGAGCAGACGAAAAGATAACTAAGAAGAAGCGACAATAATGTGTGTTGTTGCTTCTCTGTCGAAACTCCCCTACGCCACGTTCTTCTCGTTTGTTATGGCGTTGCAGTATAATGTAACATCGTTTGTCTTTTTTCTTTTTTTTGTTTCCTTTTCCTTTCGTTTCGGTCCGAATTTAGAAGTGTTTGTGGTGCAGAGAAATGACTCGCGCTGGATTTAAGGGTAAGGTGCTCGGCAAGGAAAAGAAACTTGCGCTGCTTGAGGCCCGAAAGAAGGCGGCTGAAGCTCGCAAGTCACGCGATGACCGCCGTTGGAAGCGCGTGTTGGCGAAAATGGACCCCGAGAAACGCAAAAAGTACCACGGCGTGGGGAATACGGCTGAACACTCTCGTGTCCGCGGTTGCACACGTGCATCACTTTTCAAGAGAACTGGTCGCAAACCCGATAACATCGTAATGGAAGCGTCCATTCATCTCTCAAAGCTTCTGAAGAAGAAGACATTCCACAAACGCGCACCCATCGCTATTAAACGCATTCGCTCATTTGTGGGTAAACTGATGAAGACGAAGGACAACCGCATTGATGCATCCCTGAACACCTTCATTTGGCATAAGGGCGTGAAGGGTGTTCCTGGCCGAGTTCGTGTACGTGTGGAGCGCAAATCCGAGACGATGGAAGGCGGCAAACGCAAGCACTTCTACACAGTCATCTCTCACATCCCAGTTCCTAGCTTCAAGAACCTGACAACTAAGGTGATTGAGCAGTAAAGCAGGGAGTGCCACCGACACTGTGATCTAATTTTTTTTTTTCATTAGTTGTATTTTTTGTTTTCTACATAACCCTTTTAATATTTGTTAGGGGAGGTGGCTTGACTGCCCGTGACGCTCCCTTTTACCTCTGTCTCACAGTCGGTTACTTTGTTCTGTTATCTGCAATAACGAGAGAAGTTACCTGATGCATTCTTCTTCCCCTTCGTCTACCTTGTCACCACGCACCGGCACGCGAGTTTCTTTTTGATCACCTCGTATAAAACGCAATTTCCTCCGGTACCGTTACATTTCAGTCATTATTATTGTAATTATTATAATTATTTTTTGTCAGGGAAGTTAGTAGGGGCCAGCATCGGTGTCAGCAACCATAGTTGTGCACAGTGCATCAATGGGTAGAAATGTAACTGCGGTTACGTCATCAGCCTCACCTGCTTTGGATGTTGAAACTGATGAGTTTGCGGAGGATAACGGCTTCTTTGATGATTTTTCTGCGGATGGGAGCAGCAAACTTTCGAAAAGAAAACGGAACCGTCAGTCATATGAACAAAATCAACAGGTACTGGAGGCAACGGTGGTGGAGGATGAGGTGTCTCGGAAGGAACGGGTGGAAGGAGCCCGAAGAAAAATAGCTGCAGCGGTGTTAGCGAGAGCAAGTCCACGTGAGGTGAAGCAGGCGGTGATGAAGATGAAAAAGAAGAAGAAGGATAGGGAATCGACAGAGGTGTTGCCCAAGGAAGGAAGACATAAACACGTAGAGGGTAGGAAAAGATCAAGGAGCAAAAAATAACAGAGGGAGGGGATTTCGTCTTCTTCACCCTTACCTGCGTTTCAACCTTCTTGTTGTTGTTCACTTTCTAAAGAAGTTTCACTCTCCGGGAATATCTGCACTTCCACTTCTTTTCCATTACTTGTCTTTATGGCTACGGTTCCGATGAAGCAGTGGGAGGTAGCGGAAGAACTCCCCATCCTTCTTGTACTTATATAAACATGGGCTCTGAAGATTTGTGCCGGCCTGAAGTTACTTTTCTCGCCTTTTTTTTGTCGCATTAATATGATCTGTGCTTGCCTCCATACAGACGTCTCTCTAGATGCCCGCGGTTTATATGCTATTCCCGCACCGATGACGATTCCCACGTTTTTTTTAAAATTCATCTCCACTGACATTTCCATGTCCATTCCCATTCCCATTCTCGTTATTGTTATTATCAAATTTTTACTTGCTTATTTCATCTCGATCATGTTGCGGTGCACAACTTAAAGGCAGGGTGCTGTTTATAACTGCATGGTATATAAATGTCTCATCCCGACAATGACGCCGATTTGGATGCCCTCCTGGATGACTGTTTGAACACGATGGATGAACAGGAGCGTATACACGAAGAAAAGGCTCAGGAACGAGCGGCAACACGCGCAGTTGATCAAAAGAGTGCAACTGCAGAGTTGAATCCAGATGAGGCTACCATGATCAACCTCCTTCGAACAATCATGGAGGCTGCCGGAAGTGATGAAAATACTGACACCAACAACGTTGAAGAAAAGTTGGCGTCACAAATCGAGGAAATAAGCGCAATGCTGGCGGGGATTCCAGACATAACGCCGGAGGAGCGCCAGAGCTACGAACAAGTGCTGCAACTCGTGCAAACACTAAAGGATGGCAGCGCAGCGAGTTCAAAAGAAGGGGAGGGTTCCGGAACATCGTTATCAGATGGTGACGATGACAAACCGAGCGAAGAGGAGCTTGCCACAATTCGTAAGGTGAATGAGTTACTCATGCAGCTAGGCGAAGGCGAAGGCGTACCAGCGACTGAGGCGGGTTCCGCCGGTGCAACTGAAAATGCTGATTCCCCTGAGTTTGCAGCAGAGGCGTTGCTTAATGTTTTACTAGATCCACAGTTGGTGGAGCCCTTGCGACAAATGCGGGAATCGTACCCACTATGGTTAGCGGAAAATGAAAGCAAAACGAGTGCCGAGGACTTGGCGAGATATAAGAGACAACACGAAATTACCGTAAGTATTTGCGATTTTCTTGAATCGGGTGCTGTTGGTGCTCAAGATATGGAAAGGATGAGCACTTTGGTTGCGTTGATGCATGAATATTCCTCACTCGCACCGCTTCCCCCAGGACTTGCCGATGTGCAACCATCAGTGTAGTGTCACTGGCTGGCTGAGCTTGAATAGGATTAAAAAGGAAGTAGCTGAAATGTTCATGACCGTCAAAGCGTCGTGTTTTTCATTCAAGTATGAGGGAGTAATAACATTGAAGGAAGTGTCACATTCGGAAACCAGATGTAATTACGCGGTGCCGCTCCACGCCCCTGCTTTCTGTTTTACCGCTTTTCTTTCACTTCTGAGGTATGGGGTGTAGTAGTGGTGCGGTTGCATCTGCTGCGTGTGTGTATGTACGAGTGTGTGAATTGGGGAGGCGGAAGCGAAGCCAAGCGACATCAGATCCTGCGAAGCGAACGAAAAAGAAAAAAAAGAAAGGATGTAGTGGTGAAGCTTGTTGTGTTGTTAATATGATTTCCCCCTTAACATTCTGTTCGTAGTCGGGTGGGACAATGTTGCTAAGGAACAACGGATATCCACCACAGTTCTTTTCTAACAAATATATTGTTGATCGACTTTGGCGACGGTGCCACCTCTGTCGTTATTACTATTATTTTTTGTTTTTGCTCTTCTTTTTTAAAAAAAAATTGATTGTGTATTGAATCTTATGTTTCTCCTCCTCCAGTTGTTCCGTTTTCCTCTCCTTCACTGTAGACAAGAAGGGGAAGGCGCAGCAGTTAGTAACAGTGTCGAGAAAGTAAGTTGGGAATTCACGACGCTAAATAGATTATAATAATTATAGAATTGTTTTTTTTGTAAAAAAAACAAAAAGAAAAAGACAAGCAGACACAAAATTAGTGATAACATATCCAGAAATAATTCTCCTGTTTGAGGGGAGGCAAATATTCCCGTCAGAAGCGAAATAAAAGGCGACAAGAAACGTTCGGGGGGAGGGTGAGGGGGGACAAAGGAATATTAAGAGAGAGAAAAGGGAGGAGGGGGAGAAAAATTAAGCAAACGTGCCAGTCGTTATGACGGGAGAAGGCACACTGTCGAATGGGCAACCTGCGAAGAATAGTACACTTCCATGGGTGGAGAAGTACCGCCCCACTACACTTGATGATGTGGTGGCACATGAAGAAATCCTTGACACCACGCGTCGCTTGATGAACAGTGGTAGCATGCCACATCTTCTTTTTTATGGCCCACCAGGAACCGGCAAAACAACAACCATTAAAGCTTGCGCTCATCACCTATTTGGAAAAGAGCGTCTGCGGGCCAACGTACTCGAGATGAACGCGTCAGATGATCGCGGTATTGATGTTGTGCGTCAGCAGGTTAGGGAGTTTGCGAGCACAAGCTCCATATTTTTTCAAAACAACCCCGGAAACCAAACGGTAACGAATTTCAAACTCGTTATTCTTGATGAGGCTGACCAGATGTCCAGTGATGCGCAGGCCGCCTTACGCCGCATCATTGAAAAATTTACGAAAAACGTACGATTCTGCATATTGTGCAATCACATCAACAAAATCATACCAGCCCTACAGTCGCGGTGCACGCGGTTTCGCTTCTCTCCTGTGAAAAAATCAGCGATGCTTCCCCGCCTGAAGTTAATTGCCAGGGAAGAAGGTGTTCCCTTCACTGACGAGGGTTTGATATCTGCATTTCGACTTAGTGATGGCGATATGCGGCGTTGTTTGAATACTATGCAGGCCTCCTCTATGTCAGCAGGGGAAATTACAGAAGAGTCTGTGTATCGCACAACTGGCAACCCAACACCTACGGATGTGCGAGTAATGGTGGGAGACATGCTGTCACATAATTACGCCACATCATGGGAGAAGGTGCAGCAGCTGGTAGTGGACAAGGGCGTGTCAACGGCAGATCTGGTGAGGGAAGTGCACCTTATCGTGATGGCGATGGATCTCCCACAAGACTGTAAATGTTTTCTTTTGATAAAACTGGCGGATGTGGAATACTACGCAGCAGGTGGTACCCGGGAGATGATCAACATTGGTGGGGTGCTTGGTGCGTTTCAATTGGTGAAGGAAGCACTTACCCAAAATAAACCTATCTTTGAGCTCGCAGGTGGCCTGTGCTGAGTTTTTGTAGCTATAAAGTTAAGCCAGGGTTATGAATTGTACCGCTGTACTTCGTGGAGAGCCACATGATGGCAGAAAAAGAAGTAAACGGGGTATGGTTGCGCGGAAGAATAACTTTCTTCACCAAATTGTGTCCCTTGCCTTTTTTGCCTCATGGTATATTTTATTTGTTTATTTATTTGTGTTTCACCAAGGAAATGATTGGTGTTTGCCGCCTCCAACAGTGTAAGTCATTCTATTTTCCTCTTGTCATTTCCTTTTTTTTTGTTTTCACGCACCGGAATCATTGGTTATGTTCACATAGGCTTGACGCGAAAGCAAGAAACTTACCGCTGTATCGTTTTCATCACCATTGGATACTCGTAGATTAAGGGAAGGGGGAGAAGGCACCATTGAGAGGTGCAATCCATAGAAATATATATTTATTTATTTTTACCTCCAGGATCTTTTTTTTTTTGCTTTTTTTTTTTTGTAACGTGAAATACAACCGCTGCTCAGGCTGGATTTTTGTAAGGTTTCACGTGGTCTGTAGTTAACATTTTTTTTTATTTTTTGCGCTTCGGTTCGTCCAATGGGATCTAGTGATGATGAGTGGCAAAATCCCCCAGTGTTCCCGGGTGGAAGGCGTCCTGGTGCTGGTGGTAGCGGTGAGAATGCCATGTTAGCTGCGCGGAGACGTGCAATGCAAGAAAGGCGGGAGGCGGATTCTTCACAACGTGGTGGTTTGGCATCAGGACCGGTTATACAACCAAGTGGTAAGGCTGTTGAGAGCTTGCCGTGGGATGATTCATCGGATAGTGTAAAACAACAACCTCAGCGACCACAAATGCAGGTGCAGGTGCCTCCCCCTCAGGCTGCCAGTGCTGTGACGGAGGAAATGCTTGAGACTCTACGACGTGATCTGGAGGCTAAGAAAAAAGTTTTGTCAGCGGCAAAGGAAAAGGAGGAGGCTTTGAGGGAGCAATGGCGGGCACAAAAGGCCCAGCGAATGGCTCAGATTGCCCAACTAGACGAGAAGATTCGCCGCCAACAGGATGCCGTTGAGGATGTAAAGGCAGTAGCTGAGAGGGAGCTCCGTGATGCAGAAGCGGCACAGCAGCAGCGCCTAAGAGAAGAAAAGGAAAGAATGGAGATGGAGATTCGCGAGCAGTATGAGCCCCTAATTGCCGAGCAGCGGGCGCAACTAAAGGAACTTCAGGCGAAGGAGACAAAACTTCAAGCCGAACTCAACGCCGGCGATAATGCCAAGGATCTCGTGAACCGGTGCATAAGTAGTGCACTCGCCACTATATTGCAACGTGTGGAAGGAATGTTTGCTGAGGACACATCCACGATGAACGAGTGGGAAAATGATGTTCAACGTCTTGTGCGAAACGAGGTTCGTTCCTCTTTTGCTGTGGCCAACGACTCCGAGGCACAAAGGGAGCGGGAGGAATACCAGCGTTATTTTGAGGATACCCTTGATTTTTGGAGGCGGGCCGAAGCGGAACAACGGGAACGTGTGCTCAAAATGGATGAGCAGCTACTTCTTGACCTTCAATCGATGGTGCACGATGACCTCCATCGACTCCAGCGGGAGGAATTCAACATGGAGGAATTATACGTACAATCCCGTGAGACTTGGGCGGAACAGCACCAGCAATTGTTACAACGCGAGTTGAACGCGGCCATGTCCCGTCGCGCAGCTGAATTTGAAGAGCAGCGTGCCGCACGCCACGAGCTGCATCTTGAGCGGATGAAAGCTGCAGAAGAGAGACACCATGAAACGGTTCAAAAACTCCGTTGGTTCCATGAGAAACAAATGACGCTGCTGCGAGAGCAATACGCGAAGGAGCAACGTCTTGAGGAGCAGCGTATGATGTTAGCCTCTGCGGCACAGGAAGATGTCGCACGTGCGACAGAGGAATTTGGCCACGTTGCTGACGCGGTGGAGGGGTTATTGCAGTTGCTTAAAGACTATCGTCAGTCTGTTGACGAGGGCCGTGCATCCATCGACGAGGAGAGGCGCCGTACGCTTGAAGCTCGGGAGGCGACACTTAATGCCTTGCAGGACATCGTTTCAAAGCAAACTGTTGCAACAAATGATGAATACACATCTCTCTCAACAACACTGAACAAATTAGAAACTGTGCGTGCCATGGTGGAGCAACACCTTGAGGACGAACGCATATGGCTCGGTAAACAGGAAGCTTCCTTTGCACGCAGCAAAGCGGAGTGGGAGCGTGAGTACCGGCGCTGGAAACAGATGGTGGAAATGGAGAAAAGTCAGGTGCTTGAGCGTTATAACGGCGTACTAAGTGAGTTTACACCAAGTTGCAACGCTTTTATCGGAGGAGGAACGTGATGTGCAGACGGAACAGACCTCCATTTCTTCGTGGCTGCGCCATGTTAGCGAGGAAGCAGGTGCCGAGGTCCGGCAACTACAAAAGCGGGAAGAGGACCTTAAGGAAAGGCAGATCAAAATGCAGGCTCTCGGAGACGAAGTACAGACCAAAGGTTTTCAACTAAACGAACAATGGGAAAAACTCCGATTAGAACGACAACAGTTAGTAAACGAAGAGAATGTGCTCAGGGAGGATGAGGCGAAGTTGCGCCAAACCAGTCATTATCTTCGAATGCTTCAGGCACAAATTGAGGGCACTAAGATCGAATCAGTGGCGGCAAAAGATCGCGTACGTTCCCTTCAGTGCGAACTTTTGGCATCCAAGACGGCCATCGACCAAATGAGACAAGGAAAAAAGTGTGACTTTCGTCATCGCGCCGAACCAATAGAGGTGCCTATTCGCAGACAGGCGCAAAACATTGAAAGTGACTCAACCCGGTTACCACTTCGTGTTTTGAACGAATTGCGGGAGTTACTCGACACCGAGGAGACATGCCGCGATCAAGCCCCAGTTGTAACCTTCTCAACAAATAGTAAGCTGCAAAAAGTTAGCCATGAAGCATTCTCCCCGCCACCAAGAGAGGAGGGTGGCAACACACAAAACAGGAGCAGACATCGTGAGGAGCGACGTTCACGTACCGATAAACGAAAAGAAAAGTACACAGATCCAGCTGACGTCTCCCGTGATACGTTTTCTCAAACATGTAACTCATCAAACAACTTCACTACTCTTATAGGATTTTCAGACTCAGAAGCTTTGCATGAATCAGCGACGCAATCACCCTAACAGTCTGGAAAAGGGGGCGAATACAAGAATTTGAACGTAAAATTTAAAGTACCAGTTAGCAAACACCTATATCTTTGACAACCATAGACGACATCATTACTAAGGAACACGAACAGCATTTCCTTTAATTATTTATTAAAACAAAAAAATACGCCCTACACTTGCCTTTAAAAAAAAAAAATAAGCGAAAATTAATTACTCTGTCCTCTTATTTTTGCAAACGCATAAAGAATTAAAGACAAAAAGATTTAAGAGGCACAAGAAGTGGATATCACTGTTTATGATTGTGCTGGTTTTGTTTCGTAAGCGCGTATACAATATTACTGATGTATAACACGATATTCAGGTAAAGATTATCAGGAGTAACTGACTGAGATAACATCATGCACCACTCTGACCAATACTTCTCCCCTACTGTGGTTGTGGAATATGTTTCCCTCCATGATGCCATGACAAGACTATAAGAGCACAGTTTGAACTGACTTCACAAGACGGACGAGAACGTCGCTGCAATATTCTGATGATTGGAAGGGCATATGGGTGAATATATGTGACAGTGAAGCACAATTTACACGGATTCACCCTGACTTATATTTTAATGCCGGTGTTATCCGCCAGTGTTGTGCCAGATATATCAGCTGTTTCCTCTATGATGTTAAAAGAAGTTTTGTAGTAGGGTAAAATCTGACATCCGACCATGACGGTACGAATTTAATGTGCTCTCATCTGCTTCTGCTATTGCGGTTGCACAGAGGCGCTATGTCTGAGAATTTCTATCTTTCTCCACTTCTTTTACTTACTTTCCTCCTTCACTGCTTTACTCCCACACTAATTTTTAATCGTTGTTACAACTGCTTGGTTCGAGTGCCCTCAGGTATTGTGGTGTTTGTTGCTTATCGCCATCACAGGTTCAAGAGGCACAAGAAGTGGATATCACTGTTTATGATTGTGCTGGTTTTGTTTCGTAAGCGCGTATACAATATTACTGATGTATAACACGATATTCAGGTAAAGATTATCAGGAGTAACTGACTGAGATAACATCATGCACCACTCTGACCAATACTTCTCCCCTACTGTGGTTGTGGAATATGTTTCCCTCCATGATGCCATGACAAGACTATAAGAGCACAGTTTGAACTGACTTCACAAGACGGACGAGAACGTCGCTGCAATATTCTGATGATTGGAAGGGCATATGGGTGAATATATGTGACAGTGAAGCACAATTTACACGGATTCACCCTGACTTATATTTTAATGCCGGTGTTATCCGCCAGTGTTGTGCCAGATATATCAGCTGTTTCCTCTATGATGTTAAAAGAAGTTTTGTAGTAGGGTAAAATCTGACATCCGACCATGACGGTACGAATTTAATGTGCTCTCATCTGCTTCTGCTATTGCGGTTGCACAGAGGCGCTATGTCTGAGAATTTCTATCTTTCTCCACTTCTTTTACTTACTTTCCTCCTTCACTGCTTTACTCCCACACTAATTTTTAATCGTTGTTACAACTGCTTGGTTCGAGTGCCCTCAGGTATTGTGGTGTTTGTTGCTTATCGCCATCACAGGTTCAAGAGGCACAAGAAGTGGATACCACTGTTTATGATTGTGCTGGTTTTGTTTCGTAAGCGCGTATACAATATTACTGATGTATAACACGATATTCAGGTAAAGATTATCAGGAGTAACTGACTGAGATAACATCATGCACCACTCTGACCAATACTTCTCCCCTACTGTGGTTGTGGAATATGTTTCCCTCCATGATGCCATGACAAGACTATAAGAGCACAGTTTGAACTGACTTCACAAGACGGACGAGAACGTCGCTGCAATATTCTGATGATTGGAAGGGCATATGGGTGAATATATGTGACAGTGAAGCACAATTTACACGGATTCACCCTGACTTATATTTTAATGCCGGTGTTATCCGCCAGTGTTGTGCCAGATATATCAGCTGTTTCCTCTATGATGTTAAAAGAAGTTTTGTAGTAGGGTAAAATCTGACATCCGACCATGACGGTACGAATTTAATGTGCTCTCATGTGCTTCTGCTATTGCGGTTGCACAGAGGCGCTATGTCTGAGAATTTCTATCTTTCTCCACTTCTTTTACTTACTTTCCTCCTTCACTGCTTTGTTCCCACACTAATTTTTAATCGTTGTTACAACTGCTTGGTTCGAGTGCCCTCAGGTATTGTGGTGTTTGTTGCTTATCGCCATCACAGGTTCAAGAGGCACAAGAAGTGGATACCACTTTTTATGATTGTGCTGGTTTTGTTTCGTAAGCGCGTATACAATATTACTGATGTATAACACGATATTCAGGTAAAGATTAATAATGAGTAAATATATTAATTTTGTCTTTACTATTATATTAACTAAGTAGCTGACGGCTGTGTGTTTTGAAGTCTGTATGTTGTACTTGGTATGTACTGTTATGTTTGTGTATTCTTTTTTTCTTTTTTCATTTTGTGAGGGAAAGCTTTGCCTTATTTTTGTTTTGCTTTACTTGATCGAATCGAAAATGTCTAAGCAGCAGCATTTGGTTTCTGATTTTGAAGATGGCTCTGGTTCATGGTCTAATATCGAACAGGGGTTTGATACTCTTCTTGTTCATGGGGGTGTGAAGCCGGATCCAGTGACAGGAGCTGTGCTTACTCCCATTTATCAAAGCACGACGTTTGTTCAAGAGTCAATTGAACTTTATCAATCCAGGGGATTTAGTTATACCCGGAGTGCAAATCCTACCGTGAAGGCATTAGAGGAAAAGCTGTGCGCGGTGGAGAAGGGTGATTACGCCACGGTATACAGCACAGGTATGGCCGCCACTACAACTGTTGTATCTGCTCTGATGAATGCTGGTGATCATGCTATTGTCACTGACTGCAGTTATGGTGGAACGAATCGTGCGTGCCGTGTGTTTTTTACTCGATTTGGTATGGAGTTCACATTTGTCGATATGCGTGATCTGAGCAATGTGGAGAAGGCCATTAAGTCGAACACAAAATTAGTAATCTCTGAAACCCCTGCCAATCCTACGTTAACTCTCACTGACATCAGAGCACTGTCAAAGATATGCAAGGCAAAAGGTCTTCTTCATGTTTGTGACAACACTTTTGCAACGGCTTTCATCATGCGGCCAATCGACCTTGGTGCTGACGTCAGCCTCATCAGCACAACAAAGTTTGTTGACGGCCATAACATGACGGTTGGCGGTGCACTCGTGACGAAGCGGAAGGATCTTGATGAGAAACTCCGGCTGACGCAGAATATTCTCGGAAATGCCATGTCTCCGTTTGTGGCATTCTTACAACTACAGACAATGAAAACTATGTCTCTACGTGTCACTAAACAAAGTGCCAACGCACAGAAGGTGGCGGAATTCCTTGAGACACACCCTATTGTTGATAAGGTGTCCTACCCCGGCCTCAAAAGCTTTCCGCAGAAGGAACTCGCTGATCGTCAACATTCCAACGGCAATCATGGCGGTATGTTGTGGTTTGAATTGAAGGGTGGCACGGCGGCGGGTCGCCGTCTGATGGATACCGTCCAACGCCCCTGGTCACTTTGTGAGAATCTTGGAGCAACGGAGAGTATTATCACATGCCCATCTGTCATGACACACGCCAATATGACAACTGAGGACCGATTGAAGGTTGGAATTACGGATGGGTTCATTCGTGTTTCCTGCGGTATTGAAGACGCAGAGGATCTCGTTGCCGCTCTTAAGAAAGCGCTGGATGCCATGTGCCATTAGTAAAGAGTGGCTGTGAAGTGGGAAGGGGATTATTAGGATTGAAACTGCCCTGTAGTTTCGAAACTCCCTTCTTTATTTTATTTTTTTCATTCTCCCTTTTTTCCCCCTCCTCTTTATGTTTTTCTCAACGATTAGCTTCTCCCAGCTTCGAGTGATCATTTGAGTTGAATGTGACTTCATACCGCGTGACGGCAATATTTTCAGGGAAAAAACATTGTTCTTACCTCTATTCTTAGCAGATTCTTCAGGCGGCTATGATTGGAGGCGTGAATAAAAGTTTGTCAACAACACGATAAAAAAGAATAACAGTAGAGGGTTTCCTGTCGTTCGTGAATGATTATTTATGTGGGAATAAAAAGAAAATCAGTGAGTTGTGAACCTAATGATTCAAATTGTGAACACAAGCGGGTATTTGAGCAAACGTGCTCAGATAAATCACTTTTTGTTTGTTTGTTTGCTTTTGCTACATCTGCTGTGAATCTTTTCGTTTAATTTGGTGTGATGCTCACTTTATTTTAAGGTCCAACTGTACGATCACTCGAAACTACGTTCGGACGCATCAAAAAAATAATAATAATCCAAGAAGCAAACAAAGCTATGGTAGAGGAAAACAGGAAGAGAATTAAATGAAAATAATATTAGGAGCAGCGAGAAGATGTGGGGGGGAAAATATCGACCGACACCACATGGATTAAAAGGAAGGGGTAAAAGGTTTCAAACTAAAAGGAAGGAAAAAAAAAAAGACGGTCATCCACCCAATATTAATGATGATGGTTATCGTTATCGTTATCGTCTTTTTTCCCCCCTCTCCCCTCCCTCAAATGAATAAATTCATTCATTTTTGTTCTGTTACTTTTGGTCGCTAGTGCTGTTTTACCATTTGGTTTCATCCCAATTTGATTCTTGTTGTGAAGTTTTATCTTTGATTTTTAATTTTTATCATATTGGGTGTTCGTTCGTTATTTCTCACGTCAACATCCAATGACGTGTGTTCTTTTATTTTATCAAATAATTTATATTTAAGTTTGTACATGGGTGTGACCGCGTGGGCTGCATTATGTACATCATTTTCTTCTGTAACAACAACAACAGAGATGCTTGTGTTTTACCATATATTCCATCTTTTTTAAAATTTTAAAGGAAAAAAAAATAACACTTCATAATTCTCTGTTGTTTTATTTATCCTGTCTTTTTGTTGGTGTTGTTGTTTATCTTACGGGCACATTCATCCTTTCTTGTAAATTTCTTTCCCGTCTTTCTCCTCTTTTTTTTTAATAATTTCTATTAACCTCCGTCGGATTACACTAAAGGAAACAACTGTAGCGAGGGCAGTGGAAGGTCGGAGACAGTCCATTAACTAAGAAACGACTGCCACTACCGTTAAAACGAACAAGGCTAAATCTGAAAAGGAAAGGCAAAAGAGAAAAAAAAAGAAACAGCAAAAATTGAGTAAATAAATAAAGGGAGCAGCACCAACAACAACAACAATGCCACCAAAGCGTGCTGGAAAATCAAAGAAGAAGCCAAAGCCACCACCCCCTGTTGTGTTTTACATTTCTACAATCGAGGAATTCAGTGAAAAGGTGGAGAAATATGAGGGTTGTTGCCTTGTGGCTACTGTCGCGACTCACTGCAGCATGTGCTCCACTACTGTTGTACCATATCTGGAGAATCTCAATACCTCAAGACCAGCGGCGCTTGCCGCACTGAACATTGTGGTGATTAATGTCGACACCGAGTCTGCGGAATTGTGCAAGTCGCTTCAGTTTGGTGCCATTCCAACTTTCTTTTCCTATTCATACGGAAAGCTGATGCACACTTTCTCCGGTAATAATATGGACAAGGCGTTGTTAATAGCGAAAATAGCTGCCCAGCAGGCTGAATTAGATAAGGCTGAAGCTGCAGCAGCGGCTAAGGAACTAGTAAATGCTGCAGGTGGAACTGCTCCTGACGGCGCTGTTGGCGTTGCAGATGCGGCCCCCGCACCGGCAGCAGTTGAATGAAACGGTGCACCATGCAGTAGAGCTGGGGTCCGTTATGTATATGAATGTGCATGTTAGATGGTTGAAAAGTATTTTAAGTTGGACTGTTGAAGGGATGAAAGACACTTTCAGGGGATGTAGAGCGTTTCTTACTGAGCCTGTTTGTTGTTCCTTTTTTGTTGTTGTCGTTGTTCTAACGGTCAAACTTAATACTTGACATGCCCAACTTGGTCGATTTTGCGCTTTGATGGGTGGGTGTAAACCCATTTCTTATACTTTGTTTTCTGTTTCTTGTTCACCTCTCCTTCAATTGTCTATTTCTTATTTTTTTTTGTTGTGCTTTTCTTTTATATTCTGTCTTGCTGCTATATATTTTGTTTTACTGACTCCACGGATTATACGTAAAGGGGGGTGTATATATGTATACGCTCACGTGGATTTTGGAAGGTTATAAAACGCTTTAAAGAATAGGTGATGAAAAATATTGAGTGCAAAGGAGGATGAAAACAGTCATATGAAGTAATCATTAATCTCATAGTCACTGCATTTGTAGCATGATGTCGCGCAATTTGGCCTTATTTCACGAGCTCATTTGCTGATAATTCCACTAGAAGCGTCGACGAACTCTCTTTTCTGTGCTGCTGATTGTATCTGCATGGCTGCGGGAAGAAGGGCTAATATGGAGGATATTACGCGAAGGACCCTCCGTACAAAAAGGTGCTTCTTTCATTTCCTGTTAAGTTACGGGTTCTTTTTAATTCGTTTCCAATACTAATCTTTACTTTACTTTTCTCTTCTTTTCTTTTGTAGAAAATAAAAAAAAAGGACTCCCTTGTCTATTGGCCACGGTTTGGTGGTCAGAGGGGGAGTGGGTGAGTGCGTGCGTGGGAAACAGACACATACGGACAGGAGGGGTAACTTAGATAGGAGTGAGCAGAGAGAGAGAGAGAAGTCAAAGAAAAGAGGGGAAAGAAAAATAAAGGGAGGTTAAAGTTGAAAAAAAAAAATGGCAACCACGAACCCCCAGCAGCGTCGGACCCACGCAGCGAAGGTTGTTCTCTCGCAGTTGTATGCTACATGGGTAACGAGCGAAAGTGGTATGACAGAAATAGAGAAAGCCATTGAGGAAATAATGAGCCTGCAGCAAAAGGGTAGGAAAACTAACGGTAGCCCACCAAATGAAAGTAGTAATGCAACTAACCGGCATTCAGCGGAGCCCCAGCAACAGCGCAAGCCCGATGACGCTCAAAATAATTACCACTCGGATCCCAACGCAACTCCCGTCCAAGCCACACCACGCCGTAGTTCTTCTCCGCAACCAACATCGCCGGGGAACGCGCGTCGTCGGCAAGGAGATGATGTACCGCGTTCGCCGAGTCCCGTACACAAAACACGTTTATATGGCGTGGATGAACTCGACTTCTCCCATCGTGTGGGTTCCCCCGGTGGGACGACTACCGCTTCACCGGGCGGAATTCATCACGTGAAACCTGTCGTCGACCCGATGGCACCAGTGCCGCACTTGAGTAGTAGCACTGGTGTCACTAATAACAACATTAGTGGCGTCAGCAACAACAGTAACGTCAACGTAGCGTCGATTCAACCAACTACGCACTTCCTTAGCCCCGGTTCGCTGGATGTTTCTGTCACCTCTGTAGTTGTGCCAAATGAATCATTCGCTTCTATAGAAACGAGCGTTGCGGGGAGCTCGATGCCATCACAGCGTGTAGTGCATCTCTCAGGAAACTTCGCTTCCCTCCCTCCCGAGAATGTAGAGCGTGCTACACTTAACGATATCCCGGTGTTTTATAGTGGTAAGGATCGAAAAGGTGGAAGAAAGTCGCTTGTAGAAACGGAAGAGCATGCATTACGAAATTTCTTTGCTCTTAAGGGCTCGGCGGTGAACCGAAAGGTAGCGAAGGGCGCGGTGGCACCGATTGATGCAAGCAAAACCGTGAGAAAGGGCCAGTTTGGTAAACTTTGCCAGGATGTTTTTGGTGTGCCGACGTGGTTGAAGGATGCATTATTTCGCCGCATCGCGCTGACGTCTGGTGTCTCTGAATCGACCGCTCTCACATATGAACAGATATCGACCTTCTACTACAATGTATTTGGGCCTCTTTCCATTAACAGACGTCTATTCGAGCTGCTGCGTAACGACTCGCGATCTGAGCACTTGACGCTGCAGAATCTCAAGGATGCCACACGTTACTTAGTCGACTCCCATCCAGGTCTTGAGTTTCTTAAGCAACCGGAGTTTCAGGAGTATTACTGCCGAACAGTTGCGATTCGCATAGTGTACTCTTTAGAGCGGCAGCAATGTGGTTTCATTAGTTGGTATGACTTCGATCGCAGTGATCTCCCCGAGGTTATGCAGGAGGTAGACGAAAAGGACGTGAACGTAGTCCTTCAATACTTTTCTTATGAACACTTCTATGTACTGTACTGCAAGTTCTGGGAGCTGGATACTGATCGGGATCAACTGGTTGGTTTTGACGACATGTGTAAATATGGTCAGGGGGCTATTTGCCCATCTGTAATAAAGCGGATTGTAGAGGGAGCTGGTCGTCCCCTCAAATCAGGAAAACCGGGGAAACTTGATTTCGAGGACTTTGTGTATTTTTGCCTCTCCGAGGAGGATAAGAACAGCCGCTCGGCGGTATATTACTGGTTTAAAGTGCTTGACGTTGATGGTGACGGCATTTTGAGTGGCTATGAGCTCTACGAATTTTTCCAGGAGAATCAACAGCGATTTTTAGAGTATTTTGAGTGCCCCGAGTCGGACCTTTCATACCCTGATATGATGTGTCAGATGATGGACATGCTGGGCTTTTCGCATGTGTCGGAGGAGAAGTTTGGACTGAAACTGAGTGACCTGCACTCCTGTGCAACGCCAGCCAATTTCTTCAACATGGTGTTTAACGCGCACAAATTTATGCTCTTCGAACACCGCGATCCGTTCTTAGAGCATCAGCAAAAAGTGCGTCCCGAGAAAACAGAGTGGGATCGATTTGCTCGTGCTGAGTACGATCGTATGGCTAGTGAGGCGTAGTAGTAGATTATAGATACGCATGCATGTGCGAATGTGGTGGGTTCCCAAAGGTGTTTACAGTGGAATCCATATTTGCATTTGCGTACATTCAACGGTGGGGTGGGGTGGGGTGGGTGGATGTATTAATGAATCATTCGCCACAGAGTGTCTTGAGAAAATTGCTTTTTCCTCTCCCTTTGTTTTGATTTTCATTATCTCGTTAAATGTTCTGTGTTGTCGTTAGTGTTGTATTGCCAGGTTGCGACGTGTTTGATGGGTCTTAATCCCATGTGGGATGATGCTGGGAAAAAGGAAGGGGAGGAAATTATGATTAATACAATGATGAGGTGTATTGAGAGGGCAGTTGTCGGTGGATGCAATCATTGAGGTGGGGTTAGAGTTGAATGAAGTGAAAAAATGAAATGAAAGAAAAGTAAAGAATTCGATACGGAATGGGGGGGGCAGTAAACTGGATTGCGATACCTTCTTCTTGTTCTATAAATCCTTCTTTATTGCGCTCATCCTCCAACAACATTGTAAAGTTACGATTAAGCCTTTACTTTATTCGGTTGAACCCCGCCCCCCCCCCCTTCGTGGCCGACACTGTTTTATTCCTACAATTAGGGTTCGTTAATGGTTAAGCGAATGAAGAAGGAGTGAAGAAGGGAAAATAATGAGTGGAAGGTTGAGAAAATTAGCTGCTTTACGGTTTCCACCGCATTCGATACCTTCTTTCTTTCCTTGTTTATTTCCTTTTCCTCGCCTCCACCGCTACATTTTCTCTGCCTTTCGTTGTTGTTGTTGTTGTTTCATTAGTTTGTTTGTGACACTCATTCATCCCAAACGGTATGATTACATAAATTCGCGCGTTGACATGCGTGAGTTAGGCGGTTTTAGGTGATTTGTTTTTCGCATTTGCGGTGCTTCAGCTCAATCGACTCTCTTTCCCATTGTTCAGACTTTTGTTTTTATGCGGTGTGGTGATTTGCTCGCCTGTTTTTTGTTTGGTTTCCTGATTGCTGTCAAATCCACACGTTTTTGGCATGTTCTGCCGCATTCAGAGAACAATATATATATATATATATATATATTTCGTGAGTATGCGGAATGAAAAAAAAAAGAATATACCATGCGTTCACTGTCGTTCATTTTCCAGTAAAAAAAAACCGGTGGAAGGAATTAAACAGAGTAGGGAAACAAAGAAAGAAACAAGCAAACACAACAGGAAAATAAAAGGAAAGAAAAAAAGAGGGAATACACAATGAAAGTCATTGGAAGAGTGGGGCATGTGGGAGCGCAGTTGCTGTCTCTTTTTTTTCTTTTGTTTCTGCTATCATCATCATCACCACCATTTCATGTTTCTTCACGGACAATCGTATATATTTATAAATATTTATATATTTATACTTATATTTCTATATTTTGTTTATTTATTTGTGTTTTTTAGTTACACTCTTTTTGTGCGTGTGCGTGTATGCCCCATGTGAATTTGTTTCTATTCACTCTTTTCCTTACATGTGTTAACAAACAAGCATTGGGGCAAAATGATGCATTGTTGAATGGAAGGTAAGAAGATTCAAAGGACAACGGAACAGAAAGGAAAATTAAAAAAAAATGAACGAAACCAAACTGAATGCATCCAAAGATGGGAAACAAACAAAAACAGGAACAAAAAAGAAAAAAAAAAGAAAAGAAAACATCAAAATGGAAAGAAGTTTGCTGCTTTTCATTATTCCTTTCCTCATTTCCCTCCCTCTTCCTCCTTTTTTTTTTTTTCGTTCCTCCTGTTGATCTCGCTGCGATTTATTCATTTTCCCCCTTTCCCAATATTTCCCCTCTGCGGTGTTTACTTCTTTCTTCTTTTTCTTTTTTTTTTCTTCATATAAATATATTTTATTATATTTTATAGATAAATAATGTTAACATTAACAGTTAATACTCTTCCCATCCTTTATTGGCTGTTTTTTTTTACCCTTCCATTATTTCCATATGTTTGTGTTTGTTGCTTTACTACGGTTAAAATTTTTGTTAATGTTATTTTATTACAAATCTTAAACTCAACTTATTCTATCTTCTTTTCTTTTTTCTTTTTTCTTCTTTCTTCTTTTTTCTCTTTCGCTATAATATAATTAACTTTTACTACTGCAATATGTTGGTTGAAATTAGTTTCAGTCCCACACGCACACGCTCACAAATCAATCATAAACTGAAGTGAAAGGGAGTAATAAAACGGAAGGTATAAAATAGATCAATTCACAAGGAAAAGAAACTAAAATTATTTAAAATAACTTCCACATATTCATACATACATACATACACACAAAAAAAAAAAGAAAAATAATTGAGAACAAAAAAAATTCATTAAAGGGAGAAACGTCTTTACATCGGGTTAAAACCCCTCCCCAAGAAAATAAATAAAATCAAAGGAAAAAAAAACACTGTGTGAGTCGGTAACTCGACATTAAACGGGTTTCGTTTATTTTTTCTTTGATTTTTCTTTTTTACTTTTTTTTTTTGTTCCCCTTATTCCACCTTCAAAAAAAAAACTTTCTCTCTTTTTTTTTCCTCTTTACCACACAGGCTTCTGCGAGCAAGTAGAAACACCAGTTGCTCTTTAAAAAAAAAAAAATACAAAAAAAAAAGAGAGAAAAGAGAAACAAAATAAAAAGCAACACATCAAAGGAAGCAAAAAAAAAAAGTACGGCGAGTCAAAACGTCAAATACAAAAAACAAAAGGTGCAACTAAACTTTAAAAAGATTTTTTTTAAAAAAAAAGAAGGAAAAAAACAAGAAGTCAGTCGATTCCACTCATTTCAAGGAGACTAAGAACGAAAAGACAACAAGAAAGAAAAAAGTAGTGCAGAAGGATTGAACCGCGGGGCCCGCCTACAAGGAGGACGAAGCAGGGAAAGTAAAACAAAAGGGATTTTTTAAAAAAAAAAGAAAAAAAAGTTTATTTATATATTTGTTCATTTATACCAGTGACCGAATTATACAAGTCAAAGCAAAGCAAAGCAAAGCAACAAGTAACAATAACAATAGCAAAACACGCCCGCACAAAGTGCAAAGGAGGACGTTCAATACATTATTTTTGGTCACTGGGACTGGAAAATTGGATAAAGGAGGCTGAATCAGAGGACTTGCAGCGCGACTCCACCAAAAAATAAAAATAAAAAAAATTTTAAAAAAATCAACACGCATACATTATAAAGCAAATCAAACAGGAAAAAAGTTTTTTTTTAAAAAAAAACAAAGCAAAGCGAAGGAATATATATATATATATATATAATCACAAACTTTACCTTGCGCGGATAAACATACGGAGCAGGGAGTAGGCGAGGCGGAGGCCGGGAAATATTTCATCATTTAGTGGCAGCGGCTGGCAACAAAAAAGGAAACGGAAAGTTGCGAAGGAAACTGCGACTGGTAGGCGAAGTCGCCAGCGGCCAGCAAATAACGGAAAGTATCGAAGCAGCAGCGGCAGCGGAGGTGGCGGCGGTGGCGGTCGTGGAAAAAACGAAAAAAAAAGAGCACTGAAAATCCTTCACAAGGAGGGGAATAAACAAGTAAATAAATAAATAAATAAATAAAAGCAAAAGCATTTATTTATTTATTACCAAATCAACACCAACAACAAAGAAGAACAAAGCGGTAACGGGAATTTGCAGGGGTTTACGGGACTTTTTCTTCTTTTTCTTCTTTTTTTTCTTGATCTGTTCATTACCGTGCTACCACCATTAATAATATTATTATCATCACTATTTATTATCGTTGTCGTTACTAACTCTGTATCTTGTTGGTTTTTTTTTAAAAATAATACAAAACAACAACAACAACAACAGAAGAAACGACAACAAATCAAACAGGAAAAAGTAAAAAAAGAAGAGAAAGCACACAAAAGGAAAGAAAAGTGAAGAGAGAATAAGAAGGAGAAAGCGGAGGTGAAGAAAAGAGGGAACGTGTTGTTTACATCTCCCCAGACATATAAATTATTTAATATATATATATATTATATTTATATTTATATATCTGTATTTGTCTTTACGCATTTGCGTATTCCACTCATTTCCCTGCCGGACAGAAGGGTTGCGAGGAAAAAAAAAAGAGAAAAAGAGAAGATAGAACATCAATACAAATTCATCAGTACCCAGTAGTTTTTTAACAAACTAAGAAAAGAAAAGAAAAAAAAGGGACAACCTTATTCACGGACAACAAACGGGGAAAAGAAGTAGCGATAAAAAAAAAAAGAAAAGAGGTGCGAGAGTGAAAGAGGAAGAGAAGGAGAGTGGTTACATCCGATCAAAGGATTCAAATAGTATAAAAAAAATAAAATAGCAATAATAGTAAATATATATATTAAAAAGAAGAGCACAATTAGAAAATACTGCTGAGGTAGAAGAAGGGGAAGGAGAAGGAGGAAACAACAGGGAACTTAACGGGGAGGAGAAAATATTACTTATATATTGCCTCTTTTGTTGTTTATTTCCGTGACGCCATCCTGTCAGCGTGACGTGTAAAGGGAGTTACTAGTTTTATTTTGTAGTTTGTTTTTGAATAGAGCTGGGCGGGGGGAAGTGATTAGAGGGAAAACAAACAAACAAATAAATAAATAGAGAAGAAATCCTTTATAACTCAGCAGGTCCGTGGCAACAGCAGATAACTGCTGCTGCTGCTGCCACTGCTGTTGTTGTTGTTGTTTTTCTTCTCTTTTTCTTGAACTCTTCTTTTTAATTTTCCCATAGTTGTTGTTCTCGACTCGTGTGGTATTCCTATTGCTCTTGTAGTTGTTGTTTCTGCGATTGCACTCGATCTGTGGCGATAAAGGGAAAGGAGAAAACGTAGAAAAATAACTATTCGGTAACGTGAGGTGTCAAATTGGATATTATTATATAAACGGTAGAATTTTTTTTAATTTTTGGAGCTTAGACCCGTGCTTTCACGTGTCGCAGTGACCTGTTTCCAGAGTTTAACGAATAGGAAGTGAATTCAGTAGACGAAAGGGGGAAAAAAAAGAGGATAAATTTCAAAAACATATTAACGTTGTAGAGGAGTGCGTTTGAGTGGGAAGTTGGTTGATTAGTGGTGTTTAACTTTTCAAATTATGGAGGGCACTGGCGGTAAAGTTAAGGGACTAAGCTCATTGGAACTCAAGGCTTTGAGTGTCCCCTTTGCGTTGCGTTTCCTTCTGGGTGTGGAGTGTGATGTTGTATTATGCGTTACAGAGGTGGGAAATCGGCGACCCTTCTCCATTAGATTTCCGAGCCTTTCCAATGCATTCAAAGAGTTGTTGCAGTTGTGCGCCTTACGGTATGACCTCTCTTGTGAGCATTATGACGATTACAGCCTCTTTACGGGAATTCTAAAATTCCCAATACTTCGGTACATTGACTACATACCAGGTGCTTTACATATGGAAGAAGTCCTCGGGTGCTTAGGCGTGGAATCGATAAGGTCACCGAAGCGTTTGGGAGAATCCCTCCATGAATTTGTGGCGTCCTTCATCGACTACAAGGACTACCAGCCAGACGCGGCACTTGATCCGTTGAATAACGGACTGTATTTAACGTTAGACTACGGCCTTTCCACAGCCACGCACAGTCACCTTGTGGAAATACAGTTTCATAGGGGATGGGATGTTGATGCAGCTCTGCGAGAGTTTGAGGAATTTAGCAGGTTGACAGCAAATGATATCCGCTTCATCGATGAAAACAATAGAGGAAGAGGTGGTGTGCTCGTTATGCCATCAACACAAGACGCATCAGATTTGTTTGAGCGTTATGAGGACGAGGACTCCGATGACGAAGGTGAATTGCTACCTTTTGTGCTTCGTCCTGTAGCCCCAATGGTGCCTGTTCCATCGGTGGAGGATTCAACGCTGAGAAAACACCGTGAGCAGTACTGGAAGGAGATTGAAACCTTCTGGAAGCGTTTCCCGATATGGAGTAATACGGTGGTTGTTTCCAACCTCTACGATGGCGCTACACTCGAGGACGCGCTTCGGTTGTTTGATGGACTTGCTATTGCAAAAGCCACAATGGTGGAATGCGACACCCCCGCGCGCCGGCGGAAGTTGTATGTAACGTTTGAGACATCTGCCGTGGCGCGCACGGCTTTGTCGTCGGACAGCATGAGCACGAAAGGAAAAACTCTCCGAGTTCAAGTTTCTCCCCCGTTCCTTAATGAGGAGAGACGCGGCCGTGTGATTGAAACGATTTCTTCGCCCACCTCATCTCCATCATTGCGTAGTAAATGCTATCCCACCGGACTCACTGGTTCTCCTAACTGCACTACAGCAGAACCTGAGGGGGCACACAATGAACGGAAAGAGACAGAAGGTCGCCGGCGGGATGCACACGCCGTATCGGGCAAAAGTAGAGACTCTGCGCCCGCGTTAGTGAATACTGAGTCTAAACATAACGCGTATACAACGCCCAAGTTGAAACCCAAGACACCGGATGTAACGTGTCAAAGCCCTTCACCGGTATCGTCAACCATGAATGCAAACGCCAGAGAATTTGTCCCTTCGTCTGCCTTTCATGCATCCACTCCGACTACGAGCGCATATGTCTCACCTGTGCCTTTAGTGTGTGTGAGTGAAGTCCTTTTGTCTCCTCCTGCGTATTCTCTTCATGGAAGTTCTGTACGGCAGGACGTTGGGTTGGGTGGAGGACCTCCGCCACCTCCACCGCCGTACACTGCGCCTCCTCCATATGGCGTTGCTGCGGTGCAAACTGTTGGTATGTTTCCATCTCATGTGCTTCCCCCACCGCATCAGTCAGCATAATTTTATTTCTCTTTTCTCTTTTCTTTGTTTGTTTTTTTCACTGTTTTTCGCAATCGCTTCATTTTTTCGTTGGGTTTGTCTCAAAACAGGGGGAGAAGGGAAAGAAAAAGGAGAAAAAGGACTCTTGTGTGTGTATATATATATTGTGTAATTGTTTTTATTTGATATTTTTGTTACTTCCATGCCCTTCTTTTTTTGTTTTTTCCCCTCCGTTTTGACTTCCTTTTGTGTTTTACCACTACCTCGTTTCATAGCACTTTCTCAAAAAGAAAAAGTGAAAGAAAAACAATAAATATTTGTATTTATATTACCATCACTGTGTTGGTGTATGTGCTTGTTTCTGTGTTCAACTTTCCCCCTATTTCTTTCCTTCTCCTCTATCTCCCCCGAAGCTCCCTTTATATATATAAATATAAATATACAATTATACTGAGTGGTAAATATGTCAATTCACTACGCGGGCAATCATCTTATATTAACTGTGCCGCCTTTTTTTTTTCTTGACGGTCGGTGTGTTTTTACGATGTGAATATCCGAAATGTCATCTTTGGGGCAAGACTTATCTCTTGTTGGTTATTTCTTTTTTTTTTTTTGCGCACGCATGTTTTCTTACGTGTGTGTCACGAGCGAAGGAAAAAAAAAAGATAAAAAGAAGGAAAATAAAGGTGTTTCCGCATATCAATATAATATTATATACATTTTTACACTTCTGTAATATGTGTGTATATATTTATTTGTTTTGACATATGTGCATATTATATTATATTATATCATATTATATTATATTATGTGACTATGCTTATGGTGACGGGAGCCGATGAGATGGTTTTGAGCACTTGTTTTTGTGCTGCTTTTCTTCATTGCTTGTAGGCGGTTTGATATCTGTGAGGCTATTTGAAGTATTTTTCAGTAAACCTTTTCGCTCCCTTCCTTACTTTTTGTTTCTTCCATACTTCATTTTTTTTTTCTTTTTGATGCACATGCTTTCATGTTTTTCCTCCTCGACTTAAAAGGGGAAAAAACTAATGAAAGAAAAAAAAGGCAGGAGAGCTTGAAGAAAGGAAAGGGTGTTGTTAAAGAAAAAAAAAGGATTCTGGAACAGAAGGAAGGAGGAAATTGATGAGATAATCTGCATAATAATAATATTTAATGGTCCTGGTTTTTCAAATCAGTTTCCATATAGACAAAGAACTGAATTGTGTTGAGATGTTTCTTTTGCTGCTGTTGTTGCGAGAGTTTAAGCACTTCCCTCACATCACTGGACTACACAGTGTGATTGTCTTCATTAATGAGTCTATCAACGACTTTCCTGTCGTTTCTTACATGAAGCTGTTGGGAATTACACTTATATTAGCATATTTATTCATATATTCTTTTGTGTCTGACTTTCATTTCTCCTGTGTGATGCGGAACAGGAGTTTATTTTCCCTTTTCCACATATACATGCTCATAAGTATATACATATATAAATGCGTACATTTGTTTCTAAAATGCCCCATCTTTACAGTATGCTTTTCTTAATTATGACTTGGTCTTGCCTAAAGGTGGAAGGCAAGGATGTATGCTGATGAGGAGGAGAGTCGTTTCACTGGCAATATTCATACAATGCCTTCGATGACTGCAAACGGTAAGAATAAGGAATCCGCAACGGAAACGACAGATCTGCTCAGGAATGGCGGCTCCAAAGACGATGAAAATGTAGGTTATACATCAGCCTTCACGCAAACAATTGTCGTTATGCGACATGGGGAGAGGCGTGACGGGTCGGTGGATGCGGAACCGGAAGCGGATCCTCCTCTTACAGAACAGGGTTTAGCAAATGTGTCAAACGCAGCAACAGAGCTTCGTAACATTCTTGGAAGCAGAACAACACAGAATTTGCAGATTTTGACCTCACCGTTTTTAAGGACTATGCAGACAGCTGAGAGGCTGCAAAAGTGTGGAATAGGTGTAAGACGGCAGCGAATTGTAGACAACAGCCTTTGTGAGGTGTACGGGCCATTGAGAATTAAAAGTAAAGAACCACCCCGCTTACCCGATGATGTTGTGGTGTCCGGACGTGGGTCGCTGCCTCTGTGGGGGGAGTCCCTCGAGTCAGCAACAAAACGGTTTGCTGATGCGTTACAAATGAACTCACGCACATATTCGGAAGCGAATCTACTATTCGTAACACACGGCGATGCCTTGGGTGCTATCGTTTCTGCACTCTATCCAATGCGGATGGTTTATGAGGCGGAATACCTCTCTTTCATTGTTCTGCGGAAAAATAAGATAGAAAACAGCTTAGCAAGTGGATGCCGTGAGTTTGAACTTGTGGCTTCCAAAGGTGTGCAATGGATGATCACAGGTCCGGAGGATTGCGACCCACAAGAGTCGGGTCATGCAGCTTCTGAGGATTCCGCTTTAGGCAAGAAGAGCGACCCTTTCGGGCAACCGAGAGGTGATTCACCTCTTCACATTTCCCGCCGCCCCTTTGGAGCTGAAGACGGTGCGTCACCCATTAATTCACACAACCTCTCCAATGAGGAGGGCCGCGGGTGCTTACTGGATTTTTGGTTACTTTTTGTATTTCGCGTGTTGGCAGTGGCGTCGCAGGCACCTCTGTTTTTTTTCCTTGAGACAAACCTTAAGGATGCTGGCACGCATATCACTGTTGTTTTGTTACTCGAGTTGATATTCTTTTATGCCTCCACCACTGACGAGAGATATTTTGGTTTTTATCAGGCGCTCGTAGCTGTTGAGAATTTTCCTGCAGTTTGTCGGCGAAGTTACAGGTCACTTTCCGGTGGTCACGGTGCGAGCACCCCTCGACCCAATGTACTGTTAGTACTTTGCGCCGCGAGCTTAAAGTGTTTTGCCATTTTTGCTATTGCTAGCGGTGCTGCCGCGTTTTTAAGCCTTTTCCCCGGTATCCACTTCACAATGTTTGATTCGTATAAGATGATATTCAACTCATTCTGGAGTGCGCTACTGGTATTGTTTTTGCTCTTATTTAACTTTGTCCGTGTATACTGCTACGTGTCGGTAGCTTTGGCGAGTTAATGGTTCCATTGGCGCGTGTGTTTTTGATCTCAATACTCCCAGAAAATAACGCAGCTACGCATTTAGAAAAGGAAAATGAATAAGGCGGTGGGGTGCACTGCACATGGTATATTGAAAAAAAAAAAGGAACAAAGGTAAAATACGAGTGAGGGTATCTGAAAGCACTGGGCGAGATTATCATTATTATTATCATTATTTTTTGTCGAGGTGCCGCCCGTATTTTGGGTGCGTACGTTTGTTTTCCGCAGTTCGAGACGCGTTGGGAAGACGGTGGTCACCGTTAGAGAATTAATGAAAAAAAGAAAGCAAGGGGGTCTTAGTGTTTTACAGAGAAGACGGACAATGAATGCATGCTCACGAATGCATATGTGCGTCTTTCCTTTTTTTTTCTCTCTCTCTCTCTCTCTCTGTGTGTGTGTGTGCGCATACGTGCTTGTATATATATGATGGAGCTCACTGTTGACGGTTACACTTTTATTTATGTTAAGTCATGTGTCACACTCCACTTATTGTTTCATTTTTCTTTCAGCATTTAGGTAGGGAGGATTTTCAAGCGCTTAGGTAAATAGAAAACTGGGAGAGTGGTGTCGCCCGCTTGTTACAGTAAAGTAGTTTGCATTTTGTGTGTGTGTTATACCTCCTTTGGCTCTCATATAGCGCTCGATTATACTCCAAAATTCTCTTCATGCAAACCAATGAACGTGTCGTCACTACTGTGGACGAACTGACATCTCGTGTTGCGCAGCGTTCAAACCTTTCCGGCGACGCCGTTCCCTTTACACCTTCATTTCTTCAAGTTCCAGAAGCGTCAACAACCGTACCAACTACAGTAACGCAGCAATCAGGAGTAGTAACGGTGGCTCATGTGCGTGAAAACGGAGGGAAAGGGATGAGTGAAGAGGGAAAATTAAAGAGGAGAAACCACAACAGCAAAAGCGGCAATAGAAAGGCAAACAGAGACAAAGAACGCAAAGAGGTCTCCACGATTTCACCACAACAGCATGGTGGGGAGAGTGGTGGGGATTTGGAAATGTGTCAAGAGGAAATTGTCAAAGCTTTGACATTGGTAGCACCCATTTACAATGCACTGGAGGGTATGACTGAAGACGAAAAGTTGCTTCTTGAGGGTTACTTATGCAACTCGGGAACGAACAATGAAAGCGAAACATACGACACTTACGAAGATGATCGTTTATTTGTTAACGACGATGATGGGATTAACTCGGAGGAGGAAGTGTGGATACTCCAACAGATGATGGACGCGGATGCACGGGTGTGTGAGCAACACGAAGAGTAAAATTTATGAGGATTATTATGGGTTTTGTGGAAGTGAAAACGCAAAATAAACGGTAGGAGGAGTTGGCGAACGAATTAGAAGTGATGTCCATAGAGATGTTGTTAATAAAATTATGATGTAGGTGAACATTACCATTGAAAGGTGCAGGCTGGGGCCGATGATTTTCTGTTGTGTTTTCTCCCTTGCATTACAAACTCTGGGTTGGCGATGGTGATGAATTGGACTCCGTGTGTGTGTTAGAGAGAGATATCGTTGAAAGTACAAACTAAGGACGATAATCCCTTTGATTGTTAGTTATTTATTTTTTGGTTTCGTACGCAATTGAATTATTGGAGGTCTGCCCTCACTTTTGTTTGTGGGTTCCTTCAGGCGGTATCATAGAAGGGGAAGAAACACATACGTATTTTGGTTGTCTATTAGCCACATATTGGAGCAATGTTCACAAACGAGTGAGAGCAAACAAATACGTACAAAAGGGAAAGAAAACAGTGCATAAAACAATTGCTGGGCTTAAACCCTATATATATATATATGTGTATTTTTTAATATTTATTCTGGACTTTCTCTTCCCTACCGTAAACTGTTCAGATGCAAGCGTTTAGTGGATGCTAGTTCAGGGCCAACCACCGATTATTGGTTTACATTTCATTTGAAATGTTGTTCCCGTGACACAATCCATGTCGTGACGCTGCATCTTGTTTGTTCAAAGCAAAATATGGTTTTCGAACCTTTCCCTCACTGAAACGTCTTGTTTTCAAGTTTAATTGCTGTTTGCCTCGTATTTTTCCTCTTTGTGTTTCGTTGTGCTCTTTAGCGTTACTTTCCGTCTGCGTCACCTCACTCTTAAAGTTTCGGCTGTTCACTCCCTTCGCCAACATGACGCACAACAAACCTTTTCCCCTTTATATCATGAAATGATGAGTTGCGCGTACGGAACTGCAAAATGTTGCACTTACTTATTTATTTTCTTCGGTATATGTTTTCTACTTTTGAATAGACGAAGCTTAAGTAATAGAGGAAACAAATAACACTAAAGACGGGTTGGTGGTTGTTAAACATTCATTTAACCCCCTTCAGGCTACCCCGGGCCCTATCGGGAGAATTATATATATATTGTTCTGTGTGGTGGTACATTGTGACGAGTAAAAAAAAGCTTCTGTTGACGGCAAGAGGGGTGAAACGTTTATATTTGTGGATAGGACGCGGGCGGGAGCGAAAGAGTGACCAACTATATAGGTATTTATAGTTGCGTGTTAACGTCGATTTTATTTTTTCTTAATCTTTATTTTTAAACAGGTTTTTTGTACATTTGTTGTTGGCTTGAGAACAAGCCCTCCACTGTTCTTTGAACACTTCTCGAAATCCAGTCACTGGTGAGGTTGGGGCAATCTCAGGTGATGTGTGCCTTAAGGGATATCGCGTCAACTTCACCTTTAGGTGATGCCATTCGTGACCGCGTTAAGGGAGGTATAATTGTTACTACTGGTGAGGGAGCCGGTTCTTCTCCAGCCTCCACAATAAACTCGAGCCCACTTGGGATGGGCAGAGGAAGTGATGATAGTGCACACAGCCCCCGCTCTGGGAATCCGCTCGGGTGGGAGGGGCTGGAGGGACAGTCCTTGCCGTTCTTTGGCATGAGGTCACGGGATGGGACGGATACCTGTATTCACTCACATTCATACGACCAACCACATGTCTGCCCAATATCTATGGAGAGAAACCTGAGGCCAAGCAGTAGCGTTTCGTGGTTATGTGATGAAACCTTGTCGGAGGGTTTAGCCGGCTCACCGAAATCATCATTCTCTCCACTGGTTGCTTCTCCACGGTTCGTCAACCTTCGTGATTCTGTGGTTGCGGCCTCACCATTGGACTATTCTGAAGAGCACTCACCGCGTTTCGCCAGTGGCCCTTCTGAACGAGGCGGTTCATTTTGTTCACAGTTTTCAGACAACATTGCATTAGGAAAACAGTTGCAAGGTGCCCTCGCAAACCCAACTCTGTGGTGCTCCAAGGAGGAATCACCTCGTAGCACTGCGCCGTCGCCGCACTCTCCGCGTGTTGGCTATTCGGGAAACTGTCTGGAGAGTCCTGATCTCAAAGTTGCCTCCGCTTCTCAACCAGGTCCCGCGGCCCCCTCGCATGATCCATGGAAGAAAGTACTACGTTGTCTTACAATTACTACTACATTGCAAATGCTTTTATTCGTAGTGGTGTTTGCGACTCATTACTTTGTGACTACATGGGTCTTAGTACAGATTCAGGCAAAATGCACAAACAGCAGTTTAGCACCAGCGCGTTGCCACGCATTTATTGGGGACCGCCGGCCTCACCGTCTTGGATTCATCACCACGGAAAACTTCACTGTTGTTGGCACATTGTCAGGTTTCGTAGCCACAGCTCTTGGGGTGATGATACTGCGGTATCTACTGTGGCATACGCTGCGTTCCTTTTCGATGGGGACAGTAAGTTTGATTTGCCGTGTGGCGCCTTTGCTACAACAAGAGAAGGATGCAATTGTTTACCAACTGCAGGAGGCGACCAGTTTTTCAAGGAAAGAAGCTTCAGATGCCGGCAACAAGGAAAGGAGTGAAACCTCTCAGCCAAATGATAAGAAAACCGGTTACGCACCCAATCGTTTATGTGACCATAAAGGAGGTTCCACCAATTTTGTGTTGGACTCGTCTTGTAACATTCCAAAAGTTAATACCAGATATGAAAATTTCCACGAATTGGCTGGACCTGATTTTGCCGGTGGTCGCGTCCCCCTGCGTGCGGTGCGGTCACACGAGATAATCCCTGTCTCGTCTTCCCCTCTTTTAAAAAATTTGGATCGCTCGAATAAATTCTCGACACCGACTGCAGTCAGGCACAACTACTGGTCAGTAAGGGAGGCGAGGGCTTCAGATTCCACTTCCTTGAGCACTCAGCAGTCTGATGCATGTATCGATGCGTTTGCACTACCGCGCCCCCGTGAGCTCAAAGTTTGCTGCGACGTGGAAGGTCATCCTCTGAAGACGAACTTGCACAAGCACGCAGACCCTGATAAGTTCGATTCCGCTACAACGAACTTCTCTCAGGAGGTAACGGGTCGGAAAGAGGATGCACAAGAGAGCTCATCATGCAAAACCAAGAGTGACTTCAGCACAAGTAATAGTGACCAGTTGTTGTTGGAAACATTCGGTAGCAAAAATGCGATGCTTAGCAATAGTAGTTTCTTGGCACAGCAAGTTACATTTCTTGTATGCCGATTGTTTTTGCCCGCATTGGACCTGGAAATGGAAGGCGTCGTAACGACGAAGAGGTTAAGAGCAGTGCAAGCAATGTCGCAGCAGTTCACGGAAGTTGTGCTGCGTGTGGCGAGGGAAGAGTTTGGTGTTCCATTTGATATTCGGTTGGACTCAGTTGTGGTGACGTTTCACACACCGTCAGGACCGAATTCTGTCAATTTGGTGAGACCACGTGATTGTGCCTTTCGTCTCGTGTCGGAACTTCAGAAGTTGGAGTCACAATGGGCCCGCACGTCCTCGTTGCCATTTGTTTGGGGAATAGCCATGCACCTTAGCCAACTATTGGTTGGCGTCATCCGCACGCCGTCTGGTCGCACATCATCCCTGTACGGTGAAGAAGTGAGGTTGGCATACCGCGTGACCGAACTTTGTCGCATTCTCGACTGTCCATTACTAATGTTGCAACCATGCTATGATGTTTTCCGCGTCTGTGTGACCGCAGTTCCCGTTGACGTGATACACCGAAGGACGTGTGGCGGAGATGTTCGGATATACTTATACGACCCCAAAGCACCAAAAGAAAGGGAATGTGTGGGAAGTTCCCGTGAGCAGTATGCCCCCCTTATGGCGGCCTTTGGGCTAATGTGTGAGAAAAGGTTCAGCCAAGCATCCGAGCAGTTGGAGAAAGTCTTGGAGTTAGATCACAACGCCCCGCGGCTACACAGGCTTTGCAAGTACCTTGCGCAGGAGCATGAAGGGGAGAAGATGAACTCTTCTCTAAGTGACATTACCAGGTACGTGCGGGAGGGCCCACAGTGGTGTGCAGTGGATAGAGAGGCTAAGAAATTTATCCGAAAGAAGATTGAAAAGGCAGGAATGAGTATTGACATGAATGCCACTTCGCTTTCCGTGTCGCAATACCCATTTAACGATGTGGTAGAACCGGGTTGTGCGCAGGAAATCAGTGAAGAGTATCGTTTGTTGCACCGGGTGGCAAATAGTTGCGCTATGATGGACTTGTCACGATTTGGGCAGTGTGAGTGCCACGTTTCCCCGCAGTATTATGCAGCACCAGGAAGTTTTCAACCGAATGAAATACAGTCGGAATACGCATTGGTGACACTCCGTCAGAATACATTGATGAATAGCAGCATTACTCGTGATGTTTGCATCGTTACGCACCAGCGTAGCTCCTCCGCCTGCGGTGTGATGCCGGAGTGTAACTACAAGAGTGACCGAACCATTGCCGTCGTTGCGCCTCCCCATGGCGAAAATACAATTCAAAACGGTGACTGTTATAACAAAGCAGAAAGACTTGAGTTTGACATTTACGGACCAGTGGGCGCAGGTTCTTTCGGCAGGGTTTATAGAGGACTCCATCCGGATGGCAATATTGTCGCTATAAAGGAATATCCGGTGCCAAGCATGGATGAAAACAATCCGGAAATTCAATCCACATTATCAGAGATTCGGATGTTATCGGCTTCCCACCACAAAAACATTGTTCGGTACGTCGATAGATGCTTTCAAAACGGTTGTTTGTATATCATCACTGAGTTTGTGTCTGGAGGGTCTCTCGCAGCACTCGTTGAAACATTCCACGGCCTCCCCTGTGACATTATCAGGCGCTATACCGGTGACATACTCCGTGGGCTTCAATATCTTCACGACCGCCAAATCGTACACCGGGACATATCTCCGAACAATGTGCTCGTTAGCATTGATGGAGTGTGTAAACTGAGTGATTTTGGTGGTGCCGTGGAGTGCGCGATGCAACCACCAACTTCTGAAGATAACGTTACACTCACCAGTGATGAAAAGAGCCCCACGAGGAAGCGTACGATGGTGCTCACCACTGAAAGTGATTACTGCTCTACCGGTTCCACGACGCTGAAAACGTGCTTCGGCACACCTGTGTGTATGTCACCAGAGGCTTGCATGGGTGTAGTGGATCCAAGGAACGATATTTGGGGACTGGGAATTACACTTTGCTTTTGTGTTGCCTGCAGTTACCCGTGGTCACAGGAGGACACAGCCGATGTGCGTTCCTTCATTAGTAAACTACGCCGTGGGTGTATTAGCCCGGAGCCGCCTTTCGACTTAATGGACGTTCACTTTGCTGATTTCGTTCGGCAGTGCCTAAAGCGAGATGCGAAGGATCGCCCATCAGCATCTGAGCTTTTGTTCCATGACTTTATGGTAAACTAAAACCAATGGATATCGTCTAGTTAACCTGGTGACATGTAGCAGCGGGTTGGACATGAAAAGGAGGAGGTGGCAACGACACTAAAGGAAACGTTACTGAATCACCGGATTGGTTTTGCTGCTTCGCTATGAACTTCAATTCATGACATTGCGATAAGCCGAAGATGACAACAAAAGCAAGAAAAAGGAAAGGAGAGAAAAGTGCTCTGAAATGGAGAGTAAGAGGAAAGGAGAAGGAGGAAGAGGAAGAGGAGGAAAGGGTTAACATACAATGTCAGTGATATAAATGTGGTTCCTTCCACAAATGACGGCATGTAATGGCTTTACATTTCCTGCACAGCGTGGTCCTCATGATGGGAAAAAAGAGGGAGTGGAGCGGGTGTTGTGTGCTGTTGGTGCTACGGATACGTAAACAAACACATATATATATATATATTATTTGTTGAGAAGGTTTATTTTTTCCCCCCTCTGTATTTAACGAAACGGACAACTTTGTTCGGTTCCTTCTGCGGGGGATATCAACACAAAATTCATAGATGAAACTGGGAAAGGAGGAAAGCAAATGCAGTCAACGTAACAAGCTAAAACAACGGTCACGGCGTGCAATGCACATATTTTAAGAACGTGTGAAGAAAGTGCACATCTTTTACCTCCGTTTCATTATCATTAATATCATAATAATACTATTTTTTTTGTTAGTTTCGTTGACGTTTTTGTTGTTTGATTCCATAATTTTTTTTTTTACCTTACCCTACTTTAACTACACAGTGCGACGCGTCTATCAAATAAAAAGTAAAAAAAGGAATATTTGTTGTGATTACCGTTAGAAAAAAACTGGTTTGAATATATATATATATTTATGTATGTGTATATATAATGTGATATATTTCTTGAAGAAGCGCGTGGGAACGTGGATGTGAGGTGGTGCAGGAGGTAGTTCCTCTTTTTTTTTTTTTTGTATCAGTTCCATCAATATCTCCATACAATATAAAAAAAAACAAAAAATATACCGAATCGTTTATGAATTAAATTAATGTATGCGCGTTCGATGTTGTTTCCGAGTTATATATGTGTATCTATATTAATAATAATAATAATCATTATTATTATTATTATTATTATTATTATTATATATATATATATATATATATATATGCTAAATTTGTTTTCTGCAGTTTTTATTAAGGCGGTTGACATATTTCTTGTCTTTCTTTCCCTCCGCGAATCTGTTTAACATTGTCACCATCGTGACGTCAATAATGTCGAATTCTTTGTATATGCATAAGTGATTCAAAAAGATGGTGTGTGATCACATAACCATTTGGCGTTTTTCATTTTATATTATTGTTGTGTATGTACATATATATTTTATTACTTGTTTATTTTAATATTTATCATAAATTCTCGTTAGGGTATGACTGACCTTTCTGTTACTTTTCTTGTGTATATATGTGTCTCTTTATATTACCAATACGCGCTAGTGGCCGTCTGGAGGCGTGTACATTAAATAAAATAAAACTTGTTTATATGTTTATACGCGTAGCGCAGCGTCCGTGTGGGGGACTGAGAAAATGGAGAAGTGGTATTTTATTTCACTATGTCGATTTCGCCCTTTTTTAGAGGAAGAAAATAAAAGAGAGAATGCTTAAATACAAATTTGTGTACAATTCGAACTCTTCTCGTCACTTGTCTTTTTTTTTTAATATATTTATTTGTGTTATTTGAGTAGTGTACAGTAATTGGAATGACATTACTCCACTTAATTATATCATTACTTTAATTCATTATTGCTTTTAATATCATTTTTTTTCTTTTTAAATAAAGGTTGTCGAGTGCCAACACCAACGAAAAAAAAACACGAGGAAAAGGGAGCAATAGAACAGGCGTGTAAACGTCACAGCAGTATTTGTACTATTATACGTTTCCATACAAGAAATAACTAAAGCCTTTCATCATAAAACAAACTAAAAGAAAGGGAAGGATATACGTACGCACACAAAACGACAATTACTAAACATTTTGAAGAGAAAAAAAAAGCAGTAAATGCGACAAACTGGAAGTTTTCAGCCGTTCTTCTTGCGTGGAAAAGTAGTGCATGGCAAAGGTCGGGGAGGTTCACAACTTGGTTTTCCAACCGCTAACATTGGTCTCGATAAAGATGTTATGGAGTGCTTGCAACCGTACAAAAACCTTGTGGTTTATGGATGGGGAACTGTTTCACAGGTCCCCGGAAAAGAGCGAGAGAGTTTCGGTCCTTATCCATTTGCCGCCTCTATAGGATTCAACATGCAATTTGATGAAAAAACACTTACCGTTGAGCCATATTTTTTGCATGAATTTGGTTGGGACTTCTACGGTGCCGTTGTGAAGATAATTGTGCTTGGGGAAATCCGAAGCATGGGTTCTTTTCATTCACTGCAGGCGCTAGTAGATACTATAAAAAGTGATGTCCAATTTACACGGGACATGTTGCAAAAACCGCAACTTCAAGAGTTCTCGCGTCACTCATTGTTTGAGTCACCCTCTTCCACCATTCCGTACTTCGAGGATCTACCCGATGAGTGAACCCTCAATTCTTCTCAGTCATGGTGAATATGAAGTTGAGACTGAATGGTAAGAGGAGGCATCCTTATTATTATTATTATTATTATTATTATTATTGTTTGTCTTATTTTATCGTCAAAGTTGATACATATATCCGACGAGTCGCGTGCGTGTGTGTGTGTGTATATGTGTGACAGTGTATTGACATCGCAATACGTGCTTTGATGAGTGTGTGCATCACATTCTCCTTTATCCCCTTTTCGTGTAGCGAAAAGCCATATATTCGGGGAGGCGTGTGGGGCGCAGAGAAAAAAGAAGTAAACTAAAGTGACAGCGGTGAGCGAGTTGAAATGAGTTTGTAGTCCCCACTTTTTTGACCAGAGGGAGAAAGAGAAACAGTTTTCGCAGTTTGTGATTTATTTTTGAGTTGCTTGTTGATGTTTGTATGTGCGGTTAGGTTTCGCTTCTTCTTTGTGCTTACGGTACAAATGTTTTTATACCTCCTTTTTTAACCATTTATATTAGTATCCCCTTTACTCATTTTATCTTGTAGAATCCTATTTTGTGTATATCGTTACTATCATTATTATCACTACAGCTTGATGTACAACTCTGGTGGGGAGGTGCGCTCCTATGCTCAGCGCGTGTTCGCCTTGTATAGTCGTGAAAATGTTCTTTCAGTTTCACGCTTCTGCCTTGCCTGGTACGTATTATGGGGAAAACAACCGAATCCAACCGTAACGGAACTACTCTTTGGTCGGTGTGATGCCTCTGGTGATGGAAACGTGACAACATATCCGAAGGAAATCTCTGACGAGGGTTATGCGCCCCCCTTGAGGGGCTCTTCAAGTGATTATTGTAAACGACCTTCAGGTGTTAACACCGTCGCGGTTGGTGCTTCAGTGCCGCCCAATGCAACTCTACAAAGACGAATATCTGAGGAAGAGTTTGTACGGTTTGCTGTTGCATATTATGACTCCATGGGGAATGACGCCTCAAACTTGAGTGACGTGCCGGGAGCAGCAAATCCATTTCATGCCGTCCCACGGGTTGCGCATTGGGCCCACTTCATCGCACTGGCTGGTGACAAGGGATATGTGACGTTACAGGATATTTTAGAAACGGAAAATGTTGCGTGGCTGCGACCCCCTGGACATGAAGATGGCGATGTGAATCCAAAAGGTGTGCGAGGCGACGGACGTGCCGCTTTACTCTCCCACGCATTTGCTATTGCAGATAGTAACAAGGATGGAAAAGTAGTATTTGGCGACGTGGAAAATTATATGCGACCATTATCATCGTGAAGGAACTGCGGTAAGTTATATTTTCCCTACTGCGCGCGTGTTCGTGTTGTTGTTGTAAAATATTGCGATGGGGTCGAGAAAGGAGTAAGTGTCTTTGGAGAGAGACTACTTTCTGACCCAAGTTTCCCGTTAAGTATGACTCTTTTCATATGCGCTCTACTCCGTTAACAAGCGTCTCCACTACATTTACCGTAGCTAACCAATACACGACTACCCGTGCACATTTCTCCTCTGTTTCTTCACATGAAGGAATCACATGCCGGAGGTCGGCACTCAAGTTTACTGGTATGATTTTGAGGACGCTCCACCTCCATGGAAGAATGAGGAGGAACTGGCGAAAATGCTGGAGCTAAGCTCCTCCATCGAAGGTCCAATCAGTGATGCGCGGCATATGCTTGTGCAACCCCGTGAGGTATATATTAGCATGCGTACAAAACTACGGAACAGACAACAACCATGCAATAGATATTGGAGCATTGTTCTTGAACCACACTTCGGCCCTCTGCTTGGAATGAATATGGTGATGCGCGAGTTGAAAGTGGAAATGGTTACTCGCGGGGAAGCTGAGGAAGCAGTGAATGGTGTGGTAGAGGAGTTCAACGCAATGAGTCAATTATATTCTGCAACGGATGGTGCAAATGACGGATTGGGTACGGCGCTCTCAGGGAAGTCTGCACAAGCTATGGATGTGAAGGTTGCTCCTTTTCTTGAAGTGGTCAGAAAACTTTGCGAACCTCGAAACTTGGACGTGGTTGAATGGAACAGGGATGAGTTGCGCCGCAGGGGACGAATTGCTTTCACGGATTTGCTGTATCACAAGCGTGTCGTAATGATTGTAGATACCTCCAAACCTCATTTCTTGATTTGCCTTCCCGTGACGCACAAGAAAAGACTGACAGACAAGAGAGAAGTGTACTGCATGCAATTGCTTGCTCCAACTGCCAGCCCTGTCCCTTGGAGACGCCTCACGAAATACGCACTGGTGAGTCCGCGGGCGCGTGAATTTGTTATTATTACCATCACGAAGAGAGACAGCGTGAAAAACAGTAATTTGTCTAGCGACGTCATTGGTGCTGCACCTGAGGCGAAATCAGCATCGCAAAAAGATTTGGAGGATGGGGAGGACGGTGATTATGACGATGAAGAGGCTGAAGACGAATATGACAACGATGATGATGATGAAGAGGATGACGGGGATGAGGATGAAAATAGCAATGACGGTGACAACCGACCTCGTAAGCGTGCACGCGTCGCTGATAGCGTTGATAACTCGGAGACTGACTCGCTTAACAACAATGAAGATTACCCGTTTTTGAATGAGATTGACGCATACGAGAGGATGAGAACCGGATCAGCGCCAATTTTTTCTGCGGAGGACCGTGTGCCGGATGACCCGTTGTTCAATACACCAGTTGCTACTTATCGAAGGGCGTCGCGTGCAACTCGAGAGGGGCGTGATTGGGTATATCGCTTCACCCACCAAAATGATAGGAATAAACTTTTCGCTCTAACTAATTGATAGTGCACCGTTCGTGTTTCCGTCCTTTCTCCTTCTTACCGCACTCCCCTTTGTTTTTCTCGTTGAGCAGCGCAAAAGTAATTACTTTTTTTCTTTTCATTTTACCAACATTGTGCGAGGAAAGGGAAAAAAAGAATCGCGGTTAAAAGAATAGAACGAGGAAATGAAATGACACCCAATCTGTGGGGAGGCGATGCGGGAAAGGGGAGAAGTGGGTTTGCGAGAAGGGAATGGGAGATGAAGTCATTCGTTTGTGTGTGTGGGGGGGGGGGCTGCGAAGGAAAATGGAGACGGAAAGGGGGACGGTTTTCGTAAATAAAAAAATGTTGATTATATATATTTATTTATATTTACGTTTATACAATCGATTTTATTTCATTTTATTTTTGTCACCGCTATCCTGCTGTTTTAATAATATTCCTCCATTTTTTTATTGGCGTGTGTCTTAAGAAGACACACTTTATTCCCCGAGTGATGTGTTACTGTGTGCAGCAAAATGACCTTGGCTGCATTTTTTTTTCGTTTTCTTCCCGTTCTCGTTCCCATCCCTTGTCTTTCTGTTATTTAGACTTTTCATTTACCTTAACCAGAATGCACTCCCGGTGTAATGTTGTTGATTCTTGCATTTGCGGACACCCCTTACCGAGACGTTGCATCGGCGTTGCAGTGTTCTTACTGTTCTTTTCCTTATTTTCATATCTCCGTTATGTCCTATTATTATTATTATCCCGTAAGTTGCTTTGCTCTTGCCCTCCCCCCTCCTCCCCCCCCCCCAGTTGTCGCTCTCTCGCTCTCTCTGAAATTCTGCGTTCTACTTAATATTTGCACTGACTTTCTCTTTCCGTATATCTACATGTGTGCTTATATCTTCGTATTGACGGTATCCCATGCGCTGAAAAAAAAAAAGTGCTTTGGAAAATAGAAGGTAACGTAGGGGAATGTTAAATATTTGCCAAAACTTGTCTTCCGTTGCAAAACCGGATCTAATTGTCGTGAGTGGTCACAAATGCAACATTCAGCGAGGGCCTCAAACTTCTATTGGCACACCAACTATCACAAAAAGGGTTACAGCTTGGGAGGCGCTCATATACCTGGAGATGTTGCTGGCAGAAGATGAGGCATTTGCGATTTTGGCAACGTTTGTTCCACCGCTCGTAGCGCTGTTGCCTCCGGAGAATTTTGCTTCGGATAATTGGGTTTATGTCCATGATCCGGCGTCGCGACCTTTACTAAAGTCAATTTTCACGCAACTAAAACAGATGAGCGCTGACACACATGGATACAATGAAGTAATGGACACAACTCGTTGGGAAATAATTTTAGTTGATGTAACCGCAACATTTCATAAACCTTGTGTGCTTGATATTAAACTTGGATATGTGCGGCATTCACCGCACACATTACCCGACAAGGTGGAGCGCATACGTAAGAGGCAGCTTCGACGAAGCCAACCCATACGGTTTTGCGGTGCACATCACCAATTTTGTCGCCAAAATAACGACATCGGGGAGTGCTTTGAATTAGAAGAGTTCACAAAAGACATGGGTTATGCACTGGAGACAGAAGAGAGCCACCGCCGTGCACTTCGCTCCTTTTTTACCACAGCATCCCTAATGACCACATCGAATATCAATGAGACGGCCATAATTGACGATCGGCATGCAATGGCGCGCTCGCGGTGCTGCCGTCAGCGCGTTCAAAAGTTAGTTGATTTCTTAAAGGGTCATTTGGGTCAAATGCTATTGGAGAGAATAGCATTTGTTTCCGCGTCGTTATTGATTGTGTACGATGCGACGGGGTGTTGCGGCAGAAATGTTACCGTAAGTGAAGGGATCAATAGTATGAATGATATGGTGAACGTTTATTTGATTGACTTCTCTCGCTCAGGTGACAGGCGGTTACACTTTCCTGAGGAGGTGGTTGGGTTTGTTCAAGGTTTGGAAAAAATTATTTTTCTTCTTTCATGATGAGAACCGGCGATCTTCGGTATTTCGGTTGTTTTAAATTTGGTAGTATGACATGGTGTCTTATATTTATTCGATCTCACTCTCTTTTTACCCCTTTCCTCTCGTTGAAATAGATATATATATATATATATGTTATAGTGCACATCTATCTTCTTTTTCAGTCCACTGATTTCTCCCCTTTGTTTCTATTATTGTCTACTTTTCCTTTCCACACCTTCGCTCTCGCGACACCACTGTGATGATAAGCTCAGGGTGCGCAGATGGTTCCCCACTCGCGAGCCGATTAACGTAGCACAGAAATTATACGTTGTTAACTTTTTATCGCATAACACTCTTCAAATCCATACATTTGCACGTTTGCGCTGATGCTTCCGAGTTATATTGCTAGTTGGGAGCTTTTTTTTTGATGCTGTCGCTTGAAATTTTCTGTGGTGGTAAACGTTAACTTCTTGTATCATCGTACTGCGTAGAGGCATTCATTTGCATGTATGTATGTTCCTGCATACCACATTGATGAGGAGCCGCCGAACTGTTGTTGGAGGTCTTCCGACTTGGGATTACACCGGGTGTGGAGCGTCAAAAGAGCATGATATTGTGGATGGAATATGGTTTCTCGTGTTTTATGTGTTTGGTAGCTTGAAGGTTCTTTCGTCTTTTCGATATTTATGATTTGCAACGGGAATCGTGTTTTTGACGCCAGTTATTTTTCGTGTTCAGTAGTTGAGTCCCTCGACCCTTGGTCTCTCGCACGCTGAACACTTAAACTTCCAATCACCCCTACTCGAATTTAAGGATAAAATAGTATTTCAACTGTTGTTTCTTCTTCGTGTGGATAATTCAAGTACACCTTATCTGTTTCTTTCCCCCATCTAATCTATATATTTTGTCTTAGGTATCGCCTCATAGATTCCTTTATCTTAAAGAAAAGAAGATCTTTAGATGTCGAGTGGAAGCCATCGTTCCCCCTCGGCCATGCGGCCCTCCACTCGAATAAGCTCAATTGGTGCCACGAGCAACCGCTCCTCCACTCATAACACAGAAACGGAGCTGGACCCGTTTGTGGCTTCCCTGTCACGCGTGACGGTGTACACAGACATTCCCGACAAAACATTGCAACGCATTATGAGCATCACAGTGGACGCATACAACCGATTTGTGCTCGTTCCCACTCGCAACACTTGGCGGAAGGAGGAGGGATCGCGGAAGGAGCTCGAACGCGAGGTGGAGCGTACAGCATTGAGGGATATCGCACAGGCAGTGAAAGTAAATGTAGAAGCTGCCCTTGGAGGGACTTGGCACGTTATTTATGGGCGGTCATTTGCCACATATGTCACACACCAGCAGCGTTGCTTCTGCCACTTTCAGTTAGACGGAGCGAATGTTGTGGTGTGGCGCCATGGCGGTTAGAATGGAAGGGACAGCAGTTAAAGTACGGTTGCTGGCGAGCGCACGTTTGTCCGTACGTATGTGTGGTTTGTGTCCTTTAGGTCGCTAAAAATCGCTTGTGATACTCAGAGCGATAGGTCTTCTAATCGAAGTTTGTTTGCGGCAGGCACTTCGTTACTTTTTCCCACTTTTTTTAAAAAAATTGTTCTTGAAGGCGCTGACGCGTGGTTGTGCCCTTCAGTTTTTCTTTCGACGGATCATCGTTGAGATAAATGCAATAACAAGGGATCATTTGAGAAGAAATGAGATAGAAAGAGTTTGTGTATGTGTGTGCGATGGTAGAGAGAATAGGGGAAGGTGAAAGCTTTTAAACCTGATTGATGCTTTCTTTCTTTCTTTCCTGTCCCTTAATCCTCTTGGTGCGGTTGATGTATGTACGAAGGGTTGGGGATGTTGACCCCTCGAGAAACGTGTTCACACTGTGTGGAAAGAAAATATGTGATAACTTAGAGATATCTACGCTGCGCAGTTTTATTGTTCCGTGGTTTCGCCGTTCTCTTTCACAACCGCGTTCTGTAAAGCTCGCTTTCCTTTCGTTCTACACCTTGCCTCTCTTGGATCTGACACAATTTATAATTAAAGCAATAGTTCTGATTAGAAAGCGTTCGGAGAAACGCAGTGAGCAGGCGGAACCTGTCTTCACCCGTCTCACGAATTTTAGTTTTTGCTTTTTTTTCTTTGGCTTATCTGACAATGCAAGACATGCGTATGTTTAATGTATGTGCTCTGCTCAGCCACAATGACAGCAGTGCCGATATCATTCGAGGGGGGTTTGGAGGTTTTCCGAATGGAATGTGTTTAGAAGATTTTCGTACTTTTGTACTTCAGAACGTATTATCGAAGCCGGAGGGTGAAGAGGGTACCGAAACGCGTCGTTGTACAACATCTAAAACAACCATTATGAATTTACTTACGGATGTGGATGCAGAAACACTGAGAATGAGAAGTGGTGGTGCCAGCGGTCTTCAACCGCGGTTTTCAAAGCAACCCTTGTTCTCTTTTTCACGAAGGAAATCTGGCAAACCGCGCAGCTTTGGTTCGGTTCTCATGGAGGCGGATGAAAATGATAAACTTTGTCATTTGGACTACCTTTTTAGCCTTGTAGATTCCGATCGTGATGGATTTATCACATGGGATGATATGTCACAGCGTGCTGTAGAGGAGGCGACACAAGACATTACATCGGCACTTCAGAGTATGCACTCCTACTCCTTCTTCCGTTCCTCCACAAGATCGAGGGCCATAAAGTCGATTCACGGACTTCCGCAGCATAAATCCCTTTTTGCTGTCGTCACAGGTTCTCATCCTCTAACTCTTATGAAGAGGTCAGACTTCAGTATAGCCAAGCAGTTCACACCGAGGGAAGTTGGAGGTGCGCCACCGACCTCAGTGGAGTACCTTCCGGGACCTGATATTTTACTAAGTTATTCTAGGGACGACGCGACAATTCGTGGTTGGTGGAACTTTTTGTCCGTTAGCCGCATGGGTGTCATGAATCCCTTACATCTGGATGGGATTGTGCGAAGATTGAGGTTAGGGAACAGTTCTCTTCCTTATTCTTTCTTCACAGCCGGGAGCAATGGCAACATTCAGCACTGGAAGGTACCCAAACAACGATACGTGTGTGATATGGTTAGCGAGCACATATACAAGGGCATTCACTCGTGTGAAAGCGGTGGAATTATTGACTTTGTGATGACTGATGAATGGTTCTTCTCCGTGGGGTTTGATCATCGCGTGGTCTCGACGAATGTAGAAACAGGTCGTTCCGTTGTTATGGGTCAGATGACGGAGACCATTCGGTTTGTAGAGTATAATAAACCTTTTAATTGTTTTCCGTGTGTCACATATGGAAACGAACTCTTACTGTGGGATGTTCGTTCCTCGTCCGAGTCTCGTAGTACACCACTTGTCGACGACTCATTTAAGGTTCACAGAGGGAGTGTAATTGGTTTAACCAATGCACCGGGACTGCCGCAGGTGATCACAGCAGACAACACAGGGAGAATAAAAATATGGGATCTTCGCCTTCTTCGTTGCGTGCAGACGCTGTTTGCTGACGGGTCTTCCGAGAGTGACTTTAGTTTGGACATGGTGGGCAAAGAGTTAAACGGGTCAAAAAATGGTACTTCCCACAACTCTAAGAACTTCAAAACTGGAAAAAGTCGATGTATTTCCTCCTTTTGTTACTTTGCCAACACACATGAAATTGTGTCTAGCTCGGCTGACGCATTAGTTTCGCTGCGATATGATCGCCGTAGCGACTGTACTATTGCCGATGCCGACGTCTTATATTACGCATGCTTTGATGAGCAGCATGAACTAATTGTATTACAGGGTCCTACCCGTACAAGTGTGTGGGACGCTAAAGGCGGTTACCGGCGCTCGCTTTTTGATCGAGTCACCCAATCGGATATTCCTATTGGCAGGTATGAAGTTGTTGCCATGTGCGTCGACCCGATACGAAATCGTATATTTTATGCCTTAGCTGAAGGTGTCATTGAGGTTCGTTCATCAAAGGATTATGTACTGATCGACACCTACTCGATGCACAATTCAGAAATAAGGGAGATGTGTTTTAGTTACAAACACAACATGTTAGTTAGCATGGCTGAGAATGGGGTGATTTCTGTTCGCAACGAAAAGCGATCCGTGCCATGGACGATGAGTATTTCCGTCTCCAAAAGAAAGTTACGATCCCTCATTTTGAGCGACGAACTTGGTTTTATTTGTTGTTGTGACGACCATTACATTTATTTTATCGATTACAGGCAAACGTCCCTCGTCCCTTTCCCCATAGAAGCGCCGTTCCCCGTGCACGTGATGGCTATATTCGGTACATTACCAGTACTGGCACTCGGAAGTAAGGAGGGACAGATTGTTCTGTGGTCACTTCCACCCGCAGAAGTGAGTTACACAATGTTAGCTTCCATCAACTTAGAAGGTATTGCCAAGTCTCAGGGCCAAAAACCAATCGCACAGCCTAAAAAGGATAATGAGGACAGTTCATCACTTGGAAATGAAACTACATGGCTGCCACTTGGACTTGGTGAAACCAAGGAATACAAATATCAAGAGGAATTATTACCATCCGTTGCTGCGGCATCCGTCAAGGCAAGTAGTGAGTCCTGCGACAGTTCCCTGTGCAGTTTACTGCGTGAAATTTGCCGCAAAGAATCCAGTAGCTTGATTACAGCCATTGCATTTGATGACGTTTTGCACAACCTTTTCGTCGCAGATGGAAGCGGTAAAATATTTGTTTACTCTCTTTGTCCCTTGGTGCAGGACTATGGACTTCTGCCTTGCTCATTTGAGAAGCGCACAAGGTACAGGCTTCGGGATGTGCCGAGAGATTCAAGGCTATCGAATACTCCTCCACTAGCGCACACCATCACCGCCCATCACTCAGCAGCAAACTACATGACGTGGTTTCCTGGTCTGCGGGTCATTATATCATGTGGAGGTGACTCCAATGTAAAACTTTTTGACGTGGACGGAAGGGAGGTTGGGCAATTGCTCATGACACGTCTTCCCCCGAGGCCCGCGTTTGACGCGGTAAATAATGATCGTGAAAGTAGACCAGAAACAGGTACCGTTGTGGTCAAGGAAGCTCCATATTGCCTTCCTGCTGATACGGGCACCACAAAGAAATGTGTAAGTTGTGCTCTGATGGAGGAACGAAGGCAGGAGGTTACCGCGTTTATCACGGAGGAGGATAACTCGGCGGCTGTCGGCGTCGGTCCACTCCCGTCCATCAACAGGAAGCAACACAACAGATCGGCCTTGCGCAGTGCTCGCAAAGCACCTTGTGTAACCCTCGGGGCATTCATGAAAGCAGAAGAAGAGAAAATCCCGGAGGTCGTTGAAGGGGATGTAAAACCACAGCCGGTTCCCGCCGCGACTCCGGAAATCACTTGGTTAGCAGCACTAAAGAGGAAGAAATGGCACCATGCAGCGGAGAGGTCTCGTGGCACGTACATCCACAACAGTGATATGATGACTCGCCCTGCAAAAATAGTTGGATCTTTGCCCGACTCGAAGGTTGAGTCCGGTGAGGACCTGCCAAACAACTTGAGGCGTAACGCAAATCTCCTCGAAAACGTATTGAAGGGAATAGGCCCGTCTGTTGTTGGATTAACTAGGACGAAAAAACCAGGTACAGCGGTGACACCGCCACCAGGAGGTAAAACTATATCAGAATCAGGGGATGTCGGATTGAAAAAACTTACTCTTGCTGGTATTCAACTGAGTCCACGTCCTTTCAACAGTGCACTTTCGCCCGGAACAAAAACTCCGCGGTCCGGGTATCGAGGCAAAGTACAGCCGATAAAAATGTCTGCTCGCGAGAAGTGGGAGTTTTGCACCGGTGAACCCTTCGACGCACAACACAACGTGGGAGAAGACGATGTAAGTAGGCAGTTAGATGAACTTGTTCACATGTATGAAAAGGAAATGCATCGTTGCTTCCGCGGTGGGAAGCGACATGAGAAAATTAAAAAGAACAAAGCCTCATTCCTTCAAGACAGCTCATAGGTGTAGAGGTTTGACATAATATCTTGGATATTAAAAAAAAAAATTCACCGGTCCCTTGCCTTTGGATTGTGAATTGCGGATCGTTTCACTTTTCATTTTTCACTGTCATACTCACTTTCACTTTCATTTTGTTTACATTGCTGACATCATACATTATCCAACAACTGTCTTTGGCTGAACGACCTATGGTTTCATTCTTTAAGTTGTTTGTAGCGTTGTCATTAGAGCTCTGACGACGTAGGCAAATATGCACTAAAAGGGCGTTTTGTTTTTTCTTTCCATAAAACAAAGAGAGAGCGGAGAAAAGAGAGAAGGAAAAAGCGAAAATGTTCCGTCAAAAATTAAAAAATATATATGGTTTCTCTTTTTTTTGTTTCATCTTTCAAACACGACCCCATGTTTTTCTTGTTGGTTGTCTACGTGCCTCTTTCCACATCTCAATGCTTGTTTTGATGTCATTTTACTAATATTGTTGTTGTTATTGTTGTGTGCGTATTACAACGATCCGTGCGTGTATATGTGTTTTGTTTGGTTATGTATTTTCTATCCATATGCACTGCTTTCGCTTTTTTTTTTGTCGTGAACAGTTGTGTTGCCGCTGGGAGAAACACAACTTTACGGAGAAGAAAAGAGACAAGACAAAAATTATGGAATAAAAGGAAGGAGAAGATAAAGGGAGAAGAATGATGACAAGTGGCGGGCGCACTTCATTATGGTTTTGTTATGTACATACACAGAGATGTGGCTCTATATCGCACTCCTCTCATTATTTTCAGTTCTTCCCGTTGAATTATGAGGAAATAAGAGGAGAGAAGTATCTATCATGTTATCGATGAGTTATGTGCTGAATTGTTTTTTTTTTTGCAAGTCGGAAAAACCGTGAAGAACGGAGCGAATACGCAATAATAGGTTCCTCTGTTTGTACACTCCTATTTATAATTGTGATATTTGAAGCTATGATAGTAATAGTTGTTATTGTTACAGCTATTGCTATTGTTATTGTTATTTTCTTTTTTAAAAAAAAAATATATTAATTTGTTTTCTACCCTCTCTCTATCAATGTGGTACCGCTGTGTTTAACGTATCTGACGCAGTTATTGATAAGAGAAGCAGATGTCTGTGTATGCGCTCGTCGTGTCTCAACGAGTCTTTCTAAACGTTTGAAATTTCTCTCTCTTTTTTTTTTAATTTTGGCATTCCCCATCCCTGAACACACACACACACACACACACACACACACACACACACACAATGTCATGTCAGCGTTAAGAGTGCCCGTAAAGGACCCGGAAATTTTTTCCTGGTGGCTAGGCATACTCATTTCTGTATGCGTTTGAGGTTGTGCTTAATTAAAGGAATTTAACACCTGGTATAAAACTGGAATTTACTAACGTTAAGAAATGCAAGCCGCTTGTACCAGTAGAAGTGTTGCGGTACTTGGGAAACTGGCCTCCAAAGGCGTTGGTGTGCTTCTATTGTTGGCAATTTTTAGACGGTGGAGGAAGTCACAGCGTGCCGATTCCATAAAAAAGCATTTTCAAGAAGAGAATGAAGTGAAGGATACAGGGTGCATGACATCCGCTCTTTCTTACTTGCCGATTTATATTAACACTGACAAACTACCTGAAAATATGTTGGTTGGTGCTCCGCTATTTTATCCACCGCAGATGGCTGTTCTTCCTTTGTCGTGGACGGATGCGGTTGGTTTTGAGCGTAGCTGTTTTATAACTTGTGAAGGACCTTTTCCGCACATGACGGCCAATGGGAAGGACCCGCATGATATGTCTTTTTTCTTCCTTCAGTACATGCAACGCGTACCTTTTATGCAGTCCACTGCAGAGAGAGGCCTACCAATAAAGCAGTTGCAGGATGTTGGGTTGTTGTGTTGCACTGACGCTTTCAGTCACATTGTAACTGACCCTGCTGAACGGGTGGTGGTGATATTCGGTCGTAACGGCCCTTATTTTACGTCGCTCGTGATAACGCCGTGTACCATGCCAGAGAAAAATGTAGTGGGAAATATGCAGCAGGCCAATCAAATTTCTTTACAAGATCTGCAGAAACTTCTCGATGCTTGCTGCCCCACACCTCTCGTAGACGAAATCCGACTTGCTGGAACCTCTGCCGGTACGCTGCAGGGGAAGTTACACATCGCTTGCCGCTACGGTAACCGTGTGGTTCAGTTTACCGCTGCATCTGCTCTTACTGTCCGCAGTGCACGTGACAATGAAGATTTCATTTTTTCCCTTGAAGGGGATGTATTGGCACAAAATCGAATCGTATTTGATGCAGCAACTATAGACGCGTTGATTTCTGGTAAAACACTTGATGAATTATTTTCATGTCCTGGCCCCCAATGCATGCGAGTCTCTTCACTTGTTCAACTAATCCACATGGAGGATCTAACCGAAATATCACATAATCTCGGTAATGGCGCCAGTAATGGTGATGTGACTCGGGAGATTAATTTAAAGGTGTCGGGCTCCAGGTTGTTATTGAGCGCTGGTGAAGTTTCTGTCGTCTTCCACCACGCCCATTTAGGCGTTCATTTTCCTATAAACTCACATCACGGTGTCATTTGCGAACCGGTTTTAACAACCGATCTCTGCCTCATGTATTATCCTTTGGGTTCCGCTGCTGCGTTGCCAAATGCAATGATGCGTCGTGTGAGGCAGTTACCACCCACATGGGAACGATCATTACACACAGATGATGCCCTCAGACACAATGCACTGTTTCACTTTACGGATTGGATGAGAGGAAGTGTGCCATGCATTACCTGCGATCTGAGCGGCTTCCGATGCGCACAATTATATGAGGAAAAGGACGGGATGAGCTGTCGGACATATGTAGTCCCACTAGCGGAAGAAATTATGGTGCTCCGATGGGAAACGTCAACATGCGATTGGGAACAGCACCTTCCGCATCTGCAAAAATTTATCGACACACTCCACTTGGAGGTTCCAACAGCATGAAAACTATGGACAGGGAAAAAGTGCTGGACGAGTAGAGGAAATGTAATGCAACAAAATCTTTTTTTTCCTCCTCTTTTGGGTGCTGGTGGCGTTCGAGAGGCTGCGTGAGATTTGCTTGCTTGCTTGCTTTGTTGTTTTTTTTTTACCTTATTATTATTATTATTTTTTACAAAAATTTTTATCTTATTTATCTACTTACCTTGATTACTTTTCTGCGCACAATTTTTTTTATGGGGGGGAGGGGATTGGGTGGTACAGAGAGGATATATATATTTTATGAAGTAATTAAGTAAAGTGAGGGAGTGCAGCGACATGAAAATCAACGTGAAAAAGGAGGATGCTAACTTCATAAGAATGGTAGCAACAAAAGAAATTAAAACGAAGCGAAGAAGGAAGTGATGTAATGATAATTTGAACCATCAAATGGCTTAGCATCAACGAAGAAAAAAAAAAGGACAGTAACTTGAAGGAACTTAGAAGAATATGTGATTAAAAGGGGAGAAGATGGAGTTGTGATCTGTGTGCAACAGACATATGTTGTAAAAAAAAAAATGTTAAATAGTGATTTATTACTTACATGAACGGGAATACATAATAAGAGGGGAAAAAGTGAGTGTGTGAAGAAGGTGTGACGGTAATAGGTGTTAAGGAGAACTGAAAGGCTTTAAACAAAGGAACCCCCGACTGGAATTTGAAAAAAAAAAAAAAGTCAATCAAACAGTGAGGAATAAAAATGATGTACAAAAAAGCTTAATGGGAATTTACTTGACTTGTTGCTTATAAAGAGGAAGCGCAATCGATATGTAACCCCTCCGCACCTCATTGCGAATGTGGGATCAAATGATGGAACGACCATTGTTTGCCATTCAATTTTTTTGTCTTACCCACTTTTTTTTTCGTATGCATTTTCCATTTTATCGCTCCATTTTTAAATGTTATATGTTAATTATAATCTTATATTTTACAATTTTTACTTTAATCGCGCGGTAGTGGCTCTGCGTCTGACATAACTGTTGGTGTTATGAAACACAACAAACGAAGTTAGGAGAAGCCGAAAAAGTGTGTGTGTGTGTGTTTGCCGATTTCACAAAAAAAAAATTAATGGGCAATTTGTTTAGTGAGTATTGCTCCATGCTTAATTACCTTTCTTCGATTTATTTATTCTTTTTTTTTTTAATACCCCACCCCCTAAAAAACAAAATACAACAATTAATAATAATAAAATGTAGCTACTATTCAGCAAAGAAGAAGGTAGGGAAGGGTCGCAAGAGGGGTTTGCTTTGAAATATTTATTTTATGAGTTTATCCCGCACAGAAAACAACGGCACCACCAGTGACACTCCGGCTCGTGAGTTCAACAACAATGAACGTAACGCGCCAGTGAACAACGGTGGCGCGGGTCGAGGGGGCCGTTGGGCCTTTCGGGGTGATTTCCGCTCAGATGAGGGGGGTGAACGTAAGGGAAAGCCGTGGGGGAGGTTCCCGCAAGGGGATGGTGAAAGAGGCAATCGCGGTTACGGTGGAGGTTATCGAGGCCGTGGCGGCAGGGGTCGCGGTGGCGGTGGCGGTGGCAGATTCCGTGAAGGCAGTTTTGGTTTCGAGAACCGAGCACAACAACAGCCACCGCGTGAGGGGTTAATGAATGACCAGGCTCCTCAAGAGGAGAGACAACCAACGGAAGAATCAGAACCGGTGCAGAGGGGACGGTTTGACGTTGATTTCTATGACAGACCTCGCCGCCGGGGCCGAGGCCGGCAGTATGGTGGTAGAGGGGATAATGACGGTGGAAGGGGCTTCTTCGGGGGAGATAACAACGAGAGGCAACCACAGAAACAGAGGCAACAAAACCCAAAGCCGTTTGGTCAGCAGCAGCAGCAGCAGCAGCTGGAACCACAGCAGGAGGATGAACAAGAGGCCGTAGCGTCGCCACAACAGCAGTACAATCAGCAGCAACGGCAGCCTGAGAGGAGGCCCGATACAGCTCCCACAATGGATCCCATTTCTACGAACCCTAACCGCACACAACGCGCGCCACGTTTCCGAAAGAACTGTCGCGACGAAAGGGAGATCGAGAAGCTGTTCGAGAGTCATCATCAACAAAAAGGTATCTCTCTCGAGAACTATGCCAGTATTCCCGTCGACATCGTCCCCCGTGATATTGATGCTGTTGAAAGCTTTGAAGACCTCTTCGTCGAGCCAGCACTTGCTTTGAATATTGCAAAGTGTGGATATAAGGAACCGACCCCCGTTCAGCGCTACGGTATCCCCGTCTGTCTTAACGGTAATGACCTCATGGCATGTGCGCAGACAGGTTCCGGAAAGACAGCAGCATTCCTTGTTCCAGTCGTGCACTACATTCTAAAAAATGGTGTTTCTCCAGCAAAGGACCGCATCAGCCACCCCATTGCCGTCATCATGGCTCCAACTCGAGAATTGGCGTTGCAGATATATGATGAAGTCCGCAAACTGACGTTTCGCACAGATATCTTCTACGATGTCGTTTACGGTGGCACACCGTACCCTACGCGTTTTGAGAACGATATTCTTGTTGCCTGCCCAGGCCGCCTGAAGGACATTTTTGATCGTAACATTGTTTCTTTCAGCTGTGTCAAGTTTCTCATTCTGGACGAAGCGGATCGTATGCTTGAGATGGGGTTTGAAGAACAGATTGAGTACCTTGTTGCCTCACGCTACTCCGACATGCCTTCAAGTGAGGAAAGGCAAACACTCATGTTTAGTGCTACCTTTCCACAACGCATTCTCAATCTCGCGAAACGGTACCTGCGACCGAAGTACTACCTCCTAACGGTCGGCCGTGTGGGCTCAACAACGAAAAACATAACTCAAAAACTTGAGCGGGTGCCGGAAGCGGAGAAGAAGGATAAACTTTTCGATATCATTTACAAGCAGAAGCAAACTGATCTTGTCCTGATATTTGTGGAGACCAAGCGGTCAGCTGAGCAACTTCACAGTGCCCTTAAAAGCAGCGGCATCCCCAGTACCACCATCCATGGTGACCGCCGCCAGAGCGACCGAGAGATCGCATTGAAAGATTTCAAGAGCGGCATTACGCCTATTTTGGTGGCAACTGACGTTGCTTCTCGCGGTCTTGATATCCCCAACGTTGCCCATGTTATTCAGTACGACTTACCAAAGGAAATGGATGATTACACCCACCGTATCGGGCGTACCGGACGAGCTGGAAACAAGGGAGTTGCAACTTCATTTTACGACAGAAATAACCGCAATCTTGCTGTGGAACTGTACCACTACCTGCGTGAACACGAACAGGAGGTACCTATGTGGCTTGAAAATGAAAAGGATGCCGTAGAGGGAGAGCGGTTTGTTGGCGGCACGCGCGGTGGGAACCGGCGAGGTGGCGGCGAAAGCCGTGCCGCTGCTCCACTTGGAAACTCGACATGGGGTGAAGCCGCTACTGGCAGAGGTGGCCGCCAAGGCGGTCAGCGGCAGCAGGAATGCAAAGAATCGAATGTGGATGACGGAGGCTTCTAACGATGTCCGACAATCCTCAGAGCGGTAGCATAAGATAGGGAAAAGAGGAATGACCGGGAATAGAGAACCGGTTGGGGCGAAAAGAAAAAGAGAAAAAGCATACATTGTGTCGTGTGCGTCTGCAAAAAGTGAATGATATATATATATATATATATATACTTGGCAGCAAGGTGAAGAGAGACAACCGAAAAAAAAAAATTGAAGAGATAAATGAACGCATGAAAGACGAGAACGAACGAAAAATGAGTTCGAATGATAAGGAGATTCAGAGGAAGAGGGGAAATGGGTGCATATCATTCGCTGTTTATGTGTTATTTTCTCCCACCCGTTTCACAGTGCGTGAGGGGGGAGGTGGTCGTGTAGCTTATCCGCATACTTTCGCACCTTCCCTATGTCGTCGTTCCCGCACGAGAGAGGGAAAACTGTGTTAGTGAAGAGTCATAAAAGCCCTCACAAGATTAAGGAATCGAATGCAACGACAAGGCGAGGGAGCACGACGTCGGCATTGCGGTACCATGAAGTGCACAAGCAATGAATACAACTTCAATTTTGAGGGTATTCTCCCATTTTTTAAGTGACTGTATCCCTTCAGTATTTGTTTTCGTACTCTAATGGACAACAGTGACGAGTAAGTGGGAGGCAAGCAGGGGGCGAGTGGACATGGTCCGTGCTTACCTATCTTTCAACAAGCATCAACACACACGTACGCACACACGTACACAAAAGTGTACATATATATATATATATATCTGCATATCTACATGTGTCATTTCTTTAGTTTACGGAGTGGAAAACCGTGTGGTGATAGATGTTAAAGGAAATGGAGACCTGAGCAGACAAAAGAACTCCGAATTTACTCTCCTTCCCTTTCACCCAAAGCAAAAGTAAAAAAAAAAAGTAAACAAGCACAATTTCTAATAACAAAAGATAGAAGAGAGAAAATTAAGAAACAGATATTTCTATCAGTAATAAGGGAAATACAAGTAAAACTGGATACTAACCAGTAACGTTACCGGTTGGTGACGCTACTCGGGGGGGGGGGGCTTTTCGGGAATAACGGTAATGGTAATAATAATAATGAATCCAGTAAAAGAAAAATATTAAAGAGTAAAACTACAAGTAGAAAAAATAATTAGAAGGGAAAAAAAAGGGGGCGCACTGAAGCTAAGATCCAACGGGAGCACAATGCAAACATATGAAATAAACAAATAAAGGATTGGCGAAGAGAAGGGAAAAAGTAGCGGAGGGGGGAGGAACGTGCTGGTGGTGGGATCAGGGACGCAAAAGTCGTTCAAGCGACAGGTGTGAGGAGTTGTTGTCAGGTCTGTTTTTTTTTTTTTACTTTTTTTTTCATCTTTCGGTATCACCTTTTCCTTCCTTCAATAGCATGTGTGTGTGTGTGTGGATGATGTTGATGAAAGGGGTGCTCTGCTGCAACTGCCTTTTTTAAAAATTTTTTATTACCATCTTCACTTTCACCTCCAGTCCCAACACACACTAACATGTGCACACACGCACACAAAAATAAAAAAAATGCATCTGATCTCTCCGTTTACTCTTGCTTCCTTTGAAACATAAACCACAGGCGGGACATATACTTCGTAACGTTTTACAATCTAAATTGTTTTCTTCCCACTCTTTTCTTTGCCGTATTTCATCTTCCTTTTTCTTGTTCCTTTTTTTTTTCTACTCGTTTTTTGTGGTTTGTGCGCGTCAGTCGTCGCGTGCCACGTCGATTTTTTACTCTCCTTCGTTTTCTGCTTTCAATCTGGGGCCAGGGGTTTCTAGCAACAGTTTGGCGTTTTTTTTTACTTTTTTAAAGTTGTTGTTTTTTCCGTTTACTTTCTTTTTTTTGGGGGGGGGGACGATTCTCATTTTTTTTTTGTTATTTATTTTCACCATATTAATATTTCCTTCCATCACTTCCCTTCGTCGTATGATTTAGCATGTCCATGTGTTTTGCGTGGGGGAATGGAGATGTGCTGAGTGCACCATGAGTTACCCTCCTTCCCATTTTTTAAAAAAATTCCTATATATATATATATATATATATATATGTATGTATATGTATATTCGTTTTTTTTCCTCTTCTTTCCTTTCTTTCTTTCCTTCCAATATGTGCTTTATTACACCCTTTTATGATTATCCCACCGCATCGTGTCGACACTAGTTGGGTAGCACATGTTGTGATATAAAAGGAAAGGAAGAAATAAATAAATGAGTGAAGAAAAGAGGAAAAACGAAATAGTTGTGGGAAGAAGGAGTGAAAAAAGAAAAGAAAAAAAAAGAAAAAGCACACAAACACACACGCACTCAAATGGACATGAAAAGGAGTGAGTGAGTGAGTGAGTGAGTGAAGCAATTAATTAATTTATTAGTTTACGAAGGGGTCGTAAAGAGAAATGAGGGAAAGTGCGTGGTGTAGAGGTATGTAGGTGAAGAAAATAAATATTTAAGCAACGAAGAAGGTACCGTTCCTTAAAAATGAGAGCAGTGTTTTGTTGTGTGTATGTGTGTGTTTTGTCGTTTCGGGTAGTGAACGAATATTATTATTGAAAGAAAGCTGACAGTGATCCACGATCATTTTTTGTTTGTTTGTTTGTTTGTTTGTTTTTTACTTTTTTTTGTGTCTGTTCGTTTGTTTTGGTGGGAAAACGGTAATCGCCCGGGTGAAGGCATGCACCACCTGTTTCTGCCTCCATGTTTAAGGAAGAGGCAAAAAGAAAAAGTCACTTTGAGTTTCTACTGTGTCCCTGTTAGTGGTTCGGATATATAATGGTAGGATAGCTAACAAGACTGGATATAACGAAGGACGAGGTGAAACAAAATAAAAATTATAAATGAGCGAGGGGCGGAAGTCGTGGCATATATATATATATATATATATGCAAAAGAGGGGTTACCTTCCTCCTTTTTTCTTCTTCCTCTTATAATGTTAAGAGAAAAATAAAAGGTCAACAGAAAGAAGAAATTAAAAATAAAAATTAACCAAAACTGTGTCGTAGCCAGTGGGTGAATAATTCTCTTCTTCCTCCTTCCGCACTTGTTACATGTGATGAATACTACAAAGCTGTTTAGTTTATATTGCTTTCGCTCTGGGACAAACTTAACCTGTTTTCTCGTCGGATTCTTCCTTTACAACTGTCGCTTGTATTCTTTTCCCCTTCAGTTCTTTTTCTGGTCACTGTGTTTTTACCTTCGTTTCGTTGAATCACACGCATAGAGGTTCTTTTTGAAATTCATAGGAGCCGAGGGGACGGTGAAGTTTAATCTGGCGCCTCGCGGTGTAACGTCTAAAAGGTGATAACAGGAAGTGCGAGTCAGCGTGTTGATTCTAATAATAATAATTATTATTGTTGTTGTTGTTGCTGTTGTTGTTATTTTTATATTAGGTAGACTTATCGTTCGTACTCACATATTTTTCCTAGGCACATCTTCATACTGTGAATCTTTGTATATTAGCGGAGACGTCACAGGTACACTGTTTCGTCGCACATAATCATTTCTTTTAACCGTTTTAAAGTAACGGTATCCCTATTCCATACACACGTATAGATATATACATATATAACTTATTGGTTTGCGTGTTGTTGGTTGCGTGTGTGTGTGTTTGTGAAGGGCAAATTACTTCAAAGGTGCTCGTGCATGCGTCAGTACATCGAAAGATTCATATAATGTTTAAGTGCCCCGTGGCTGTTCTCCTCTCTTCGGCATCATCTTCCGCTACAGGTTGCTGCCAGAGTAATCCTTACAAGGTTTTGGGAGTTGAACCAAACACTCCCTTCGATGAGGTGAAGAGTCGCTTCCATGAACTTGCGCAGTTGTACCACCCCGACATGCCAAACGGTGATGCGGGAAAATTCCGTGAGATTAACGCCGCATACCGGCAACTGCGCGCAACCCACCGTGAGTGGCGGTCGAACAACATGAACACCCAAACTCACCACCAATCGGAGTTTTGGGGTAGCCAAGGCAACACTGCTGATGCCGACAAGGAAGACCATTATACCAAGCAATGGAAAAATGGCCCCCATCACTCTACCACAAATGCACGAATGCGCGGTACTCAACAGCGAGCATTCATGCACGAGATTCTGTGGTTGTATGAGGGTTACGAGATGGCCCTTATATTGGGAACTGCAGTGGTTGTACTTATCATCGCTTTTGAGCGGTATCTGCTCGTTCGTCGTGTTACCCAAGAGAAGCGGTCGAGGCGGATAGCCATGGAAGAGGGACTCCCTCCGAGCATGCCCTTGGAGGTTGACGAGAATATGATGCGAATGTATAATGTGCCCGTTCCATCCGAGGCAATTGAAATGGACGAAGCCATTGCCAAGGAAATGACTTACCACCGTCGCGCAACTCAGCGACGCTTTGAAGATTTCCGAGAGTTCTTGTTTGTGTACGACCCAGATGGTGTGACCTCGCGAAAAGTCACAACGGTGCGTGTTGCCGCGCCGTACGTCGATGAACCTCTTATACCCACTCGATGCCCTGTTGTGAGGGAGTTTAACTCTGAACAAAAAGGTACAAAATATGAGAACATTTTAAAAGAGGTGGTGGAAACTTCCAGCACAACACCGTGGCTATCGCCGGACGCTCAGTTTGCTGCCCCACTTGTTGTCCAAGGTCTCGCTGTCATACCAATGAATTCTCCCAACACAGCCAAGTGGACCTTCATTGAGTACAAGAACGCAGATAATCCCACGGATCCACCGATGTGTCTCGTGGCACTAAGAAACAGACGATTCGAGAAACTTGGCATGTGCCAGAGGGTAACAATATCAGGGAGTGGGCAACTAAGTGCCAAGTTGCTTCAAAAGCGGGAAGAGGACTTGAAGAATGGTTTGCGAGGGGATGCTCTCGTAAAAGGATCTCCGCTACCGCTAAAGGATACCACAACCGCGCTTGAACACATGAAGTTATGAGCAGCTCCCATTCTTAATTGCAGCATCAGGCAATATTGACATTCGCCGGAACAGGAAAGCAGCACAGGATACGCTCCTTGACGCACCGTAGGTTTCTGCATCTCAAGGACAATGCAATTAGCCTCTTTGTACATTTAAACGGCAGAAGCAAGAATATCTTCAAAATTACATTTTTATTGTGTATCTCAAAAAAAAAAAACAATAAAAAACATCTAACAATCTTCCTTTGTTGAGCTAACATCCTTTCGGTAGGTAAAAAAAAAGACAAAAAATATTATGTTAAAAACATACTAACAAGAAAATATATATACAATCATCGAACACAAGACACCGTCATCATCACATTCGTCAAAAACGCAAAATCGACATCAACAAAACACTCACACATATATTAGTCACGCAGCAAGAGGGAAAAGCAGAATTGAAAAAAAAAATTTAAAGAAGGAATGAAGGCGATCGAGATGCTAATGTGACGGACCTCGTCGGCTTGCTTTACTGTATACGCAGGATCGTGATGATATTAACCCTGCTCCGCTACTGAGTGTTGAAGCATGAAACGATATCCTTCAGGGCTACTGATGCCTGCGTGGACAGTGTATGGGGTGTGACTTCCCTTTCATTAACTTCTCTTGTACATGCGTTGAAGCACAATCACACATATAAACGTATGCAACCTGGCGAGTGTAGGCCCGCCAGCTACCACGTGGAGTGTATACTCTCTATCTCTACGACGGTCGTTCTACCGGGCCAAGAAGCGGCGTCTGTTACTCAACAGTGGTTTCATTCATATGTTGTGTGACGTAGTGGCCACATGATGATCCATGTATTCACCATATCGACACTGAGTCGGAAACTCCCCGTGACGCACAAGTGATTGTGCATGGAACCGCCCGCACACGCTGTAGGGCACTGACTACTTTGGTACGGGTGCCACATCTTCCTTACTTTTCTTACCTCTATCCCCCCTCTTCATTTCCCTGTTGCAACCGTACATACCCTAAACACACGTACGCTACTATGATTACATCCATAATGCGTCAGGACACACGAGTGTGTACGTGACTGTTGGATTCGAACGCGACGCCGTAAGCAATATGATCACTCTCCCATCTTTCAATCACTTCATCTCTCACAAGATGTTTATTTCCCATAAAGGCCATCATCTCGCTACATTTGGATTTGAGGTGCCATATAGAGTCATTGTTGAATTTCGGCTAATGTTTCGGTTAAGCATATGAACGTAAAAGTGGAATGTGTTATGTTCACCCACTACCATGCTTTGTTCGCTACCTGTCGTGGCTCACCTATTTGATGGTCCGTTGGATTAGTATGA